>NC_057714.1:76154805-76229718 GCF_004010195.1 Chiloscyllium plagiosum
GGGGTGTGTTGGAGGCGGGAGAAGGGGTCATCAGAGGGTGGGCGGGAGTCCTGGTTGGAGAAGTAGGCGCGGAGGCGAAGGCGGCGGAAGAATTGTTCGACGTCTCGCCGTGTGTTGAATTCGTTAATCCGAGAGCATAGGGGGATGAAGGTGAGGCCTCTGCTGAGGATTGATCTTTCATCCTCAGAGAGGGGTAGGTCTGGAGGGATGGTGAAAATACGGCAGTACTGGGAGCTAGGACCTGGTGTGGGGCTGGAGCAAGTTTAGATCTCATGGAATACAGGGAGAATGAACCATTTGAATAGAGAACTGGCTCAAAGGTAGAAGAGAGAGGGTAGTGGTGGAGGGTTGCTTTTCAGACTCGAGGCTTATGACCAGTGGAGTGCCACAGGGATCTGTGCTGGATCTACTGCTTTTTGTCTTTTATATGAAAGACTTGGATATGAGCATAAGAGGTATAGTTAGTAAGTTTGCAGAGACACCAAAATTGGAGGTGTAGTGGACAGCGAAGAAGGTTACCTCAGATTACAACGTGTGATGATGCTGCTCCTTTAACAAAGTTATGTTGTCCTTGTTTTATTTCCAGAAAGGTTGTAAAAGACACAGACTCTGAAATGTCTAAGTTTGATTATAACTAACAGATACTGCCTCAGACAAGAGACTTTCAAGGTTTAAAAAAAAGCACTTGTACAATGAAAAGGGAGTGGCCAGTTCTCCAGGCTTAGCTTTTATCTGGTCTGGTTTGGCCTGGCTATTCACTGAAAGCAGTATGGCAGTTGTGAAGCTGCTGGACCCAAAGAAGCAGGTCCATGCTGACTCTGTGTCTCTCTCTCTCTCTCTCTGACATCACTCCTGCAAGAACCTGTGTTCAATTTTACCTGTTGTGCCAAGGGGTGTTTATGGGGATTGTTGCAAGTATTTGGAACAGCATCATTAAGTTGGGATAATCCATTGGTTTTCCACATAAGTTGTTGTTCTGTATTTGGTTCTCTTTTGTTTGTGTTTCATTCACTAATCTTGCAAATAAATTCTGTTGTGTTTAAAACAAAGTGGTTTGACCAGCTGTATCCCTCCTAGAAGATCTGCTTAAAACAACGATCAAAGTTTATGTCTAGGTTACTTTCTTGAAGTGCTTTGAGGCTGTCTGACCTGGTCCATAATGGGATCTTGATCAGTTGGGCCTATGGGCCAAGGAGTGGCAGATGGAGTTTAATTTAAATAAACGTGAGGTGCAGCATTTTGGAAAGACAAATCAGGGCAGGACTTATACAGTTGATGGTGAGATCCTGGCGAGTGTTGCTGTGCAAAGATCTTGGAGTGCAGGTTCATAATTCCTGGGGTCTGAAATAGATAGGATAGTGAAGAAGAGGTTCAATATACTTGCCTTTATTGGAAGAGAGCATTGAGTAAAGGAGTTGGGAGGTCATGTTATGGCTGTACAGGACATTAGCTCAGCCACTTTTCGAATATTGTGTGCAATTCTAGTCTCCCTCCTATCGGAAAGGTTCAGAAAAGATTTACGAGAATGTTGCCAAGGTTGGAGGGTTCAAGTTATAGGGAGAGGCTGAATAGGCTGGGGCTGTTTTCCCTCGAGCGTTGGAGGCTGAGGCTAAGGTTTTATAAACCTTATGGGGGTTTATAAAATCATGAGGGGCATGGATAGGGTAAATAGCAAGGTCTTTTCCCTGGGTTGGAGGAGTCCAAAATTAGTGGGCATAGATTTAGGGTGAGAGGGGAAAGATATAAAAGGGACCTAAGGGGTAACTTTCCATGCAAAGGATGGTGCACGTATGGAATGAGCTGCTAGAGGAAGTGGTGGAGGCTGTTACAATTGTAACATTTAAAAGGCATCTGAATGGATATATGAACAGGAAACGTTTAGAGTGATGTGAGCCAATTGCGAGCAAATGGGGTATATTAATCTAGGATATCTGGATAGCATGGGCAAGATGGACCAAAAGGTTTGTTTCGGTGCTGTATATCTCTATGACTTTATCAAAACTAATCATGATCATGTACAACTTTATCTAATCTTCCTTCATCTTTCTGTTCTACCATGTCATTGGGTTGTCACGACTGAGAGAGACAAATTTTTAATCAGTAAAGGAGTCTAGAGTTATGGGGAATGGGCAGGAAAATGGAGTTGAGGATTATCAGATCAGCCGTGATTTTATTGAATGGTGGAGCAGACTCGATTAACTGAATGGCCTACTTCTGCTTCTGCATCTTATGGTCCTACACCTTTAACGGTATGAGAGGTTTAATGGAATGGTGTGGGCTTAGAATGGTTTGTATACATAGCCTTTGATTAATTTTAGATACCATGTTTACAGTGATCGGCTTTCGGGAGATGTCATTTCAATCAAGAAACAGCATTAAATATGCCTGCAGCTCAAGGTATGAACTGTCATTTATTGCAATAGTCCAGGCCAGGAGGAACATGATTGCACCTTCATGTCTTCTTTGAACCCTCTCTCTCTGTTATGAAACATGGCCTCTCATCCTTCACCTTCTTTCCCACCTTTGGCATAAGACATACAGCCATTGCTATAGTTCCTGTCCCTGCTTATTGTTTGGGGCCTTTCCCCTGCAGCCTTCGATCATTTTTTTTCCCTGCTCTGTCAGTTTAGCCAACTCACATGGAAATTCAAAGAAAACATTTTATTGCGATGCTGCTGCTAAATTGAACAAAATCTCTTTCCTTGGTTTGCAGGGTATTCATCATGCTAACATTCTCCCTGCACCCTTATCATCAGGGTTTTAGTATTAAATGTCAAGGAGCATATGTGAACCTACAGAGTGTATAGGCAAAAGTGATCCACAGATTGCAGCCCAAGTATTAACGCTGGATGTCACCAACAACCTGATGATGGCATGGGGGCTGCGACAGACTTGAAGATGACACAAAAGCAAAAAAAGAGACTGTGTTTTGCTGACACAATAACTTCAACAGCCATAACATTTGTCACAAGAAATCAAATAAGCTTAGTAGCTGCTCATACTAAAGACCTTGAAGACAAGTTACACATCATGAAAACCCCACAGGTTTTGCGGTTTATTTATCACCTCAGTTCTGGAGAAACCAATAGAAAGTGGAAAATAAATGCAAGGATGGCCAAGGGTCCAGAAAAAAAAAGAGTTATAACTACAGAATCATAAAGATTGGATTAATACAGGAGCAGTTCAAACACAAAATAATCAACTTTAAGAATGATAAGGGAATTTAGTGCACTTTCTTTTCGGTGAAAACCACCAGGCTGTCTGTAATGGCAACTCATTTCATACAGTTCACCTTGTACTCAACTTTTCCTGAAGGACTTTACAGAATTGGCTGCAATACCCTATTCCTTTGAGGTCTCACATTCATTTCCATATCTTCCACTGCAATAAAATGATTTCAAAACTTAAAACAACTTGCAGAAAACACAAATAGAAAATACAATGTTGGTTGAAAATATAGTGTGTGTTGCCAGACATTCATAACTTATCACAACTCGTGTTAATATAATGCAATTCTATTTCATTTCTAAGTTGTCAATATTAATAAATCAAGTACAATCAGAGGATATTTCATCAGTTTGGCTCTGGATATGTGTCAAATAACATGAGCTAAAAGTGTACAGTTATCAAATTCTGTTTAAGTGTAGCCAGCTAATAATATGTTGATAAAACAAACAGCTGTGGATGCTGGCGATCTGAAACAAACAAAATCAGACATTTCTGAAGAAGCTCAGCAAATCTGACAACATCTGTGCAGAGAAAATAAAATTAACATTTCAAGTCCAGTGACCCTTTGTCAGAATAATAATACATAGGAAAAGAAACTGATATAGGATAGGATAGAATTAGAATCTGACAAACTGATTACCTATTTTTTGATTATTGAAGTGAGATCTTATAATGTTTTAGTTTGATATTGACAGATTGTTAATTGCTAAGCAGATATCGGTCTCTAACTAAGTGATTATAAGGACTGCTGTTTTACAAGTATTAATCATGTTAATTGACTATACACCAATGATGCATATTGATTAAAATTTTCTGAAAAAAAATTGTTTTAACCAGTTAACGGAACTTATATTTTCTTTTAAAAAAGGAATTATGTACCAAAGGTTAGTATTTAAAACAATTTTGATATTGTCTGAAATGGATTGCAATCACTAAAATGTTTTATAAACTTTTTAACATAACCTGTGTTTGAATATCTTAATATTGGCTTAATAGTTGTTAAATCAATCGTTAAGATTTGGAACCAGAAGAAAGTAAATGCCCAACTCAAAATTGCAGGAAATAAAGGAAATTGCTCTGCAGACTCTTAAAAGCGTATAATTAATAGGAGCTGCAAGTTAATGCAGCATTGAATGTTAAAAATGTGTTTGAAAACTGGTCTTTTAGCTCTTGAACTTTGTGGAGACAGCTGAGACGAAACTGTTCCTTTGTAATGGCCACTTTATCATATAGCTGCAGTGGGACAGGCAATGCTGGAGCTAATGTTCCCTAGCCATAACTTGATTAAATGGACCAGATGGTCTTTTATTGTCCAGCTTTTTCACTTTTTGTATGTATTTAAGTGGGTTGGCTATAAAGAGTTGGGGAATTTGTGGGTGTTTTAACTGGCAAGTAGATTGGATTCCCATCCTAAAAAGGCTGGATTATCCAGACAACAGGCAGAGTTAAATGGGAATAAAGCAGGTACACTTTGCTTCATTCAATGACTGTCTGAGACCCACAAAACATTTGCTGTCAAATTAGGATTTTCATTACAACAGTCTTTTATAAATGTAGGATATTCTATTATTTGTTCACTGAGATATTGAACATGATGAAAACTTTCCAAATAGCTACATAAAGTTATCCATTTGTAAAAAAATAATGCAAGGATATCAGTACAAATGTTGTGAAGATTCTGGTTTTGTGACTTGTTTATAGTAGTAGAAAATGGAAGTTTAAGTGAGAACCTTTTTTTCCCTGAGTTGCAAAAGTAGTTTTATATCTGATAGACTGACTTTACTTGATAAATAAACATGGGATTTACTTGAAATATGAGTGTTCAAATTTCAGCATCTAACATCGAGAAAAACAGTTTCCTAAATACCAAACTTACTCCATGAAAAATTCTATGTTCAGCATTCATGTTTTGCAGTAACATTATAGCTGTTGCTTTTTAGGAGTCTAAGTTGATGTAATGGCCTATCCATTGGAATTAGGCTTTGTTGAAACTCTGTAGTTCATAGACTGACATTTAGGGGGCATGATCAAGAAGTTCGCAGATGACATGAAAATTGACAAGGTGGGAGGTAGTGAGGACCATAACTGTAGACTTTAGGGGGATATCAATGGATTGATCAACTGGGCAGAGCATTGGCAAATTGAATTTAACCTGAAAAGTGTGAGGGAATGCACTTGGGGAAGGCCAGTATACTAGGGGAAGGCATTATGAATAGTAGGACCCTGGAAAGTAGCGGAAACACAAGGTATCTTTGATGTGCATATCCACAGATCTCTGAAGGCAGCAAGGCAGGTAGATAAGGTGGTTAAAAAGACATATGGGATACTTACTTTCATCAGCCAAGCGATAGAATACAGAAACTCCAAGGTTAGCTGGAACTGTATAAAGCACTGGTTAAAACACAACTGGAGTGCTGCATGTAGTTCTGGTCACCACATTATAGAAAGGATATGATTGAGCTAGACAGAGTGCAGAGGAGACTTGCCAGAATGCTGCTTCGGCTGGATGGTCTGGGGTATGAGGAAAGGTTAGATAGGCTGGAGTTTTTTTTAGAGCAGCTAAGGTTGAGAGTGGACCAAATAGACAGAAAGGTAAGACAATGAGGGGCAGAAATAGGGTGGGTAAGAGATTATTTTACCCATTAGTAGAGGAGTCAATAACACAGGGACAGACAGTGAGGAGATAATTTCACTCTGAGAAAAATACTTAAGTCAGAAATCCCTGAAACAGTTAAGCAGTATTCAGCATTCACGTGCTTTGCTATCATCATCAGGGCTGTAGACTGAAAACCAGAAAATGGGATTGATGTCATCAGATATTTGTTGACTGGTGCAGACAGATTAAGTTGAATGGCCTCCTTCTGTGCTTTAAATGTACATGAGTCAATGAGCCATGTTCAACATCCATAAATCCAACATGGACAAATTCTATTAACTCGACTGATGTATGAAACTCTTTTAATTCAAACATCTATAATTTATATTTTTGGGACAACAATTAGTTTTTGAATAATAAATTGTCTCAAAGATTTGTCCCCACCATTTTGTCACACATAACCAGTTCCACTGTCTCCTCCAACAATCCCACACCATCCTATTGCTCCCATTGTCATTCTCTATCCCATGTCTTTCCTCCTGTCCTTCTATGCATTTTCCTATCCTTTCCATAAATTATCCCAACTCAGTCCTCTTGGACTTTGTATTTCACCTGTAGTGTAAAAATAAACAAAATAAAAAGAAAAGAATTGGCTAACCTGTAATAACAATCGAAATTGCTGGAAAGGCTCAGCAGGTCTGGCAGCATCTGGAGAGAAATCAGAGTTATCATCTCAGGTCAAGCGATCCTTCCTCAGAACTGACGGTAGCTAGGAAATTGTTGGTTTATACGCTGAAGGTACAGCGAGGGGAGGGGGTAATAAGTAAGTGATAGGTGGGGCTAGACCCCAAAAGTAGAGAAGAACAGGCAAAGGAGTCGATAATGATCTGCCTAGGAAGGTGAATAGCTGTTAATGGGCACCATTAATGGCTAACAATGTCTGCTATTATACACCACCCATTGTTAGCCATTAACAATCCACATTAACAGTTATTCACCTTCCTAGGCAAATCAGTATTCACTCCTTTGTCGGTCCAAGTATTCTTCTCTCTTTTTGGGCTCTCTCCTCACCTATCACTTATTCCTTATCTCCTCCCTCCACCGTACCTTCTGCATTAATACCAACACTTTCCAAGTTACCATCAGTTCTGAGGAAGGGTCGCTTGACCCAAAATGTTAAGTGTGATTTCTCTCCATAGATGCTGCGAGACCTGTTGTCGTTTCCCAGCAATTTGTATTTTGTCACTGATTTACAGCACTTGCAGTTCTTTTGGTTTTTATTTGGTTTAACTGTAACTTTGTTGAAATGTTTATATCTGTATTTTAACTGGAGTGTAAAAATAAAGTGCATTTTGCTTAAAATCGGGTAGTTTGATCAATTGAATTGCTTTAGAATGCAACACCTGCCACTTACCTTTAAGATAAGAAAAAGTTAGCTCTAGGATAAAAATCTTCAGCTAGGATAAAAATGTTTTTCTAATCCTCAATATCCTAATTGAGAAATCCGATAGAAATTTCTCTAGCACTGCCAACCACAATGCTGATAAATCATGCTTGAGCCATTTGTACATGTTGCAAACCTGATGCAGAAATAAGCCATGATAAATCCATGCTTCAGGATAAAGGTTACACTGTTCAGATAATTTCTTACAGTCCATCGCACAAATAAATGAAAACCCTTAAGGCAGCACTCTTGGTTCTTAAAAGTGTCCAGTTTACCTCAGTTCACCTTGGAAGGGTAAGATATCTTAAATGTTTGAGCAACAGCTGCCTTGAGCTGTTTCATGCTGGTGCTGTGCAGTAGAAACGTGAGTGATGTTTACCACAAACAGGATGCTGTTCTCTTATGTTCACAGATGATCAATGTGGTTTATGAATTTCAGTGCCAGTGAGTTTCCAAGTATATAAGGCATACGTCCCAAAGATTGGTGGATCATATCAAACAACATTTCCCTTTGGCTATTCACAGCAGTGAATGCACTGAATGTACCAAAGGAACCATCTTTGCAAAATTCAAAACAGAGAGTCTAATGGTAGATGTGATTCTACCATTATGCGCCGTTTGCTAAATAATCCTGAGTATGCAAAGAATTACACTGCTATCTAATTTAGGATGGTACATCATCTGGATGCTACATTTATTAATACACTGGACACTGCTCTTTGCAAATAGAAAGAACATGTATACACACACCGAATCTGCTTCAACTCCACCAAATAGATGACAGTCATTGAATAATTTATCAGATAATGCTGTAGCCATTCATAATCAACCTGTCTGCTTTAAAATTTAAATAAAGCCTGACAGTTAACTATCAAGCAACATAATTGCTGCATTCTCCTTGGCATTGCCACTACCAATTAGAGTGTATGTGCCAGACAATTGTCACTCTTTTGTCATTCAATATAAGTTTTGTTTGTCTCCTTGAATTGGTATTTTTCTGAAATGTTCCAAGGGGAGCAAGATGAAATGCTTTGATGAAATGTATTTTTCTCAGCAATACATAAATCTTTTAATGTATATGCAGTTCCTCACATTTCATTAGCCTTGATGTTGTGCTGCACCTGCATTCTAACTTTTTGTGTCTCACAGACGAGGACATTTAAATCGATCTTCACCTTAAATTTCTGCAATGGTTCTCCTTTACGTAATACTTTGCTTTTTAATTCTTCCTGCCAAAATTAACAACTTCACATTTTCCCTCATTATACTCCATCTGTTAGGTTGAGTGAGTGGGTAAAAATCTATCTATTATCTGTCTGCAACTTCTCCGTGTCTTCTGTACTTTTATAACTTTCTTGGTACCATCTGCAAATTTAGAAACCACACCTTTGTACTCATTTTCAAGTTGAATGTAAAATTTCAGATTACTGTTGTCACTGCCACGCAGAGATACTTATACCCTAACATCATTCACTAGGCTGATCACATTACACAATACCAAGTCTCATATGACCTGTTCTCTAACTGGATCCAGAATGTGCTGCTCCAAGGATCTATCTCAAAAGCATTCTATGAACTCCTCATCCAAGCTATTACAGCCAATTAGATTATTAGTCCTTTTATCACGAGGATTCAATATTTTGGTTACTGTCAGAGTACCTTTAGATCACTCTGACTAGTGAATTCTTTCCCCTGCCATTCTTCAACTTCACACTGACTGATTCCACTTCCAAATCATCTGAACCAAAGTTATTTATTAACTTCTGTACAAATGCCATCCTTGATTAAGTGTGCCAAGCCTTCAGCTTTCCATAACTTCCTATTTATCTTGAATGTTATCGACCCAAATCTTTGTCATCCTACAGCCACACCTTCATCAGGACTATCAGATCATATTCTTTTATGTCAATGTGTGGTATCAATCTAATTTAAATCCTTTCTGCATAATTGTAGACATATGGAAAAGTATCCAAAAGGTCTCTTTATATTCTCTTTGTCTTCAACGACAACTGTAGCACTCGCGTCAATCAGGACTTTGAATAGCTTTGCATAATTAGGTATTTTTAACACCAGAGCAATGGTTAACACAATTTCAGGTTGTCAAATGCCTTCTGACACGCCTCCAGCCACTGAAATTTCCTGCACTTCTTCAACAGGTCATTCTGTGGAGTAACCACACTGCTAACATTCGATATGAATATTTGATAGTCCCAAGATTAGGGGTATTTCCCTCTTCATGGGAATGTGCTGCTCCAAAGATCTATCTCAAAAGCATTCTATAAACTCCTCATCTAAGCTGCTACAGCCAATATGATTATCCCTTTATCACAAGGATCCAATATTTTACCTTCTACTCATTGTCTGCATTTTGGTCACTGTTAGAGGGCCTTTAGATCATTCTGACCAGTCAATTCTTTCCCCTGCCATTCTTCAACTTCACACTGACTGATTCCACTTCCAAATCATCTGAACTAAAGTAATTTTTAATTTCTGTACAAATGCCATCTTTGATTAAATGTCCCAAGCCTTCAGTTTTCCACAGCTTCCTATTCATCTTGAATGTTATCGATCCTTCCCTAATGCTATGGGAAATTCCCCAATAATAGTTATTTTTGCATCCCATGGGGCCATCTGTCAATGTTCAATGATATGGCCAAGAAACATGACTTGGGCTTTTGCAAACTCACTCTTAGCTAGGTTTATCACCAAGCCTGCCTCCTGAAGTTGACTGAATAATTCTAGATGCTCCAAATGTTCCTTCCTTCTGTGCCTAAAAATCACCATATTGTCTAAGTACACTACACAATTGGATAATCCTGAAATGACTTTATTTGTTAGACTTTGAAATGTCTGACATTTTGGGTACTGTTTGATGATTTAGGTCACTCCAATTGGTTCATTCTTCATACCAATTGGCTTCACTTTAAACTGGTAAAGTCCATTTGGTGTCACAGAAGCCTTTCAGATAAAATTACCTGCCAATATTCTCTGAGTATGTCCAACTTAGAAATATAAGTTGCTTGTCTCACCTCCTCAATACTGTTTTCCAAATGTGGAATAGGAGAATATGAATCAGATTTTGTCACTGCATTGTCTTTGCAATAGTTCACACATAAAGGATGGTGCAGGACTTATACACTTAATGATAAGGTCCTAGGGAGTGTTGCTGAACAAAGAGACCTTGGAGTGCAGGTTCATAACTGCTTGAAAATGGAGTCGCAGGTAGATAGGATAGTGAAGAAGGTGTTTGATATGCTCTTTTTTATTGGTCAGAGTATTGAGTACAGGAGTTGGGATATCATGTTGCGCCTGTACAGGACATTGGTTAGGCCACTGTTGGAATATTGCGTGCAATTCTGGTCTCCTTCCTATTGGAAAGACATTGTGAAACTTCAAAGGGTTCAGAAAGGATTTACAAGGGTGTTGCCAGGGTTGGAGGATTTGAGTTATAGGGAGAGGCTGAACAGGCTGGGGTTGTTTTCCCTGGAGCATCGGACGCTGAGGGGTGACATTATAGAGGTTTACAAAATTATGAGGGGCATGTATAGGATAAATAGACAAAGTCTTTTCCCTGGGGTTGGGGAGTCCAGAACTAGAGGGCATAGGTTTAAGGTGAGAGGGAAAAGATATAAAAGAGACCTAAGGGGCAACTTTTTCACGCAGACCGTGGTACGTGTATGGAATGAGGAAGTGGTGGAGGCTGATACAATTGCAACATTTGAAAGGCATTTGCTTGGGTATATGAATATGAAAGGTTTGGAGGGATGGGGCCGGGTGCTGGCAGGTGGGACTAGATTGGGTTGGGATATCTGGTTGGCATGGATGGGTTGAACCGAATGGTCTGTTTCCGTGCTGAACATCTCTATAACTCTATGACTCTATGGCTAGCACTGCTACCTCACAGTACTAGGGACCTGGGTTCAATTCCATCCTTGGCCAACTGTCTGTGTGGAGTTTGTATATTCTACCTGTGTCTGCATGGGTTTCCTCCCACAGTCCAAAAATGTGTAGGTTAGGTGGACTGGCCATGCAAAATTGCCTGTAGTGTCCAAGGATGTGCAGGTTAGGTGGGTTAACCATGGGAAATACAGGGATAGGGTGGACCTGGGAAGGATACTCTTTGGAGGGTTGGTGTTGACTCGATGGACCAAATGGCCTGCTTCCACATTGTAGGGATTCTATGGAAAAAAACATTGGGTATCACCTGGTTTCAGCACTGTTACAGCACTGTGGGTAAGTTACATTCATTGCAATTCATTTTGCTTATATTGTCTCTGAACATGCTTTTAATCTCTCTTTGAACCTCTATCAGTTTTAGTGGGTTACGCCTATAAAGATTTTGCTTAATTGGAGCAGCTTTTTCTGTATCTACATCATGCATAATCAGATTTATACTTCCCAGCTTATTCTTACATATCTCTCTGTACGATTGTCATATGTTCTTCAAGTCATTTTGATTTTCCTCTGGAAGGTAGCACAATAATTAATCCCAACTTTTGAGAACTTTCTTAACGTTCAATTTAATTTGAGAAATGTCAAATTCAGGATCATTCAGTTGTAACCAGTGACACATTTTCCTTTTGCTTTCCTTCCCTATCAAAATATCATTTGAGCAGATTCACATGATACACTCTGTGAGTTTTCTTTCTATCTGGTATTCTTATCAAATAATGCACCTCACTCAATTTGCTTTCAACTTGATAAGGGTTGAGAATGTGCTGCTAGAAAGCTCTTGACTCTGATCTCCAGGATCTACAGTCCTCACTTTCTCCTTTGAATTTGATAAGGCCCGCTAAACCTTGCCTTTAAAGGTTAACCTACCACTGGTAGTAATATTAACACTTTGTCTCCACCAGCGAACTTATGCGTTTTTAATCACGTCTTCTTCCTGTTTTATCACATGTGGTGCTACGTTTAAATGCTGGGGATGGCACAGTGGCTCAGTGGTTAGCACTGCTGCCTCACGGCACCAGGGACTCAGGTTTGATTCCAGCCTTGGGCCAACGTCTGTGTGGAGTTTGCACATTCTACCCGAGTCTGTATGGGTTTTACATCTGGGTGGTCTGGATCCCCCCATAATCCAACGATGAGCAGATCAGGTGAATTGGCCATGCTAAATTGATCATTGTGTTAGGTGCATTAGTCATGAGTAAATGTAGAGAAATGGGTCTGTGTGGAATACTCTTTAGTGGGTCGGTGTGGACTTGTTGGGCCAAGTGGCCTGTTTCCACACTGTAGGAAATCTAATCTGCTGTTTAGCCACCTCAACCACTCTATTTAATCTCACATTAAAATTTGACAGATAGTATGTAGTCTCTGAACTCTGACTCCCAATTTCTCCTTAATTATTTTCAGTGGTCCTCTCATCTCATGTCCAAAAACTAATTCAAATGGACTGAAATTAATTGGTTCATTAGATGCATTCCTAATTGCAAAAAGTACAAATGAAATTCCTTTCTCCCAATCCTCTCAATAGTCTTGACTATAGGCCCTCAACATAGTCTTTAAAGTTGGATACCACTGCTGTAATGCTCCCCGTGATTCTCGGGGGTACATAATGGATTTGAGTTGTTTTATTCCTAAGCTATACATAAATTTCTTGTATAAATTTGATGTAAAATTCAATCCTTGATTTGATTGTATTTCTGTGGCTGATCTGTCTCTCGTTAAAAAAAATATTGAATAGTTTTAGTTGTGATATTGCATTGTGGAATGGTCTCTGGAAATCCAGTAGACACATCCATTATGATCAACAAATACTGATTCCCACTTTTTGTTTCAGGGAGGGGTCCTACGCAATCAATTAAGACTGTTGTAAAATGTTCCTCAAATGCTGGAATAGTTATTAAAGGTACTGGTTTTATCACTGCCTGAGGTTTTCCTACTACCCGTTGTGCATGACATGTCTGGCAATATTCCTGACTGTGTGGTAACAAGGTCAACATATTTACGCAGTCAAGGCCAATAAAAAAACGTTTTTGTACTTTGGCTTCTGTTTTCATTCCTCCCATGTGACCTCCTACTGGTACCTCTTGCTACCAACAGAACCTCCATTCTGTAACCAACCAGTAATACAACTTGATGAAATTCTGCCTATTTCTGTTCTACCTGAATATGTGATGGTCTCCACTTCCTCATCAAGATGTCATTTTTAATCTAGTAACATTCCGGGATACACTCAGATTCAACTTCTGTCTATGCTTTTTGATATAACTGTTTTAGGTTTTGTCATCTTTCTGTTATAATTCAGTTAACTTCTCTGAACTAAAAATGTCCAATTCATCCTCTACTTGTTCTTGTTTTTTTTCTCAACCATATGATCAAACATTTTTTGTGATAATTGGACTTCAACTTCCCTCTCTTTGCTCTTTGATTTCTCCTCCTGTTTTAACCTATGGCTTTGAGACCTTGTTACCACACAGTCAGGAAAAATCTAAGGATGTACTTCCCTTACCACCTCAGTCATCTGATTTTCCAGGGTTTTTCAGCCACAGTAAGCATCACTCCCACCTGTGACCCAGCGATATCATTACCAAGGATAAACTGTATTTCCAGAACCATGAATTTCTCTATTGCTCTTACCATCACTTCACCACTTTTCAACAGACTCTCCAGCCTCACCTTACTTAATGGAACACTGCTCTTCTCGCCATGAATTCTGTATATTACCACACTTTCTGGCAATACACCTTCTGAACTACATATCTTCTCATCTCTCGCCATCAAAGATTGACTTGCTCCTGTACCCCTTAAAATCTTAATTTCTTCACCTACTCTGCCTGGCACACATGAGTAAACTCTACCCACACAGGTAAATTCTTTAATGAGATCTGGCACTTTCTTCTCAACCAGTCCCTGATCAGGCTGTACATTCTTTTTGCTGATTTTTAGCTTCCACTGTGCATTTCTTTACCACTGTAACAAAACCCACCGGCTTGTCTTGTTTGTCTGGATCTGTCTTCCTAGTTTTATTTTTAATTACCAACACCGACTCCATGTGTCCTAAATTATTAAAGTGAAAACAACTAAGGTTTTTTAATTCTCTGTCCCCTCACGGGTTTCTATTTTTCACTATGGAACTACCTTTATTATCATCAATGAGATCTCCTTTACCCTTCTACCTGACAATTTCTCTTTTCTCCAATTTCTATCCTTCACAGATTGAAACTGATGTTGGAAGCCAAGTTTTGATTTATGAACCAATTCATAAAACCTTGCCATTTCTACTGCTAATCTTTTTGAACTCAATGTAATTTGAGCAGACTACCTCCTTAGATTCCTAAAACATTGTCCATAGGATTCTGGCACTGGTTCATATGCTCTTAAGATTAATTTTTCACCTCATCATACTGCCCAGATATCTCCTCTGATAGTGATGCAAATACCTCTACCTATCAACTTTGTTTGCAACAACAATACCCACATGGCCAGTGGCATTTCATTTGTTTAGCCACCTTCTCAAATAAATCAAAAAAGTCTTCTGCATCCTTCTTGTTGAGAATTGTTAATGCTTGGACATAATTTAAACAATAGGTCTTTGGCTATGATGGGTTTGCTCTTCATCATTGTTCTCATCACTACTTCCACCTTTTACTTCTACCTCCACCATTGTAAATAAACTTTCCCTTTTGGTTCCAACTTCCAAAATCCAATGTTTTCTCTTTATCCCTTTCTTCAGCCAGGGTTATTCCTTACTTTTTTTCTTCTGCTTTCAATCATAGCTCAAAGTTTCATTTCATATTCCAGTTGTTCCATTTATATTGTGTTGCTGGCCGGTATGGGCATGGGGCACTGCTACCTCACAGCACCGGGAATCTGGGTTCAATTCCAGCCTGGGGTGACTGTCTGTTTGGGTTTTCCTCTGGGTGCTCTGGTTTCCTCCCATAGTCCAAAGATATGTTGTATAGGTAGATTGGCTAATTGTCCAAAGTATTTGGGGTGTATAGGTTAGATGCAATAGTCAGGGGTAAATGTTGACTGGGAATGGGACTGGACGGGTTACTGTTTGGAGTGTCAGTGTAGGGCCTGTTTCCACACTGTAGGGATTCTATGATACAATTTAATTTTAGCCATTTCCAATTATTCTGATTTCTGGCAATTATACATGCTCAGCTACTACAGCAATTACCTCCCCTTTCTTCATGGACAAAGGCAACCACAACTCCAGTTTATCTGCCAATTCTGAAAGCTTTGCCTTACTCACCTTCTGTAAACTACCTGAAGTGACTTTTTCCATTTCCAGGAAACTCTTAGCCACTAAGTGAGCCATTATTAAACAAGGCACTCCCTGCATAAATCAACACCTGAAAAGTAAATATCAAACACTCACCACTCGCTGTCTTTGAATTCAATAATCCTAAAAAGCAGCTTGAAATTAGAGATTTAGATCCAGAAAAGAGGCCCCAATTTGTTATAGACCAGACCAAACCCTCTTAAAACATATGAAGGTGATAGTCTAGACCCTAAGTTTTATCTTATATAAGATTTTGCATTTCAAATGTGATTCAATTAATCAACCTAATAGGTTTTAAGGAAAACACACTTTATTCTTATGCCACAGTTAAAATAATCACAAAAAGGAGAATTTGCATAACTTTGTGTATTGAAATACTTAACAAAATAATTTTAAATTTAACTACTACTAATCAACTGTTCCTGAACATACAGCATCCCATAAACACAATGTTGGCAAAGGCAAATTCAGCAAAGCAGATTTGCCTCACTTGCGATCTCCTCCAGGCCAGGAGGAGGATCACCAACAGAATGAATCTGGCAGCAGAGAGTGAACTCAAGCTTTTTGCAGCAGTAGCAGAGAGAGAGAGAGAGAGAGAGAGAGATTCAACTGCAAAACCCCAACTTCAACAACTAAAACCTGCAGTCTGTGTGAGCCTGACTCCCGATCTTCATACTTCTTTTGTCTACTTAAAAAAAACCCACCAAAGCCATTTACTCTGCTTCCTATGGAGTAAATTCTTCAATACTAGGTTTACAATACCCTTCTTCAAGGTACCCCTCTTTAAGGTTCATATTGTCCCATTACAACTCTGTTTTAGCTTTTAATGTGTTCCTTTTGTCCCCTTAGTTCTGTTTCCCAAGTTGCAATCAAAGGATAATTAATGACAGTGGTATTTTAATAACATTTTCAAAAAACCAATCTTTTTAAGCTGTTTCTGGCATAGTTAATTTAAACTTTTGCTCCTCGTCCAACAGGAAGTTTTAACTTTGTTCATGGAAATCCTGTATATTCACTTCTTAGCAGAACCTCTAACTGAGAATGTTTTGATAGATCTTCATTGACCAATTGATTTGGTTATTCCTGGAGCTAGGGCTGGGAGTTGGGGAGGGATACGTCTGTAAACATTTTGTAGCCCATACTGCTTCTTCTGCAATTACTTATCAGGTCTGAAGTAAAGGTCCTAGCCTATAATCCTGCTTCTCCAGTGTTGGTCTTTTCATGAGTTCCTGCTGATTGATTCTTCCCAGCTATTTTCTGTCTTGCTGAGTACTTCTTAAAGTGGAGAAGACTTTAAAGTTGTAATCTCGCTCACTGTTCTGGAAATTTCTTTTTGGTCTAATGGATTTTTTTCACCATTGTACCTTGTGATATTAAGTCATGATGACTACTGCTGATCACAATGTGATATCTGTGCTTGAAAGATGCTGTGACCCATCCGTTTCATTTTAACTGGATCTAAAGGCAGTGGAAAATAACCAAGTACGGCATGCTTGTTTTCATAAGTATAAAAGTTGGCAAGTCATGTTATAGCTGTATAAAACATTAGAGAAAGATAAAGTCACACAGCACAGAAACAGACCCTTGGGTCCAACTTATCCTTCTGACAAAGTATCTCAAACTAAACTAGTCCCATTTGCTTGTGTTTGGCCTATGTCCCGCTAAACCTTTTCTATCCATGTGCCTGTCCAACTGTACCTGCATCTACCACTTTCTCTGGCAGTTCATTCCATGCCAGTTCATTTCACCCTCTGTGTGAAACAAATTGCCCCTCAGGCCCTTGTTAAATCTTTCTCTTCTACCTTAAAATTATACTGTCAGTTTTGAACTTCCCTATCCTAGGGAAAAGCACTTTGATATTCACCTTATCTATGCCCCTCATGGTTTTAGTTTGGCCATATTTGAAGTACTGTATGCAGTTCTGGTCACAACACTATCAAAAGAATGTGGAGGCTTTGGAGGGGGATCAAAAATTGTTTATCAGGATGTTGCTTGAATTGGAGTGTTTTAGCAAAAGGAATGTTTGGAATAACTTGGATTGTTTTCGCCAGAACATTGGCAATTCAGTTGTGACCTGATAGAAGTGTATTAAATTATCAGAGGCATGGATAGGTTGGGTAGTTGCAATCTTTTTCCCTGAATGGAAATGTAAAATACTAGGGACATTGGTTTCAAATAAGAGGGGAGACGTTTAAAGGAGATGTGTGAGACAAGGTTTTTACACAGAGGATTGTAGATGCCTGGAATATGCTGCCAGAGGAGGTAATGGTAACATTTAAGAGACATTTAGACAGACATACGAATAGTAGAGAATAAAGGGATGTGGACCATTTGCAGAGAGATAGAATTAGCTTTGAATGACATTGTGATCGGCACCAAAATGATGGGCCAAAGAGCCTGCTCCTGCACATTATTGTTCGATGTTCACTATTGGATCTTATGAGAAGAGACTCTTGTCTCAACAAGTTGCAGTTTGTTGCAGGACGTCAATTTGATAAAAGTTATATGAGTTTATTCAACATTGACATTTAAGCTGTCAGTAACCAAATGCAGCAAGATCTGGACAGTATCTCAGTTTGTGTAGCTCCCAGAGCACCCACTA
The DNA here is from genome assembly GCF_004010195.1 of Chiloscyllium plagiosum. Lineage (NCBI taxonomy): Eukaryota > Metazoa > Chordata > Chondrichthyes > Orectolobiformes > Hemiscylliidae > Chiloscyllium > Chiloscyllium plagiosum. Next base: position 76,172,909 of record NC_057714.1, read on the forward strand.
AGTTTGATACCATTCAGGATAAAGCAGCCCACTTGAGTGGTACCCCATCCACAAACATTTACTCCCTCTGACACCAACATTCAGGAGCAGTGGTGTCTAGCCAGGACACATTGGTCTCCAGACCCATCCCTGGGTCTGCTTTATGATATTTTCTGATTAACCTGTCCAGAGACATTATTACACACCACTGGAATAGATGGGGCTTGAAGCCAGGTCTCTTGGTTCAAGGGTAGGTATACTACCACTGCATCATAAAAGCCCATTTTCTGGGTCTGATTTACCCATTTTTTTTCTAATCAGCATGTTTAGGGATTTTATTACATATCTCTGGAGCAGGTGAGATTTGAACCCAGGCTCCTTGTCCAGGGGTAGGGACATTGCTGCAGCATCACAAGGGGGCCCATAGGTCTGCTTTATTTTTTTAAAGCTATTTTTCTAATCAATCCTTTCAGGGATATTATTACACACCTGGAGCAGGTGGGACTTGAACCCGGACCTCCTGGATCAGTGATAGGGATTCTCCCCTGTGCCACAAAAGGGCCATTGTGGATCTGCTTTACCTATTTTCTAATCAACCTGTTCAGAGATGTTATTACATGCCTCTACAGCAGATGCGACTCAAATCTCAGCCTCCTGGCTTAGAGCTAGGGACACTACCACTGCAACTTAGGAGCCAGAGATGTTATTATAAAGTGATTATTTGAAATTTGCTTGCTTATGTTATTCTTTTCTCTCTCTTAATTCACCTTTCTTTGTTTCTCTTTATTTTGCTTTCTGGAACCGCTTTGTTATTGAAGTGTCTATTCTCATAGTTGCTTCCTTGGTCAGTCTGCATAGCTTGTTAACAGTCTGTTTAGAGATGTTATGACACACCCCTGGACCAGAATGGGTTTGAGCCTAGGTCTCCTGATCCAGAGATACAACACAACTAGTATACATATTTTGTTAGAGATTTTGAAAATATAAGGATAGATGAATCCCCAGGCCAGACAGGATATAGTCTAGGTTAACACAGGAAGTGAGGGAAGAGATTGCCATGGCTTTGGTGATGATCTTTGCACCTCACTGTCCACTGGAGTAATGCCAGATGATTGGAGGGTGGCAAATGTTATTTTCTTGTTCAAGAAAGGGATTAGGGATAATCCTGTGAATTACAGACCAGTGGTGGGCAAAGTATTGGAGAGGAATCTGAGAGACAGGATTTATGATTACTTGGAAAACCATTAGAGATAATCAGCATGACTTTATGAGGGGCAGGTCATGCCTCATAAACTTTATTGATTTCTTTGAGGATATGATGAAGGTAGAGCATGGATTTTAGCAAGGCATTTGATAAGGTTCCCCATGGTAAGCTCATTCAGAAAGTAAGGAAGCAGGGAATACAGGGAAATATGGCTGTCTGGATACAGAATTGGTTGGCCCATAGAAGACAGAGGGCAGATGGAAACTATTCCGTCTGGAGCTCAGTGACTAGTGGTGTTCCACAGGGATTGGTTCTGGGACCTCTGCTTTTGTGATTTTTACAAATGACTTGGATGAGGAAGTGGAAGGGTGAATTAGTAAGTTTGCCGGTGACATGAAGATTGGTGGAGTCTTGCATAGTGTGAAGGGCGGATGTAGGTTGCAACGAGACATTGACAGGATGCAGAACTGGGTTGATAAGTGACAGATGAAGTTCAACCTGGAAAAGAATGAAGTCATTCACTTTTGAAAGTTGAATGTGAATGCAGAATACAGGGTTAAAGGCAGGATTCTTGGCTGTATGGAGGAACAGAGGGATCTTGGGTTCCATGTCCATAGATCCCTCAAAGTTGCCACCCAAGTTGAAAGGGTTGTTAAGAAGGCAAATGGTGTGTTGGCTTTCATTAGCAGAGGAATTGACTTCAAGAGCAGCGAAGTTATTCTGCAGCTCTGTAAATCTCTAGTTAGACCACACTTGGAATATTGTGTTCAGTTCTGATCGACTCATTATAGGAAAAATGTGGAAACTTTAGACAGCATGTAGAGGAGATTTACTAGGATGCTGCCTGGACTGGATAGCATGTCTTATGAAGAAAGGTTGTGGAAGATAGGGCTTTTCTCATTGGAGCGAAGAAGGGTGAAAAGTGGCTAGATAGAGGTGTACAGGATGTTGAGAGACACAGATAGAGTGGATAGCCAGAGACTTTTTCCCCATAGCAGAAATATCTATCACGAGGTGCATAATGTTAAGGTGATTGGAGGAAGGTTTAGGGGAGATGTCAGAGGCCGGTTCTTTATACAGAGAGTGGTGGGTGAGTGGACTGCACTGCTGGCAGTGGTAGTAGAGGCAGATACGTGAGGGACATTTAAGCGACTGTTGAATAGGTACATAGAAGATTGTACAATGAACGGTATGTTGGTCAATCTGATTCTAAAGTAGGATAGAAGGCCAAGATGATATTGAGGGCCGAAGGGTCTGTATTGTGCTATGTTCTTATGTCCTATATATTTTTTATTTAATCTAGTTTTCCATTTCACCTGTTCAATGATTTAATTACACACCTCTGGACCAGGTGGATCTTAAACCTGGGCTTCCTGGTCCAGAGGCAGGGACACCACCTCTGCACCACAAGAGGGCCCATTGGATTACAAAGGGCTCAGATGATGAGTTCCAGCTGGGCAGGCCATTGTACATACAGATCATTTCCTCTGCCCTGAAGCTCTTACTCTATGCTACTTTCTCCCCACCCCCACCCTCCTCTCATTTATCTCTCCTCCTCTTGCAAGGATGCCTGCCTTGAAGAAGTTTTCCTCCTCTCTCTACAAGAATCTGAGGAAGTCCCTCTTCCACTGGAACTCCCAGGTCATTTCCTCTGCTCTGAAGCTCTTACTCTATGCTACTTCCTCCCCACCCCCAACCTCCTCTCAGTTATCTCTCCACCTTCAGGCTCTCTGCCTGTATTCCTGATGAAGGGTTTTTGCCCAAAACGTTGATTTTACTGCTCCTCGGATGCTGCCTGAACTGCTGTGCTTTTCCAGCACCATTCTAATCTAGACGCTGGTTTCCAGCGTCTGCAGTCCTTGTTTTTACCCATTGTATGTTACCAAGGAAACTCAAATTTAACAAGCTCTGTAAGGAGATTAGTTACAGATTCTCCATGTGAATTGGAGAGGTTATCACAGTCTGAAACATGTTTATTTCTGAGTAACATTTTGAAATTTATCAAACATTTAAACAATGGTACTTAAATCAATTGAATCTGGCTTTCTTAACACACTAACGTTTCTGCCTAGATCGATGCTTGCCCAAATTTAAACCCATATAATTCTGAATGTTCAAATTCCCCTAAATGAATAGTATGACCCTCTTCTAGCTAATAGGTGAATAAAGTACATAGACATCTTTTGAAATGGAAATCATTGATCTTCACAGCTTCTTCATTTTAAAGTATGTTAGTGAAGATTGCATTCACTTCTGACACTGTTGGATATAAAACAATGGGAATGCATCCTTTACATTGCCAATTGGAGTCAACATAGAGTCATAGAGATGTACAGCATGGAAACAGACCCTTCGGTCCAACCCGTCCATGCCAACCAGATATCCCAACCCATTCTAGTCCCACCTGGCAGCACCCGGCCCATATCCCTCCAAACCCTTCCTATTCATTTACCCATCCAAATGCCTTTTAAATGTTATAATTGTACCAGCCTCCATCACTTCCTCTGGCAGCTCATTCCATACAAGTACCACCCTCTCTGTGAAAAAATTGCCTCTTAGGTCTCTTGTATATCTTTTCCCTCTCACCCTAAACCTATGCCCTCTAGTTCTGGACTCCCCGACTCCAGGGAAAAGACTTTGACTATTTATCCTATCCATGCCCCTCATAATTTAGCAAACCTCTATAAGGTCACCCTTATAACGCCTTTAACGCTCCAGGGAAAACAACCCCAGCCTGTTCAGCCTCTCCCGATAGATCAAATCCTCCAACCCTGGCAACATCCTTGTAAATCTTTTCTGAACCCTTTCAAGTTTCACAACATCTTTCCAATAGGAAGGAGACCAGAATTGCACACAATATTCCAACAGTGGTCTGTTGGAACAGATGCAGCATGACCTCCCAACTCCTGTACTCAATATTCTGACCAATAAAGGAAAGCATACCAAATGCCTTCTTCACTATCCTATCTACCTGTGACTCCACTTTCCATTAAGTTTATACGTCTGCTAAGATTTGCTTTCCCAAAATGCAGTACCTCGCATTTATCTGAATTAAATTCCATCTGCCCATTGGCCCATCCGGTCCAGATTCTGTTGTAATCTGAGGTAACCCTCTTCACTGTCCATTACATCTCCAATCTTGGTGTCATCTGCAAACTTACTAACTATACTCACATCCAAATCATTTATATAAGTGACGAAAAGTAGTGGACTCAGCACCCATCCTTGTGGTACTCCACTAGTCACAGGCCTCCAGTCTGAAAAACAACTCTCCACCACCACCACCACCCTCTGTCTTCTACCTTTGAGCCAGTTCTCTATCCAAATGGCTAGTTCTTCTTGTATTCCATGAGATCTAACCTTGCTTAGCAGTCTCCCATGGGGAACCTTGTCGAATGTCTTACTGAAGTCCATATAGATCACATCTACTGCTCTGCCCTCATCAATCCTCTTTGTCACTTCTTCAAAAAACTCAATCAAGTTTGTGAGACATGATTTCCCACATATGTGTAAAATTATCCAGATTTAATCGGTAGCTGTGACACTGATAAGCTCTATCCGCTGTTTGACAAGTGTTGCTGTGTATAGAGTATTGCATATAGTTTTGGTCCCCTTGCATGAAGAGGAATGTAGTCGTATTGGAGGATTATGTTTTTATGTAGATATTTATGTTGTGTAGGCAGATGCTTCTAGAGGGTTAGCATAAGGGAACTATTTTAGTAAAGATTATAGGATTGTAGCTGTACAGTATGATATGTGGAAAAATTACGCAAATGATTCTTTTTTTAACAAAGATGGAGAAAGAGTAGGTTAGGATCAGATTTACAGGGAAAACTAATAATGGCAGCAATGCAGAAGTTCTGCTGAGTTTAACAACAGGACATCATTGAATTGTTTTGCACTAGCTTTACACTGAGAGGCTGAACAATTGCAGGAAAGCCTGCACAGGTAGCTGCACTGGGAATGGGGGCAAGGGGGTGGTGATTGTAATGATGATGATTGGTGGTGTGGTGCGAGGAATGGGTCTGGGGGACAATACAGGGTTTGTGGCTCTGACTGTTTTCTATTAATTAGCTTGGGCATGAGGTATTGTGTGAGGCAGAGAGAGGCTCAACTATGATGCTACTTGATAAAATAACCTGATGACACCATGTCCAAGATTGTTCGAGAAAAATCTTAGGTTTGTACACTTTCCACATTTAGTGAAGAATGAGGCACAGCTCACATGCTTACTTCTGTTTCCACAGCTTGTATTTTTCTTGAACAAATCACCACCCCATGACCAGAGGATACAGCTTGACGGGCACCACTCTGCATCAAATATGGCTGACCGGTGACCCTCCTGTTTTTATGACACCATAGACTTTCTGGAAGGATTTACAAACTGATAATCTGTTCAACCACATCATGATTAGCCCTTTCTTGATGGAGTTGAGCTTGAACCTGGAGGTTGAGGCCCAGATACTTAGAAGTGACCCATAATGTTACAAGCCCTCCACCTGAAGAATTAACACTATGGAAATAAGGAATGCTGAGGACCTGTGGAATTAAACATGACAGCGTATTAGAGAGAGAAAAGGACAGACGTAAAATAGCCAGACTTCACCTTGGCAACATTGATAGTTCCTTGGATTGAACACCAGCAGTTTTAGACAGATTTTAAATCTTTTTTTTGAACACACTGAAAATGGCCTTTGAAAATTACTTTTTTATATTTCAAAGAACAAGCTGGTTATTAGTTTCAGGGCAGATGTAATATTGCTTCCATTTGTTTTTGATGGAAGCAATTTTCCCCATTTTAATTTTTCTTTCTGAGTGCTCAATGCACAAACTGTCACCATGGTTGCTAATGCACCCCCAGCAATAGCAGCCTAGTGATTTTATATAAATGCATAAATACTTTTTCCACGCCATTTAAGACAATGTTTCTCTGAAAAGATAGTTATATATGTATGCTTGCATTTTTCATGAAGACTAAGACATAGACAGCTGTGTGATTTTTTTTTGTGTAATTCATGTGACAAGAGTTTATGATGAAAAGGCAATATCTTTATTGTTTCCACTGAATCCCCTTTGAGAAATTGATGGTGAGTCAACTCTTGAAACACATCAGTCCTTGTCATGTAGGTACACCTGCTGAACTGTTAGAAAGTGAATTGAGGTGTTTGACACACTGCTGGTGAAGGAACAGACTAGAGTCATAGAGTCATAGAGATGTACAGCATGGAAACAGACACTTCGGTCCAACCAGTCCATGCCGACCAAATATCCTAACCCAATCTAGTCCCACCTGCCAGTACCTGGCCCATATCCCTCCAAACCCTTCCTATTCATATACCCATCCAAATGCCTCTTAAATGTTGCAATTGTACCAGCCTCCACCACTTCCTCTGGCAGCTCATTCCATACCCGTACTACCCTCTGTGTGAAAATGTTGCCCCTTAGGTGTCTTTTATATCTTCCCCTCTCACCCAAAATCTATGCCCTCTAGTTATGGACTCTCTGACCCCAGGGAAAAGACTTTGTCCATTTACCTTATCCATGCCCCTCATAATTTTGTAAACCACTATAGGGTCATCCCTCAGCCTCCGACGCTCCAGGGAAAACAGTCCCAGCCTGTTCAGCCTCTTTCTATAACTCAACTCCTCCAACCCTGGCAACATCCTTGTAAATCTTTTCTGAACCCTTTCAAGTTTCACAACATCTTTCCGATAGGAAGGAGACCAGAATTGCATGCAAAATTCCAGCAGTGGCCTAACCAATGTCCTGTACAGCCGCAACATGACCTCCCAACTCCTGGACTCAATACTCTGACCAATAAAAGAAAGCATTCTTCACTATCCTATCTACCTGTGACTCTACTTTCAAGGTGCTATGAACTTGCACTCCAAGGTCTCTTTGTTCAGCAACACTCCCTAAGACCTTACGATTAAGTGCATAAGTCCTGCTAGGATTTGCTTTCCCAAAATGCAGCACCTCACATTTATCTGAATTAAACTAGTTCCAAGTCAGAATTGTGTGAGACTTCCAAAGAGCATGCAGAGGAGGTATTCATGTGCAGCTACACATTTCTTTTAGGTGGTAGAGGTACTGGATTTCAAAGGTGACATCGAAGAACATTTAGGGAAGGTAATGCAGTCAAATTGTAGATGGTGCTCTCCACTTTCACCGTGTTCTGCTGGTGGCGGGAGTGAATGTGCAACTCAAAATATGACATCTGAATCCAGTGGGTTGCTTACTCTGGACAGTGTTGATTTTCTTGAGTATTGTTTGAGTTGTATTTAGCCAAGCAAGTGCACAGCATTTCGTGGCACTCCTTCTTTGTAGATGTTGGACTTTGGGAATCAGGAAGGAGAGTTATTTGCTGCTAAATTCCCAGTCTCAGTCGCATAGTATTCAGTTTATTTTCTGATCAATACAATATCCAGTCTGTTGATCATGAGGGATTTAGCAATCCTATTGAATATAAAAGAGGAATGTTAACTTCAACCTTATTGGAGATGGTCATGGTCACTATGTGATGCAAATTTCATCTGAGGCGTAACAGCCGAGATGCTTCAACCATTCAGTACTTTTGACTGAAGTTGGTTACAAACCTTGGGTGGTTTGAATGGAAGAGAAGCCAAACAACAACAGTTGATATTAACAAATAAGGGTCAGCATTGAGCATATGATTTGAACAAGCCTTGACAGTTATTGTTTTCTTGAGCATGTATTGCAGCACAGCAATCAGGGTACCAAAAGAAAAATTGAAAACATTCTTTGTACAGGCAAGTAATGACTTAGGAGGACCAAAAACATTAACTTCAAGCGACAAAACTGTTTTTGTAGAGTTAGTGGAGACACTTCTTGTTTTTACAATTAATGAACACTTAAATTTGCAGTGACAAAATTCACATAGAAGCATAACTAATTTAAAACAATCCAAATTTGAAATGGAACTGATCTGATCTGGCATAAGTCCATCTCACAGGCATTGTAACATAATCTAATGTGTAACATTCTGATATAAAATAATGTTTGTTTATTCCTCATTGTGTCATGTACTGACTTTGATTTATATAGAACTTTTGAAGAAACATCTTTAACCTCAAACATTCACTCTGTTTTTTTATCTCTACAGATGATGCAGACCTGCTGAGAACTGCCAGTGATTCCTGTTATTATTTCAGATCTAACTTGTCAACTATATTCAGTGTTGAGAAATATAAGTGATGCCATGGATACAACTGCCATAATGGTGTCCTGTGGACATTTCTGTGATTCATATTAACGCACAATGGAGAAGCTTTCCTCAATTTTCAATTTGAATTGAAACTGTGAAGCTGCACACAGAGGAAATGGTCTCTCATTGTTACACAGCTTAACAAGAGTATTTAACTTAAATACAGTTGGTGTTGAAATTCTTGTTACTGACAATGAGGTTTAAGTGGACAAAAATATAATTTCCACAGTTTTCTATCCAATGACATTTCTGATCTCAATTTTTAAAAATGCCCTAAATCTGTGTAATTTGCTTTGATTTTATTGTCAGTGGTAAAGAAGCAGCTCCAACTGTAGCTGCTCAATGACATTTAAAGCACATTTAAGTAACTTACAGAGGGTAAAATTGGGCTGTGCAAACCATGTAAAATGGGCTTATTGCAAATTTGCAGCCAGTTATTCACTCTGTTTTGTTTTGTTATCCATTGGTATGGAAAATAATGGTGAAACTTCATTTCAAACAATGAAATGAGGAAAGAAGGTTAAAAGAACAAAGAACAATACAGCACAGGAACAGCACGCCTTTCTGAACTAAAATCCCCTTTCCACTCTGTATTCCATATCCCTCTCTTCCCTATTTATTCACATTTCTATTAAGATGCCTCTTACATGTTTTTGTATCTGCTTCTATCACCTCCTCTGGCAGTACATTCCAGACATTCTATAAGTAAAAAATCTACCTCTCACATCTATTTTAAGATTTCCCCCTTTCACCTTAAACCAAAATCAATCAGGTTACCCTTCAGCCCCTGACATTCAAGTGAAAACAAACCAAGTTTGTTCAATCTGGCATCTCCTTTAAGTCATTTACATATAACACAAACAACAGGGATCCCAGTACTGATCCCTGCAGAACACCACTAGTTATAGATCGCCATGTTGGAAAAACACTCTTCCACTGCTACTCTCTGTCTTCTATAACCAAGTTCTGTGTCCATCTTACCAGCTCACCGCAGATCCCATGTGACTTCACCTTCTATATAGCCAGGGACCATGTAAAGGATTTGCTAACATCCATGTCGACAGAATCCACCATGCTGCCCTCGTCAATCATATTTGTGAAATATTTCAATCATGTTTGTGAGACACACCCTCTCCCACACAAAGCCATGCTGCCAATCACTAATAAGTCCATATTTTTCCCAATGTGAGTAAATCCTATCCCTAAGAATCTTCTCCAATAGTTTCACTATCACTGATGTAAGGCTCAGTGGCCTGTAATTTCCTGGATTATCCCTGTTGTCCTTCTTAAATAAAAGAACAATTTGGCTCAGCTCCAGACCTATGGGACCTTCTGTCCCTAAAGAGGATTAAAACGTTTCACACAAGACCCCAGCAATTTCCTCCCTCATTTCCCTCAATGTTCTGGGATAGATCCCCATCAGGTCCTGGGGACTTGTCTACCTTAATGCTTTTCAAAACACCCAATAGCTTCTGCTTTTTTATATTGACATGCCCTAGAATATCAACATACCCCTCCTGAGCCTCACCAACCACCATGCCTTTCTCCTTTGTGAATACCGATGCAAAGTATTCATTAAGGCCCTCATCCACTTCCTCTGGCTCCATGCCTAAATTCCCTCCATTGTCCTTGGATCTACCTTTTCCTTAACTATCCTCTTCCTCCTTATATACATACAAAATGCCTTGGGATTTTCCTTAATCCTGTTACCCAAGGATATTTAATGGCCCCTTTTAACCCTCTTCATGCCTTATGTTCTTTCCTACTGTCTTTATATTCTTTGAGTGCTTTGTCAGTCTTAAGTTTCCTAAGCTTATGTATGCCTCCTTTTTCTTCTTCACAAAGCTCACAATTTCTCCTGTCATCCATGGTTCCTCAATCTTGTCATCTGTATCCTTCATTTTCACAGGAACATGCTGGTCCTGAACTCTAAGCAACAGGTCTTTAAAAAATTCTCACATGATGATGTGGATTTACCCCCAAACAGCCAATCCACCCCCCATCTACATTCCTCAGTTCCTGTCTAATTCTATGGTAGTTAGCTTAAGAGACATAGTCATAGAGATTTACAGCATGGAAATAGGCTCTCCAGCCCAATTTGTCCTTGCCACTCAGTTTTCACAATTAATCTAGTCCCATTTGGTTGTGTATGACCTATATCCTTCCATACCTATCCCATCCATATACTTGTACAAATGTTTTTTAAATGACAAAATTATACTCATCTTCACAACCACCTCTGGCAACCCCTTTCCAGACACTCACCACCCTCTGTGTGAAAACATTGCCCCTCTGGATCCTTTTGTATCTAACCCCTCTCACCTTAAGCCTATGCCCTCGAGTTTTAGACTCTCCTAACATGGGGAAAAGCTGTTGGCTATATACCTTATCTATGTCTCTCATAATTTTATAGACCCCTATAAGGTCACCCCTCAGTCTGCTAAACATTAGCGTGGGCTCTGGATTATGAGTCTAGTGACATTGCCACTGTCTTCCTGGATTAGAGCTAGATCAGTGGTGGATTGTAAACAATTAGCTGTCAGGAATCTGTTCAGCAGATGAAATTCATGAAAGAGATTGTATGTCTGCATTTTAGTAGTGTTTATATTTAACCCATGAAGGGTGGCCTTCCCTGACAAGTTTTGTAAAGGATGGTCCCAGGAAGACTTTGCTTCCCTGAGCATCCCTTACTCCACCTCTCCAGTGTCATTCCTGAAACCATCAGCTTGCACCTCTGATAAGAATTAAGTTGATGGGAATCTGAGGGTAAACTCTTCACTCGTTGGAGCCATTCTAAACATAAAGCAATCTCAGTTCTAAGACATCTCTAAGACATCAAGATATAATAACTGTACGATTCAAGATCAGAGATGATTACAGAGAGTGGTGAACTTGGCCCGGACAATCACAAAGGCCACCCTCCCATCTATCAAATCCATCTACAAGGCCCACTGTTAAGGAAAGGCCGCCAGCATTCTTAAAGATCCATCCCACCCTGGCAATGCTTTCCTAGAGCTTCTACCATTAGGGAGAAGGTACAGAAGCCTGAACACAAGCACCAGCCGGTTTCGTAACAGTTTCTAGCCTATTGTTGTTAGAATACTGAAAGGATTCACAAACTGTTAGCATTCGCCTGTACCTGTGTTTTTGTTTTTGACGCTGTTTACCTGTTATTTACTTATCTATGCTACTTAACTATGTGATCTGCCTGTATTGCTCGCAAGACAAAGCTTTTCACTGTGCCTCGGTACATGTGACAATAAATTAAATTCAGTTCAATTCTCTATGGGAACTCGTCAAGGTAATGTCTTAGGTCTAAAACTCTTCATCAATGACTTCTATCATCAGGCCAGAATTGAGGATGCTAGCTAATGATTACACAACATTCAGTATCATTAGCGACTCCTTAAGTACTGAAGCAGTCCATGTCCAAATGCAGCAAGACCTGGACAATACCCAGATTTGAGTTCAGAAGTGGCAAGTAACATTCGTGCCTCAAGTGCCAAACAATGACCATCTCCTAAGAAGAAAGAATCTTACAATCATCCCTTGAGGTTCAACAGCATTACCATTGCCGAATGCCCCACTATCAATATCCTGGGAAGTTATCTTTGACCAGATACTGAACTACACTAACTATATAAATACTGTGGCTCTAAGAGCAGATGTAAGGAATTCTGCTGTGTGCAACTCATTTCTTGTCTCCTGAATGTCTGTCTGCATCTACAAGGTACAGGTCAAAAGTGTGATGGAATACTCCCCACTTGCCTGGGGTGAAGCTCCAACAACACTCAAGAAGTTTGAGATCACAGATGGACAAAGTAACCTGCTTGGCTGGCAATACATCCACTACCTTCACCAACACTCCTTTCACCACCGATGCATAGTGGCAGCAGTGTGACAATCTACAAGTCTGTGACTCCAGAAAAAGCTATTCAGGCCATAAACATAGCAGAAGTCTGAAAGAGAAACAGGACAGTCATCAGAGGAGGCACAGGAGATCTACTGAATCTATTCATTTCTTAAGCTGTAACACCACAAAGAACATAACAGATGAGACAATCCAGCAGTGCCCTGAATTCAATGAAATGCCTAGCAGTGTAAGAAGAAAGTGATTGATCTTTTCCAGTCCACAAAGGTAAGTGCCACTATATTTTCTCTTCTACCTCTCATTTACAGGGTCTGTCACTGCACACATATCATGCCTAAGCTCATAGACCACAACTTTTACTATTGTATGTCCACTCGATGGCTTTCACCCAACCCTCTTCAAACTACAAACCCTTCTGTCCTCTGCACTTCTTATTGCAATTAGGTATAGTGGGAAGAAGAAAAAGCAAAAATATACAGAGGAGTGACACAGGTGTCACATCATTGTAAAATGTCTTGCACTTCTGTAAATATCTATTCACCTGCACTTTCATAATGCCTGCTCTCGTGTCTTGCTGTCTGATGGTGAAGAATCATAGAATCTCTACTTGTGGTAGCAGGCCATTCAGCCCATCGATTCATCCCATCCAGATCAACCCTCCTATCCTAACCCTGTAAACCTTGTATTTCACATGGCTAATCCACCTAGCTTGCACATGCCTGGAAAGTTTGGGCAATTTAACATGGCCACTCTGCCTAACCTGTACATCTTTGGACTGGGGAGGAAAGTGGAGCATCCAGAGGAAACCAATGCAGATGTGGGGAGAACGTATAAACTCCACAATTTCGCCCAAGGCTGGAATCAAACCAAGGTCCCTAGTGTTGTGAGACAGCAGTGCTAATCACTGAGCCACCATGGTACTTCTAGTCCCTTCCATTTGAAGGCTGATTAGCCTCTTTAGATTTTGCAAGGATGAAAGAAGATGTAATGGGCAAGCATTGTTCATCTATCACAAGCTTCCAGCTCCTTGCCCTGCAATTAATTTCAGACATTATGGAGTCATGAATCATCACATTGATTACTGCAGCCAAGGCATTGAGAGTTAATGAGGACAATACTGAGGACAAATGATTGTGCAAGAGATGGGGTAGGGCCTGCCCTGTAAGTCATGCAGAAATTGTGCACATTTATAATCACCCTATGAGTGAGAGTACAGCTTTACAAGGAATGACTCTGCCTTTCAAGGCTGGGAGGTGTGAATTTCTAACTGTACATCTCCCTCAAATATTCATTGGTCTGTCAAGGAAAGTGCACAGTAGCTGTCGCTTTCCTGTTAAACCCCGTCACATAGAATGTTCAAGCATTTCATGGCAACTTAGTAGGTTTCACAAACTATTGAATGCTAACCGATGATGGAAAGAAGAAAAGGAAGTATCTCAGGATTGTTCCCAACTTCCTGTCGATCATGGGATTCTTGACTGCACAACATTTGGATATGATATGCTGACTAAAGCCTTAAGAGTGAGCAAATTCACGGCCATGCGATCTTCATCCCAATCTCACGGAAGACTTTAAAGTGTCAATACTTCAATGTGGGATCATGTGAAGATACCAGAATACAATCATAGAGATAAAAAATGGCATTCATTCAGCAACATAAATGTTCAAGGACTGAAAAGTAATTAGGTCCACCTGTACTTTGGACGAAGCAAAGACTGCTGGATATATAGCCAGCCGTATGTTAGACAATGAAGGCAAGTTCAAACTCAGGTTATTCTCATGGAAGTGGGTTTGAAAAAGGCTCTCTTCGCCCTCTTGTGCTTGATGTTTGATTTTCATGCTTTCTCTGATATCATTCCAAGTCGACGTTCTGATTCCCATATTCAAAGATTGCTGATATTATCTTCCATATATCCAGTACATTTTTCCCTTTGGTACCTCCAGTCTTAAAGGACACAGTATGTCACAATGATGAGAGACACTCTTTCTGATCTGTATTGCAGAGTGGTCCAGGGCTCCAAACCTCATCTCCTATGGTCTCTTCTGCTACGGTCCTGATGAAAGCATAGGAAATAATGTATTATTGTTCTGTATCTCTGAAAAGCATCATAGAGACAGGATCTTCAGAAGGTAAAGTGTTAACACAGAAATATAAGAAATTCGCAGCCTCTTCGAATTCTGAAAATAAATGTCATTCATGATGAACTCATGATGTGTCCCTGTGTTTTGAATTTGACAGTTGTGGGAAGGAGGTTAGCTGAAGAATTATACCATTTGGGGAACATGGTGTTCCAATATTAGTTGCATTTTGTTTTGCTAAGTTATAAGGGTTAGGCTTGTTGACAGATTTTCAATAGCTCATCCAGGAATCAAAGAAGTTTGGGGGTGGGCAACAGATGCTGATGTAGCCAGCAGTGTCCACGTTCTGTGATTGAATTAAAAACAACAAGGGTTGGTAAACAGCAGCTCAATGGTCAGAATCTGTTTTAAGCAGGTCAATAGATGTAATTGAAAGAGAAAAGTGCCACTATCTTTGAGTTGCTGATGAATTAGGTGGTTGGTAGCAGGGAGAAGAGATTTCTATCCTAAAACAGCTTCTCCTATAGTAGACCTCAAATCGTTCAGATTCACTGAATTCCTGGAAGCCAGTCAAAGCAGCTAAGTGTTGGGGTTCAGACTGAGCAAAAGCCCTCGGAGAGGTGGGGTCTTAGAAAAAGCAAGTAAACCATTAATAGTTCAATGCGCTACGAATAAAGATGAAGGAAGCCCATGAGCAGTATTTCCTGTTGCAGTTAAGAAAGATTGCAACTCTGAGAAATCCAAGGGTGGTAATGAAGTTGGCTATCTGCTAAGAAGCTGGAATTGTGCCCATGAATATGTGCTGGACAACAGTTTCAAAAATCCAAGGGAGTACACTTCCAGAAAAGCCGAATAAACTGCTATGATAGTTGTTGAGATAGTCCAGGATGAAATGGATTTTGGGGGATTTTCAAAGCCAGATCTTCAAGACTGATGAATTGTTTTATGTTGTAAAGTTTTATTGAGATTTGTTGACCCACAATCTCTTTCATGTCAGTGGGAGGAAATGGGTTGACAAATCTATGGGATTTGTTCTGACTCCATTTGTTGATTGGTGTGCTCTGTGACAGTTTCACCCACAGTTTGTCTGTTGCATATCTCATGCTAATTTTGAATGTTAAGGTATGAGTTGGTTATATTTGCATATTTTTGATTTTGTTCTTAATAATCTTTGCTTTGAGTCATAGTGATGTACAGCACGGAAAGACACTCTTCGGTCCAACTTGTCCATGAAGACCATATATCTGAAACTAATCTAGTCCCATTTACTAGCACTTGGCCCATATCTCTCTAAAATCTTCCTATTCATATTCTACTTCAGATGCCAGATGCAATTGTACCAGCTTCCAACACTTCCTTGAGCAGCTCATTCCATACACACACCACCCTCTGTGTGAAAAGGTTGCCCCTTAGCTCCCTTTTATACTTTTCCCTTCTCACCCTACACCTCTGCCTCTCATTCTGGACTCCCCCAACCCAGGGAAAAGACCTTGTCTCTTTACCCTACACATGCCCCTCATGAGTTTGAAGATTTAAGGAACCTGGCTGATCTGTTTTTGATGTTGAGCAATATGTGATCTAATATAGATATTTTTAATAAACCTGTTTGGACAAATTGAGAAGCACCTCTGGAGCCTTCTGGCTCAAAGGTAAGGACACCACCACTGACCCTCAAGAGACCTTTGAAAGTCTGATGTGCTTCATGCAATCTAATATTGCCATCTTTAAACAATCTATTCAGGCTACTCCATCAGTGAAGAAAGTAACCTCAGATTACAATGGGATCTTGATCAGATGGGCCAATAGGCTGAGAAGTGGCAGATGGAGTTTAATTTAGATAAATGTGAGGTGCTACATTTTGGGAAAACTAATCTTAGTAGGACTTACACATTTAATGGTAAGGTCCTAGGGAGTGTTGCTGAACAAAGACACCTTGGGGTGTAGGTTCATAGCTCCTTGAAAGTAGAGTCACAGGTAGACAGGATAGTGAAGAAGATGTTTGGTATGCTTTCCTTTATTAGTCAGAGTATTGAGTATAGGAGTTGGGAGGTCAGCTGTACAAGATGTTGGTTAGGCCACTGTTGGAATATTGCATGCAATTCTGGTCTCCTTCCTATTGGAAAGATGTTGTGAAACTTGAAAGGGATCAGAAAAGATTTAGAAGGATGTTGCCAGGATTGGAGGATTTGAGCTATAGGGAGAGGTTGAATAGGCTGGGGCTGTTTTCGCTGGAGTGTAAGAGGCTGAGGGGTGACCTTATAGAAGTTTATAAAATTATGAGGGGCATGGATATGATAAATAGACAAAGTCTTTTCCCTGGGGTGGGTGAGTCCAGAACTAGAAGGCATAGATTTAGGGTGAGAGGGGAAAAATATAAAAGAGACCTAAGGAGCAACTTTTTCACTAAGAGGGTGGTACGTGTATGGAATGAGCTACCAGAGGAAGTGGTGGAGGCTAGTACAATTGCAATATTTGAAAAGCATCTGGATGGGTATATGAATAGGAAGGGTTTGGAGGGATATTGGCCAGGTGCTGGCAAGAGGGATTAGATTGGGTTGGGATATCTGGTCGGCATGGACGGGTTGGACCAAAGGGTCTGTTTGCGTGCTGTTTATCTCTATGACTCTATGACTCTAAGACAGTTGGTACATAACCTGGATATCCTGGCCTAGAGGGAAGGATACTATCATTGTGCCAAAAGACCCCTTTGCAATGTAATGTATCACCTACCATTTAAATTCAAGCCTTGTTGTTACCTAAGGAGATGTGGGACAGGACAGGAATCAGTGTATCCTTATTAAATGGCTCATAATAAATTGTATCTCATTTCCTAAAATTGAAAATACTGATCACTTTATTACAGCAATAAGGTTCTATGTATCTAGAGTAGTTGACAAGTTTCCTTCAATGAATAAGGTAGTATTGACACTAATGACGGGTAACTGTTTCTTTTCCCTTTGACTCAAAACGAATTAATCTAAACCCTAACACAGCAGATGATCCCATTATAGGCAACATTTATTTTTTCATGGCAAGAAATCCTGAATAAGTTGAGCTTGGCCACATACAACAAATTAAAGAAAGACTTGGATTGCTCAATTAACTAAAAGTTGTAGCGATTTTACTTCATATACACCCTTATTCACTTTAGGTTTTCCGATTGTATTTTTCTTTTCATTTCAAGATATTATAATTTCTTAGCTCCTTTTTAGTCACTAAATAGATTTGAACTATAATTTGAACCTTGTTCATCCTCTTGTGGCTCAGACAGTCTGTGGATTGTTCAGATTATGATTAATTACTGTTATCAGAAGAAAATTGTCCAGTAAATAACTAGGTTTCAAAGTTGAACTTTTAGAAAATTATGCTGACTGATGCCTGAGTGCATTTTCTAAAATATTGGTGAAGCAAGTATCATCATTCAGGACATTTCCCACATTTACTGAGACACATCAATACCTCAGGGGACAGAGAGCTCAGCTAGGCAGTTTCTCACTGCACTAAACCCTAAATTGTCAGCAATGTTTTGACAATTATTTATCGGGTGTATTTTATTTTATATGATGCGTCCGCATGGCTAATCTCTAAAGCTACTCTGGAGAACAATGAGATCTAGGTCAAGAATTTATTTATAAGTTTCAGAGTAAGTCTGGGAATTAACTTCTGGGCTGCATAAGGTAAACCAAAAGCATGAAAGGTGATCTCATTGAAGGATATGAAATCCTTAGATAGTTTGTCAGGGTGGATGGAGGAAGGATGTTTCTTATGGCGAGAGAATTTAAATCATGGGATAAAGTCTCAGAATAAGAGGTGGACCATTTAGTACTGAGATAAAAAGGAATTTCTGCACTCTTCCCCAGGGAGCCATGGAGGTTCAATCATTGAGCATGTTCAAGACTTACATCGACAGATTGCTACTCGATAATACTATCAAAGGATCAGTGAATAGTGTGGGAAAATGGTGTTAAGGTAAAAGATCAGCAATGGCGGAGCTGACTCAAGGGATTCAACTGCCTACTCCAGCTCTTATTTCCAATGTTTCTATTTCTTAAAAATGGCAGCTTTAGTTTTGCAGAATATAATTTAAACAATAATATAATGAGTGGATAATATTTTACTATATTTCAGCAGAAGTTATATTAGTCCAAGCTCTGGCATGATATTAGGAGAGGTGATTTGTCCATTACTGGTGCAGACACTAACTGCAAATATAAATCAGGCTGACAGAGATTATGAGAAATGCACAGGCCATAAAACCTCCTGTTTAGAATTCAGCCTTTTCACTTTGTATTAATGTTATTATTTTTGTCTCCATTGCCTTTGTCCTAACTTGTAATGGTTTATTGATATTTTCCTCTAGTATAATATTTTTAGAAATAAAAAGCAGTATTTGTTTTATATTTCAGAACTGATTTTCTGACTTCCTGTACTGCATGAGCAGAAATTTTCTCCAGCTAAATATTAGGAAGACTGAAGACATCTGGCAGTCCATTTGTTCCACTTGCGGTCAAAGTGAAATGTGATGAGGATGTTAGGAGATTACAGGGTGACCTGGACAAGTTAGGTGAGTGGGCAGATGCATGGCAGATGCAGTTTAATGTGGATAAATGTATGGTTATCCACTTTGGTAGCAAGAACAGGAAGGCAGACTACTACCTCAATGGAATCAATTTATGTAAAGGGGCAGTACAGAGAGATCTGGGTGTTCTTGTACACCAGTCAATGAAGGCAAGCATGCAGGTACAGCAGGTAGTGAAGAAGGCTAATAGCATGCTGGCCTTCATAACAAGAGGGATTGAGTATAGATGCAAAAAGGTGCTTCTGCAGCTCTACAGGGCCCTAGTGAGACCACACCTGGAGTACTGTGTGCAGTTCTGGTCTTCAAATTTGAGAAAAGACATTCTGGCTATTGAGGGAGTGCAGTGTAGGTCCACGAGGTCAATTCCTGGAATGGCAGGATTACCATACACTGAAAGACTGAAGCAACTGGGCTTGTATACCCTTGAGTTTAGAACACTGCGAGGAGTCACCCAGAGAGTGGTGGCTGTGTGGAATGCTCTGCCCCAGAGGGCAGTGGAGGCCCACTCTCTGGATTCATTTAAGAAAGAGTTGGATAGAGCTCTCAAAGATAGTGAATCAAGGGTTATGGAGATAAGGCAGGAACAGGATACTGATTAGGAATGATCAGCCATGATCATGTTGAATGGTGGTGCAGGCTCGAAGGGCTGAATGGCCTACTCCTGCACCTATTGTCTATTGTTTATTGTCTATTGTCTATTGTGTTTTGTCATGGCATGGCACCAGTTCCAGAGTGCTTCAGAGCAATATTGCCCATGCAACCTTCAAATCTTCACCTTATTAATAATGTACCTCAGTTCTTCAATGCCTTTCTTGGAGAAATGTGCAGCATTCAAAGTGGTAGGTAACAGTTACTTCTGAAACCTCCCAGATACTGTGGCAAGTAACTCACCTCCTGACACCCCAAAGTCTATCCACCATTTACAAGGCACAAGTCAGGAGTGTGATGGAATACTTCCCACTTGCCTGGATGGGTGCAGCTCCAACAACATTCAAGAAGCTTGACACCAATTGGCTGTCCTTCCACAATCTACCTTCCTTGTATTTGGTGTAATCCAAAAATCTACTATCCACATCCAGATTTGCATCAAATCCTGTAATCTTTATGTACTCAAATGCTTGAGATGTGGCAGAACTCATGGTAATGCATGGACACTTCCATGCTCCACACAAAGTCTTGCATAGCTCCTGGCATCTCTGCCATATTTACTCCTAGCCTCTAGTGCCTTGCCTGTCTGAGGAATCAGGGACAGTACATGACTCCTGTGGTTGCTCATCTTCATCCAACATGCATTGATTTGACAGAGTCCTGATATTGAGAAGATTTGTGGCTCAGGTTGAGGTTCTGGATGTAGGTTTGCTCGCTGAGCTGGAAGGTTTGTTTTCAGATGTTTTGTCACCATACTAGGTAACATCATCAGTGAGCCTCTGGATGAAGCACTGGCGATATGGCCCACTTTCTATTTATGTGTTTAGGTTTCCTTGGTTGGTGGTGATGTCATTTCTTGTTGTGATGTCATTTCCCACGGTGAGTCATTTCCTATTCTTTTTCTTAGGGCATGGTAAATGGGATCCAAGTCAATGTGTTTGTTGATAGAGTTCCGGTTGGAATGCCATGCTTCTAAGAATTCTCATGCGTGTTTCTGTTTGGCTTGTCCTAGGATGGCTGTGTTACCCCAGTCAAAGTGGTGTCCTTCCTCATCTGTATGTAAGGATATTAGTGAGAGTGGGTCATGTCTTTTTGTGGTAAGTTAATGTTCATATTTCCTTGTGGCTAGTATTCTGCCTGTTTGTCCAATGTGTGTTTGTTACTGTTCTTGCAAGGCATTTTGTAAATGACATTAGTTTTGCTTGTTGTCTGTATAGGGTCTTTCAAGTTCATTAGCTGCTGTTTTAGTATCTTGGTGGGTTTGTAAGCTACCATGATGCCAAGAAGTCTGAATGGTCTGGTAGTCATTTCCAGGATGTCTTTGATGTAGGGGAGAGTAGTTTGGGTTTCTTGAAATGTTTTGTCTGCTTGTTCAGGTTTGTTGCTGAGCAATCGGTGGACTGTGTTCATTGGGTACCCATTCTTTTTGAATACACTGTATAGGTGATTTTTCTCTGCTCTTCGTAGTTCCTCTGTGCTGCAGTGTGTGGTGGCTTGTTGAAATAATGTTCTAATGCAGTTTTGTTTGTGGGTGTTGGGATGATTGGAGAAAAACAAATCACCCATACAGTGTATTCAAAAAGAATGGGTACCCAATGAACACAGTCCGCTGATTTCTCAGCAACAAACCCAAACAAACAGACAAAACATATCCAGAAACCCTAGCCACCCTCCCCTACATCAAAGACATCTCAGAAATGACTGCTAGACTACTCAGACCCCTTGGTATCACGTTAGCCCACAAACTTACCAACATACTAAAACAGCAGCTAATGAACTTGAAAGACCCTATACAGACAACAAGCAAAACTAATGTAATTTACAAAATACCTTGCAAGAATTGTAACAAACATTACATTGAACAAACAGGCAGAAAACAGCCACCAGGATACATGAACATCAACTAGCCACAAAAAGATATGACCCACTCTCACTAGTATCATTATATACAGATGAGGAAGGACACCACTTTGACTGGGACAAAAAATTCATCCTAAGACAAGCCAAACAGAGACATGCACGAGAATTCCTAGAAGCAATGCATTTCAATCAGAACTCTATCAACAACACATTGACTTGGATCCCATTTTTCACCCCCTGAGAAAACAACAGGAAGTGATGTCACCACAGGAAACAACATCACCAACCCAAGGAAACCTAAACACATAAATAGAAAGTGGGCCATACCACCAATGCTTCATCCGGTGGCTCACTGATGATGTTACCTAGTATGGTGGTAAAATGTCTGAATATGAACCTATATCCAGAGTCCTGATGATTTGAGGCAAAGGTGCATGGCTGAACCATGCTGAACCATGGGGTGGTCAAACATTTTCTCAAAGAATGTAGCTCATTTCATCTATGGAACATCCTATAAGTGGTGCACAGTCTTCTTGGTTAAACAGAAAGCTATACAATCAGCAATACACAGGGGTCGTATTGTCAGTTGACACTGGCCTGCACCAATGAAAACCTTCTCTTCTGCTAAGTTTCGTGGACTTTCCATGTATCCAATAGACATTATGAATTTTCATTATAATTGCATTAGAAAGTCAAGAAGAAAGTAAGTCGATATGGAGCCCAGTTGAATTATGACATCAGGAATATTCTCAGGGTGCTGTTGAGACCAGTGCAAGAAATTCCATAGGATCCCAAGACAGTCAGGATCCCTGAGTAGTACTACTGATACTGCTGGAAGTATTCTTTAAACCACTAACTATTCAAAAAGAGAGACAAATTTGCCAAGAAATAACACGTAGAGTAATGATAATGGGTGCCTTTAATTATCCAAATACATATTGTGATTGTAATAGTGTAATGGATGGAGTAGAGGAAGAAATTAAGAAAATGTTCTTGATTATTATGTTTCCAGTCCAATGAAAAAGGAAGATTTGCTGCATTTTGTTCTATGGAATAAGGTCAGCTAAGTGGCTCACGTGACTGGTCAAAAACCTTTTGGAACTGTAATCATAATATCACGATATTTCTGTTTGCTACAGAAAGGGGCAAGTAGAAAGGTAGAAAAAAATGCTTTGCTTGAAGTGGAGCTCTTTCAGTGAGGCAAGACTAATCCAACACAAAGGAATTGGAAGCAAAGTTTGGTAGATGAAACTGTAAAGGTATATTGAATACCTTTGCAGAGGAAATGGTTCCGATACAGTTTAGATAGAGTCTCACAGAAGGGAAAAGTAAAGCAGCTCGTTCAGAATTCCCTGGAGGTTAAAAGAGATAGTGAGCAAGATGAAACAGAAAATGGGTGTGTGGGATGGATGTTATGTTGATTATACAAATGAGAATCAGGTTGAAAGTAAATCACTCAGAGGGAAGTTCGAAAAGAAAGAAGTCTGCTGAAGAGAGCATGCGAAAAAAAACTGGCAATTCAAAAGGAAATTCAAAAGCCTTGTTAAGGAATATACTCACAAAGGGTAGTTAGAGGAAGGGTGGGGTTGATTAGGGATCAAATAAATGTATGTGTGGAAGCAGAGGGTCTAATTGCGGCACTAAATGATTATTTTGCATCTGTTTTTACAAAGAACCAAGATGCTATCAAGGTCCTAATCAGAAAGGAATTGAGATATTGGCTGGTCTCAAATAATGATAAAAAGAAGACTTATGAAAGACTGGAAAGTAAGCCATGCTTAAAGTTAATAAGTCCCCAGGACCACCTAAGGACACTGAGGGAATTAAGGGTGGAAATTGTGAAGATCCTCCAATTCTTTTTAGTTATAGGGGAGGGTGGCACAGTGACTCAGTGGTTAACACCTCACCCTCACGGCACGCAGGTCCTAGGTTTGATTCCAGCCTTACATGACTGTCTGTGTGGAGTTTGTACACTCTCCCTGTGCCTGTATGGGTTTCCTCCGGGTGCTCCGGTTTCCTCCCACAATCCAAAGATGTGCAGGTTAGGTGAATTGGCCATGCTAAATTGCCCATAGTGTTAAGTGCATTAGTCAGAGGGAAATGGGCCTGTTTCCACAATGTAGGGAATCTAATCTAAAGTGCCCAAGGATTGGAAATGTCACACTTCAGTGAAAAATGTGCCAGGATTATCCCAATAGTACAATTCCAGTCAGTTTAACTTGTGTAAAAGCTTTTAGAGAAAATACTCCAGCACAAAATTAACAATCACTCAGATAAATGTAGATTAATTAAGAAACGTCAGCACACATTTGTTCAGGATAAGTTGTATTTAACTAACTTCTTGGGTTTTTTGATGTCTTCACAGAAAGGGTTGCTAGGACTGATATGGCTGAGGTGATTAATGAAACACTTCATAATAGGCTTGCCAACAAAGTTGTAGTCCTTGAAACTAAAGGGAGAGTGGCCACATGCATACATCTTTAGCTGAATGGCTATTAACAGGGTGTTGTGATGAACATATGTCGAAGAGTTGCTAACCAGAGAATACCAACTGAGTATACATAGAAAAATAACTCATGGAACTCCCCTGTACACAAGGAAAATCCATTTTACACAGTACATGGTTTGGAGCTGGAACGGACTGGCTGAGATTGTGGTAGATTCAGTTGCGGCTTTCATAAGGAATTGGATCAACATCTGAAGACTTTCAGGGTTGTACAAAATGGTAGGGGAGTGGGAGCGGAGTTGCTCTTTCAGGGATCCAGCATGGGTGCAATGGATTGAATGGCCTTCTTTAGTGTTGTATCCGTTCTATGAATCTGTGATTTTATGGAAGTATTTGAAAAATACCCATACAGCCATGGTAATAATTGCTGCATATCTGTCACATCTGATTTTTGGTCTATAAAAATGATATAGTTAATCACTTCTCAGTATCATACAAAAAAGTTTGTACTTTCAACATACTTCATTTCAGGGGAAGAATGGAATGAATTTTAAAAATGATAATGGTAAGGATATTTGTTTTAACTCCTAATTCATCTGTGGGTTGCAGCCACAGCGAGCTGGGGAAAATGATTTGAAATGGGAAAATAGTGTGTCCAGTACTAGAATGAAGTAATGGACTGATGGATTTGTTAATTTACATCTGTTAAGTACATATTGGTTGTGTCAACTTTTAGATTATCTATAAGACTCTGAGTAAGAATTCTTTTACAAGGAAACGTTGTTTACAAATCCAACAGTTTGCTCCAATTATGATCTGACTTCATTGCTGTTGATAAAATGCAGCATTCAGCAACTCTGAGGATTACACACTTTTGATAGACAAAGTACTGTTCTGAAACTGATAACATGTTTTATCAAAAGTGTGAAATGCCAAAGCTACTTCTCATAGGTGAATTTGGATGATGGAATTAACAGAAATAATTCAGTTTATGCTTTTAATACAAATAGCTGAAATTAACAAAATGAAACGTGTTATTACGGTAGCTGCAAGAATTAATCAATGATCTTCAAAATGGAAAACTAATGTTCAAATTTCAATTTTGAAATAATCAAAAATGTCATTATATCGAGAACGCAAACCATTCACTATTCCCACCCCAACATTCCTAAATCATTCCTAACCTTTGCTTCCTCCAGTCACACTCAAAAACCTAAGTACACCTGTACCATTCCCATGAATTATTGCCAGATCCAGCTTGACAATGTCAAGCTCATTCCTCGCCTTCCTCAACTGAAATTATTTTATGATTTCCAGAAGGAAAGAGCTTCCATCTTTTAATCTTGGGATAAAGCTTGCTTCCAAGCTAGCAAAATATTTTTTCAAAGTTACGAAAATATAGTGTACAGTTTGTAAATAGCATGTTTCCATGGACAGTAGTGAGATAAATGACTACATTGCTTTACTGATTTTTATTTGATTGGTTCATGAGATGAGGGCAGTGTTGGCTTGGTCTTTGGTTCGCGTCCTAATAGGCCTTGAGAAAATGGTGATGAACTGCTTTCTTGAAATGCTGCAGTCTTTGGGGGTGCAAATATATCACAATTTTGTTGGGAAGGGAGTTCCAGAATGTTGACCCAACAACAGTGAAGCAAGATTGCAAAGTACTATGAGTTTTGAATTTACTTTAACGAGTTTGAGAGAGACAATCCAAAGGTTTCCTAGTTCTAATTAATTAGGGATTCAAATGTTTTTATAATAAATCAAATCACAGAAAATACAAAAGAATGATATTGAATAAAGATCATAGTTTTCAGTGAATCTGCTTTGCGACACCAGTTCGTGATTTCTGGTTGACTGATTGCATGCATTTGAATTTGAATTAGCTTTATTGTCAGATGTGCTCACATGAGTACAGTGAAAAGTTTAAAGGTTGCTACTTACAGCACCATCTTGAGTACTTGGGAATCTGGGTACACATTTGTGAGTCCAAATTCTTAGAAATTTTTTTTAAAAAGTACAATATTACAGAAATTCAAAAGTACAAACTCATAGTAATAAATTAGAAAAATACAGAAATAAGAAGTTCAGAATAACAGTGTTTCCACTATAATAAAGGGAAAAAAATTTTAAAAAGAGAATTTAAGACAAAGTCTTTTGGTCTGTTCCAGTTTACTGAAATTCTCATTCACCTCTATCATCTTAATTTGCACTGGACTGCTAAGAATAATGATGAAATAATGTTTGCAAGTTATTATCCCTGAGCATTATCAGAGGCACCCTGAATCCTACAGTGACCCTTGTACCAAGCTTAATGTTAGTGAGATGTCCATTGCTGTGGCTATCTTCTTGACAGAGAACAGAGTCAGCATCACCTACTTCTGTAGAAATTCCTTTTGTTTTCTTCTACTGTAGACTGTTCTCCCTCACTAGCTACTTCATCTGAATAGCTATTTGTCTTATTGCTTCTTCTCCTCTGGTAATGATGAAAGGACGATTTAAAGGCAATTGGTTATCAGCATAATGCTTCCTACACTCAGGACTATTAGTTAAATGTTGTCTAATTGCAGCATCACATCTAAGATTATACTGTTGTTGTGGGGTTTTGCCAGCATCGGCTAGTTGTATACTGTCAGTACTGTGCTTGTTGCAAACAGCTGAAGAGGTATACTATTTGATATGATCTGGCATGCTCTGGGGCATGCAGTCTACATGCCTGGCATTGCACTGGCACTGAAATTCATAGAGATCGTTTTTGTGACAGGCAGAACATCACCCCAGTTTGATAGCAGCATGCAAGTGGTGAAGAGTGTTGTAATTGCATGCTTGCAGCATTAAGCAGTGAGCTAAATCTGTTGTTCCAGTTTTTGAGATATCTTACCCTTTCAGTGTAACTTGAGGCAGACTGGGCACCTTTCTCACAGGTGTCAGCTTTTTGTATGCAGCTACATGGCGTCTACACTACTTGCCACCATGTTGTAAGATGAATTCTGTATCACAGCTCGTCTATTGGGTAGACTTTCTGCCATGATCATCTTTCCTGGTAGACTTCACAGGTTCTGCTGCTTCTAATGCGAATCAGGAAATCCACCCTCTAGACTAATGAGAAAGGGCTCTTGTCGCTAACATTATTTAATTCATTGCATGATCGCAACAAGATATTTGTTACACGGTATGATAGACATTGGTCTGGATTTTCCAATGAGTGGAAAATTATTTCTGAGGTATAGGTGGGTGTTGCATGTGGGGACCCAATAGAGTCCCCATTGTAGTAGATTCCAAGGAAGTTGCGTGGAAAATTGAAGATTCTGCTAGGCAATTCCGCAATGGCTGGAATCTTCCAAAATTATCCTTTTTTAAATTGAAAAATTCTGAGAGTTCCATCACAAGTAATTAAATAGTTAGCAAGGAAATGTTATACAAGATGCTCCAGCTCCTGACCCAACAATCCTACCCTCACCAACCACCTGTCTGGACCCTGCCCTTCTCCTCTGCCACCAGAACTGACACTGCACACCCGTTTGCTCTGGTCCTGACATCCGTAAGACTCAATCATCTTACCGTGCCACTGAACCCAATCTGATCTTCCTCTCCAAATCCCTTCAGTCCAGAATTGACACTAGCCCCACTCTGGCCCACAAGACCAGACAATCCCTGCCCCACTTGAGAACCCTCCCTGAGGACCTGACACAATCGTGCTCCTACCCTCTGTCAGACCAAGGATGTCTCACTTACAATAACTGAATCTAAGCACACTATCATGTACCTGAGCCCTTTGGCATCTTGCACCCTGCAGACCTGGCACCCTACAACGCTGACACTTTATCGTCTCAGAATTCTACTTATCCACTATCTTATCTGACACCCTTCTTTCTTGGCACCCCACTTAGCTGACATATTACCCCTACCTACATGGCACTTAACCTACCTGGCACCCTACTTTCCTACCCACCTGACACCATACTTTACTAATATCCTAATGTCACGTTTAAAATCTGTACTTACCTTTTCACTGGAATTGTCAAAATGGTTGTCTGTGATACTGAGCACCTCAATTATAGGTTATGACTGCTATGAAGAAAGGGAGTGTAGTTTGCATTCTGCTGACTGTTATCTGCTACCATGGATCAGTCAGAATTGAAGTTCAGCTGTGTGATTCAGAAGGAATTTCCTGATTGGAATGTTCTGTCAGAAACGCGGTGCTCTCCTTTTCTTCAAAGAAAAGTGAATAGCAATCTGAGTGCAATTGACACTCTGGAAGATCTGGCCAGTTGTTACACAGACTATAAAGGAAATCTCAATGTTAGGTCTTACCCATTCGAGATCCATGGCTGTTCCCCCGCCTGAGTCATGAAGTATTGGGCGATGCTCAATGCACTTCTGAGCATTAACCCTTTCAGCTTCTTTCATGCTTTTACAACAATTGTAAAATAGTTGTTTTGGGACTGAATGACTATGGTGTATTGCATTCAATCACAAGTGCCCAGAATCAGCAAGGGCTACAGAGGATTCACTGGTGATAGATCACACGCTCAGCTTTTTCTCCACAGATGCTACTTGAATTGCTGAGCATTGCCAGCATTTTCTGTGTTTTTTTTTTAATGGCATAAAGTTAGGTTGTGTTTCATGTTTTAAATCAAAAAATAAAACTGACCTGGCTTATTCTTCAAGGGTCCAGGGCAAAATTACAATTTGGATATCATGTGGCTACCTCTTCCGCTGACTGTCAGCAAAGCACTGTTGAGTATATGTCAGTTCCTTCTCAGGCTTGCTGTTCAAGGGTTTTTTTTTGGTCTGGCCTCTTCTGGTCTTATCTGGCTTTATCTAATGTACTGCCCAGGAATTTGACAGAAAATTGCAGTGAACCTAAGTTCTGATCCCTTTATAGCAGAATCTCATCAAAGCTGTGTTGATGGAAAAATAACATATTTTCATCCATTCTTTGTTCGATTGGAACAGTGTATCTTTTGAAGAGAGGGGCTGGTTGAATGTTACTTTTGGTAGTTTTGCCTGGTTTCTTGTGCCTCTTCAGCCCACACCCATCAGTACAGTTCATACCACAGGGACAGGAGCAGGCTTCTGATTTGTTTACATTCACACATATTTCCTTAGAAAATTTGCTCCAAAGCAGTTCTGCAGTTTAGAACTGTTTCCTTATTTAATGAGATACAAAAGTGCATTTATAAAAGACATTCAGTGTTTAGAAGGTATATATATATATTAAATGATGTGTTTTGCCTGGGGCATATAAGAGTTCTGAGAATAGCACGTCTGACTTAGGCAAAGAAGTGCCAGATGGAATACAACGTGGGAAAGGGTTATGTCATGCACTTTGGTAGGAAAAATAGAAGCAAGAACCATTTTCTAAATGGGGAGAAAATTCAGGAGTCTGAATGCAAACAAAAGTGGGAGTTCAAGTCCAGGATTCTCTCAAGGCAAACTTGCAGGTTGAGTCAGTAGTTAGGAAGGCAAATGCAATGTTGGCATTTATTTTGAAATGACTTGAATATAAAAGCAGGAATGTACTTCTGAGGCTCTATAAGGTGCTGGTCAGATCACACATAGATTATTGTGCATAGTTTTTGGCCCCATATCTCATGAAAGATGTACTGGCCTGGGAGCGTGTTCAGAGGAGGTTCATGAGAATGCTCCTAGTAATGAAAAGCTTAAAATATGTGGAACGTTTGAGGACTCTGAGTCTATACTCAATGGAGTTTAGAAGGATGAGGGGGATCTAATTGAATCTTACAGAATACTGAAATGCCTGGACAGAGTGAATGTTGGGAAGATGTTTCCATTGGTATGAGAGACTAGGATCGAGGACGCAGTCTTAGAGTAAAGGGAAGACCTTTTAGAAGGGAGATAAGGAGAAACTTCTTCAGCCAGAGAGTGGTGAATCTATGGAATTCACTGCCTCGGTAGGCTGTGGAGCCAGGTCATTGAGTATATTTAAGATGGAGATGGACAGTTTCCAGATTGTCAAGGGGATCAAGGATTATGGGCAGAAAGCAGGAGAATGGGGTTGAGAGACCTATCAGCCATGATTGAATGGCAGAGCCGTCTCTTTGGGATGAATGGCCTAATTTCTACTCCTACATCTTATGGTTTTATGGACTTGAACAGAGTCTGAGGGTTGGTTGGGTAATTAGAATCTTAATGCATTTTTAAACATGCAACTTTGTGCATATTTCATACTTAACATTTCACACTTTACTGTTTAACTTTAATTTCATCCATCTTGAAGTAGGAATATAGAAGCTATCCACTGAAGAGCAGCTGAAGTTAGTTAATTGAGGAAACTGGCATTAACCGTCTCTTTCATACCTGTGGATGTACTAATACGTTGTATGTAAATACAGGCATCTCAGTGTGACTCAGTCCTGTTTGCATCTTTGAACATTACCTTTGGTCTTCTCAAAATAACATTGGATGAAGAGTTAATGTATAACAAAAACAAAATACTGCAAATGCTGGAAATCTGAAATGAAAACAAAACACTAGATTTTTTGGGACAATATTAGTAGACAGAGAAACAGAATTAATATTTCAGGTCAGGGACCTTCAGAACTGAAAGGAAATATAAATGAGATAGGTTTTTGTACAACTGACTTCTGCAGGAAGAACAAAAAGAGAGGTCTGTAATAGGGTGAGTGGCAGGAGATTCACATGTCAAAAATGTCATGATGCAAAAAAAGAAAATGGTTCCAAGAAGGAAAAATTAGTAAAAAGAAAATGTACTTGGAAATCAGAACACTGGCTTTATTAGAGCTTAATTTTGAATTCTCCAAGACAACCCGACCAAATATCCTAAATTAATCTAGTCCCATTTGCCAGCAACTAGCCCAAATCCTTGCAAACCCTTCCAATTCATATGCCCATCCAGGTGCCTTTTAAATATTGTCATTATACCAGCCTCCACCATTGTCTCTGGCAGTTCATTCCATACACACTCTGCATGAAAACGTTTCTCCTTAGGTCATTTTAAATTTTGCTTCACTCACCTTAAATGCATGCCCTTTATGTTTGGATTCCCCATCCCAGGGAAAAGATCTTGTCTATGCATCCGCATGATTTTATAAATCTAAGGTCACCCCTCAGCCTCTGATATTCCATAGAAAACAGCCTCAGTCTATTCAGCTTTCCCTACAACTCAAACTCTCCAATCTTGTTGTGGTTCTGTTCGCCGAGCTGGGAATTTGTGTTGCAGACGTTTCGTCTCCTGTCTAGGTGACATCCTCAGTGCTTGGGAGCCTCCTGTGAAGCGCTTCTGTGATGTTTCCTCTGATACCACTATAAATGCTGGAGGAACCATCACAGAAGCGCTTCACAGGAGGCTCCCAAGCACTGAGGATGTCACCTAGACAGCAGACGAAACGTCTGCAACACAAATTCCCAGCTCGGTGAACAGAACAACAATAACGAGCACCCAAGCTATAAATCTTCTCACAAACTTTGAACACCTCCAATCTTGTTAGAATTTTATAGGTTTTATTAGATCCCTCCTCAAATCCCGAGTGAATATTGTCCCTAACCAATCCAGTCTCTTCATCTGTCAGTCCCGCCATTCCCAGGAAAACAAGTCTTTACTGCATTCCCTCCGTAGCTAGAACATCATTCCTTAAATAAGTAGCCCACAAAACTGTGCATACAATCCTCCAGGCATGGTCTCACCAATTATGTAAAGCCTGCATTCATTGGGAGTTGAGAATGTTGTTTGTAATAACAAATAAATGATTAGGAAGAGAATGTAGATGTCCTGATTAGTAAGTTTGCAGATGACAGATTGGGGGAGCTCCAGATAATTAGGATGCAGCAGGATATAGATAGGCTGGAGACTTGGGCAGAGAAACAGCAGATGAGGGTGATTTAACAGTTTGAATTAGAAATTGGCTTTCCATAAGAAGGCAACAAGTAGTGGTTGATGGAAAATACTCAGCCTGGAGTCTGGTAACTAGTGATGTGCCACAAGGATCTGATTTGGGATTACTGCTGTTTGTCATCTTTATAAATGACTTGGACGCAGGCATAGGTGGATGAGTTAGTAAGTTTGCAGATGACACTAAAGTTGGTGTGGGGTGGACAGTGTGGAAGAATGTTGCAGTTTGGAAGGGAAATGGATAAACTGCAGAATGGGGCTGAGAGTTGGCAAATGGAGTTAAATGCAGATAAATGTGAGGTGATGCACTTTGGGAAGAATAACAGGAAGGCAGAGTACTGGTTCAATGGAAAGATTCTTGGTAGTGTGGATATGCAAAGGATCTTGGTATCCATGTACATAGACCTCTGAAAGTTACCATCCAGGTTTATAGTGCTGTTAAGAAGGCATACAGTAATTGGGTTCTGGAGCCGTGATGTCATGCTGCAACTGTACAAACGCTGGTGCGGCCTCACTTGGATACTGTGTACAGTTCTGGTTGCCCCATTAGATAAAGGATGTGGAAGCATTGGAAAAGGTGCAGAGGAGATTTACCAGGATGTTGCCTGGTCTGGAGGGAAGGTCTCATGAGGAAAGGCTGAGGGACTTGGGTCTGTTCTCATTGGAGAGAAGAAGGCTAAGAGCGGATTTAATAGAGACATACAAGATGATCAGAGGATTAGATAGGGTGGACAGTGAGAGTCTTTTTCTGAGGATGATAACGCAGCTTGTACGAGGGGGCTTAGCTGCAAATTGAGGAATGATAGATTTAAGACAGATATCAGAGGCAGGTTCCTTTCTCAGAGAGTGGTAAGGGCGTGGAATGCCCTACCTGCCAATGTAGTTAACTCAGCCACATTAGGGGCATTTAAACAGTCCTTGGATAAGCATATGGATGATGATGGGATAGTGTAGGGTGATGGGCTTAGATTAGTTGACAGGTCGTCGCAACATCGAGGGCCGAATGGCCTGTTCCCCGCTATATTGTTCTATGTTCTATGTTCTTTGTTCTGTTTAGCCAGAGTGGGGATTGTGAATGACGAGAAGCAAGAACAATTGTGATCACAAGCAAAAGCAGGAAAAAGCAAGATTAAGGCCAGTACAAACAAAAGAAAGAAAGAAATTCATGGGAACTGTGTTGCTGTCTGAAATTGTTGAACTCAGTGGTGGTTGCAGAAGGTAGAGTGCCTAATTGAAAGATGAGATACTGTTTCTCAAGTTTCTGTTAAGCTTCATTGAAACACTGCCACACACTGTGTATGGAGAGGTTTGCATGAGAAAAGGACTTAAATTGGAATTATAATATTGTTCCACTCCAGCCATGATTTTGTGCCCATTAAAATTAATAGGGCACTGAAGTGGAACTTCAATCTTGTCAGGATTATCACCAGGAGAAATGTAAAGCAGGTCAGGTTTCCAATGATGCAGGTTGAGAGAACTGCACACTAGGTCACTGTAAACCAGCTTTTATTTCCTAATGAAAGTATTTTTCAGGGACTGCAATTTCCCCTCCTATGTGACCAACAATGCCCATCAGCAATCTCCTCCACTTCCCGTACGTCCACCCTCGAACCCCACCTCTCCAACCACAACAAGGATAGACCCCGCCCAGTCTTCACCTTTCACTCCACTAATCCCAAGATATAGCACATTGTCTTCTGCCATCTCTGCCACCGACAGATAGACTCCACCACCAAGGATATATTTCCCTCCCCATCCATATCTGTGTTCCACAGAGACCATTCTCTCCATGACTCCCTTGGAGGGCCCCCCACCAGCCCTCTCTCCACCCCCAGCACCTTCCCTTGCCATCACAGGAGATGTAAAGCCTGCACCCACACCTCCCAATCTCCTCTGTACGACATCCCAAAAGATCTTTTCACATCTGGTAGAGATTTTCCTGCACATCCACCCACCTCATCTACTATATCTCTTGCTCTCAATGTGTTCTCCTGTATATCGGGGAGACAGAATGTTAATTCGTGGAGCTTCTCAGGCAACATCTCTGGGACACACACTAAACAAACCCACTACACTGTGGGCGACCATTTCAACTCCCCCTCCCACTCCTCCAAAGACATGCAAATCCTGGGCCTCTTCACTGCCAAATCAAATCCACACGCCAACTGCAGGAAGAACACCTCATCTTCCATCTTGGGACACAAAATGTTGGAAGTAAAAGGGACCTGGTCCTGCAGTCAGCATTTAGGAAATTAGGTGGAAAATTAGCAACTAAGGTGTTCGAGTTGGGTGGACAAAGTCAGAAGTCACATGACACCAGTTTATAGTCCAACAGGTTTATTTGAAATCACAAGCATTCAGAATGCCTGTCAAGTTCACCTGACGAAAAAGCAGTGCTCCAAAAGCTTCGATTTCAAATAAATCTGTTGGACTATAACCAGGTGTCATGTGACTTCTACCTTGTTCTCAAAGGTAGTCATTTCTGGATTACTCGATAACCTACGGGCGGCACGGTGGCTCAGTGCTTAGCACTGCTGCCTTACAGCGCTAGGGACTTGAGTTCAATTCCAGCTTCGGGCGACTGTCTGTGTGGAGTTTGCACATTCTCCCCGTGTCTGCGCGGGTTTCCTCCAGTTTCCTCCCACAATCCAAAGATGTATAGGTTATGTGAATTGGCCATGCTAAATTGCCCATAGTGTTAGGTACATTAGTCAGAGGGAAATGTATGGGAATGGGTCTAGGTGGGTTAATCTTTGGAGGGTCAGTGCGGACTAATTGGGCCAAAGGGCCTGTTCCCAGACTGTAAGGAATCTAATCTAAATGTCAGCCTGGAGGAATGAATAGTTGCTAACAGAGACCACTAGTGGCTGATGATGAGTTTTTTGTGGTAGTAGCCCATGTGATGACAATGCCTGGTGTGTAGGGGCTAGGGTAAGGACATGGGAGAAGGTACTTGAGCCCTAAAATTATTGACCTCAGTATTGAGTCCCAAAGGCTGCAGAGTTCCCAAATGGAAAATTAGGTGTTGTTCTTCCAGCTTGTGCTGAGCTTCACTGGAGCAGTGCAGTAAGTCCAAGACAGAGATGTTGGCCAGAGAACACAATGTGTTGAAGTGGCAAGCAACTGGAAGTTCAGGGTCATTTTTTGCAGACAGAACATAAGTCGGAAAAGCGGTCACCCTGTCTGTGTTTCATCTCCCCAGTGTCGAGGGGACCACATTATGAGCGGTGAATACATTAGATTAGATTCAATGAAGTGTGGGTAAATTGTGCTTCATGTGAAAGGTGTGTCTCTGGCCTTGGATAGCGAGGAAGGAGCATGTACATGTGCAGGAGTTACACCTTCTGGAGTTGCAGGGGCAAGTACTATGATGCTGTGGGCAGGGGTGTATGTTGGGAGAGAATGAGGATTGGGCCAGGATATTCCGGAGGGAATGGTCCCGAAGAATGCTGACGAGGGAGGGGAGTGGAATCGGTGTCGAATGGCGGCATCCTGCTGGAGGTGGTGGAAATGGCAGCTAATGATCCTTTTGGATGTGGGATTGTCACTAGATGGTAAGTGGGATGGTAAGTGAGGACTAGGGAGACCCTTTCGTTGTTGAGGGAAGGAAGATAAGAGTGAAGGCCAAAGTGCAGGAGATGGATTGGACATGACTGAGGACCATGTCAACCACAGTGCTGGGGAATCGTCAGTTGAATAAGAAGGTGGATGTTTCAGAGGCCCCCCGTGTAGAGGCTGGCATCATTGAAACAGATGTTATGGAAATGGAGGAACTGGGATAGAGTCTTTACAGGAAACAGGATGTGAGGATATGTAGAATAAAGTGAGGATTACAGATACTGGAGATCAGAGCCAAAAAGTGTGGTGCTAGAAAAGCACAGCAGGTCAGACAGCATCCAAGAAGAAAGGAAGGGAAACGTTAGAGGTGGATGAGGCGAAGGTGAGAGGAGGCTGGAAATTTGAAGTGAAATAGATGGGTTTTTCCAATTCTGGATGAGAAGGGAAGCAGCACTAATGTACTGGAGAAAGAATGGGAGTGTCCAGGGTGGGACTGGAACAAGGTATATCCCATGTTCCACACAATCTAGAGGCCCAGGTTAAGGTTGTGGTGATATGGATTCAAACCACAACTGGGGTAATTTGACTTCAATTAATAAATCTTGCATTTTAAGACTAATTTAATTAATCTCACTATCACTAATTTTCTCAACACAGAGGTTCTCTCATTTTAAGGACTCTCGTGATGCAGTAATTTTCTACTTCTGGATCAGAAAGTCTAGGTTTAAGTCCCACTTGCCCCAGGCCGGTGTAGGCACATATCTGAACAGCTTGATTAGGAATATCTACAGCAAGTGAATATGCAACTAGACAGAATGTGTAGGTAGGAGAGCTTTAATTCTTGATGTATTAGAATCGGTTCTTGGGGAGATGGTGGTCCCTACAGGCTGGACAGGTTGCACCTAAACGGCTGGTATCAGTTTACCTTGTGTGGTGATAAACTAGTGCTATTTGGGAGAATGTAAACCAGTTTTGCATAGGTGTGGGAACAGAAAGGTAGTACTCAAGAGGGATACAAAGAATATTGGGAAAGACAGGTACATTAGAAAATAGTAAGGTATTGTGTGGGTTCAGAATAAGAGGGAAAGAAATAAGATCTAAATTAAAATGTCAATGCATGTATGTGAATGTGTAGAATATGGCAAACGAGCTTGATTAATTGTAAAAGCTGACAGCTCATGACGAAGCTTTGTGCTGGGAGAAACAGAAATATATCTGTGTCAGCAATTAAAGTGTCTGAGGTAAAAATACTCCCTATGATTTACTGAATCAAACAAGAAAGCAGTAGATGGATAATGATGAGGAATTAGCTCACTGCAGTGGAAATAGAAGTGTGGCAGAGATATTTGGCTCCAGAGTCCATCAGCTGGAGAAGGTGGTGCACTGGAAAGACATAAGTCAGGCTTCTTCCCACTTACCATTCTCTAATGTCTTTATAAAGAAGCTGGTGTAAAGTATGTGTGCATAGTCATCAGATTGGATTGGCTTGGCTTTACTATGATGTCCCTTGCAAATGACTTGTCCAGGTTCAAACGTTAACAAATAATCATTCGCAGTGGGCAAGTTGAGGTTGTAATCATCCTAATTCAACACTCAGGTGAAAAAACTCCTCCCTGATATGACTGTCATTAAAGTGTATTTGCAATACATGCCAACAGTACTTTGACATGTAATCAAATCTTACATGTCCTCTGGTGAGTTGTTAGCTAAGTTTGCTTCATAATCTGTGATCGGCCAATTTTATTTATAATGCATATTCATAATTTATAATGCATATTTATAATTTTATTTCTAATGTGGCCAACTTGAGGACTGTATGCAAATGGCTCAAATATTCTTGAATATGACGGGAGGATAAAGTTAATATCCATAGACTTGAGAGGAATATACTATTGGCTTGAAGTGGTTGTGCCAAATTGCATGTCTTTGTGCTGTATATTTTATATTTGTCTGAGATTGGTATCCATTATTACTTCAATTTATCATACTTCATTCATCTGCTTTCCTCAGTATACCTTTGCCGATATTCACTGTGATTCTTATAAAAATGTGAGAAATCAATCAAACCTATGCTGCACTCAAGAAAAAGGTAACTCCTGCACTTTGATTGAACAGCTCAGTTCAGGGTTTCAACATTTAATCAACACAGGAATTTCTCGCTCCACAAATTTTCAAAACCAGTGTGTTCTCAACCTCTTCTTTCACAGCTGTACCTTGCCACACTTTCACATGCATTCCTTCTTTCACAGTTCTGCCCCTCCCTTTTTCACATGTCCCCACACTCTACAACAACCAACAGCCTCCCCTCCCCCATCCTCCCCCAACACCCCCCCCCCCCCCCCCCCCCACCACCACCACCAGTGCTACAGGGCATGACGTTTTCAAACTTAAAAATGCAGTGGCTTCACAGTGGGAAAATATTTGGGCTAGACAATTGAGATTTTGAAAGTGCGGTTGTAAGCTAATTGGCATAGATTTTTCTCCCTAGGAATTTATACAAAAGAATGTAGAGTTGGAGGGATTGAGAGATGAGTTACGCAGGCCTACTCGATCAGGAAAACCTTTTTCCAGAATGGATACAATGGGACGAGAAAGATTTGAGATGGCAAGGTGGAAGTGTGACCGAGAATATGTGTTCGGAGTTTACGTGGAGGGAGGGAATTAGGGAGGAACTGTGCAGTGAACTCAAAGGAGAGAAAACATGATGAGTAGTAATGGAAGATGAAATGACTAAAAATAGAAAAAATGTTTGTACAGATGTGGAGAAGTAAAAGCAGTAGAGGTATCTTGATGGGAACATTTTAATTATATTTCTGTGAGAAGTACAGAAAATGATTTTGAAAGAGAAATGAAAAGGATGGAATAGGAAGAGATATTCAAGGAATGTTGGAAGTACTAATGTTTTAATAGATGCTCACAATAGCAAAGACTTAGTTACAATACAGTTGCCTTAGTGTCATCTATTGCCTGCACCCTTTCTCAATCATCTCTACCCAGTCTGCCATTTGGGCATATGTGGCTCTTTTTACAAAGGACTGTGTGTCCTAGTGTTACAGTCAAGTACCTGAAGGAGTATTTCTAATTAATAATCCAGTTTAGTAGCATAACTATTTCAATCATAATGTTACAGTTGTAATGTTGGTGATATTTTGGGCCTCTGTCTTTAATTTAAGCAAAATGTAACAGTTCTGACTTTTCCCTGACATCCAGCCTAATGGATTAGTTGTTGGAGATTACGGAACAGCCTGAAATGTTTTACCGGGAAGAAATTACAAGATGTTAACACTTGGAGACAAGAGCATCAGCTTGTGTGCTAATAGTGTATAGACTGTGAGTGTCCGAAGTCCCGAAAAAAGTTCAGCTCAGCCTTCCGTTGACAAAGGAAAAGAGTATTTGAGGATCCGAATCTCAAACCAGTTATTGTATAATGGGCAGCAAGGATCCCTGCAGTGTTATGTCCTTTAGAGACTTGAACAACATCCAAATGCACCTCAAAGGACTGGAAAAGTATCATCAATGGTATCTTCACAAGATCCTCCAAATACAGTGGCAAGAAAAGTGCTCCAGCAGCAGCAGTAACCTCTTCCAAGTCAACTTGCCCAGCATTTTGGCAATAGTCATATCAAACCAATTCTGCTGTCTAGGTCATGTACTGGCACCAGATTCCCAAAGTAACTACTCCATCGGTCATCGCAGGAGACTCCCAGAAGGTCAGCATAAATGCTTTAGGAATGTCCTCAAAACATCCTTGAGGTACTCAAAACTATGTGGCAACTCATTGGAGGCCCTGTATTTTTTTGACCAATCAATAAAGAGACAGCTCATTTGAGAAGGCACTGTGCATATCAAGAAAATTTGTCAGGGTGATGCAGAGGTAAAGTCGAGATGTCGGCAGGAGCACACAGACCCCTAAACCCTTCACTTTCTAATTTGTTAAGTACTACCTGCTCCACATGTGCCAGTCTGCAGATCACACATTGGATGTATTAGACATTTCCGAATCGATAAAGTTGGAGTGGAAACACATTATCCTCAATATTGAAGGACAGCCTAAGAAGAATAACAAAAGTCTTGAGAATATTAGATTGTAAGTACTTGCACTTTAAATGTCCATTTACCTCCAAGATAAAAGATATTTGGAATTCCAAAGATAATCCATCAGACTGGATTCACAGCCCATGTGATACTTGATCTCACAGCAATGAGCTTCAAGATTGGATGGGAATAGAGGAAACTATTGTGACTTCTGGTTACAAACTTTCCTAAACTATCACAGTACTGTTAGTCTGCCAGAGTTAGTGTGTGTGACAGAGAAAGAAAGAGAGTAGCAAGAGGCCAAAAGTGTTTAGGTTCACCTTGCTACAAATTCATGGTCAAATTGAAATGACCAGATTTCTGAGGTAAAATGAAGCAGATAAATTTACTTGTGCTATAGGGAAGATCTCCAGTAATACTTTCATCCTGAAGTATAGTTTTGGGGTTAAACATTACCAGAATCAGAAAAAAATCAGAAATTAA
Organism: Chiloscyllium plagiosum; assembly: GCF_004010195.1. Lineage (NCBI taxonomy): Eukaryota > Metazoa > Chordata > Chondrichthyes > Orectolobiformes > Hemiscylliidae > Chiloscyllium > Chiloscyllium plagiosum. Next base: position 76,212,752 of record NC_057714.1, read on the forward strand.
ACTCTCGAGATCTAAGAATCACTTTGGATTAATTTGGCGAGAATTGAATGTTTACTTAAGGGACAATACAATAAACATCTGTGAAGTATATTTTTCTTGATTGTGCTAAAAATAAGAAGTGTGGTGAGAATGAGGTCTATTTTGTTCTATAATTTAAAGTATAAGTTGCCTGTAAGACAGTGTTGAGTCATTAGTCTTTTTAGTCTTTTGTTACAGTAAACACTCTAAAATGTAACATGTCATCCTTTTAGCTTTTAACCGCTTCTTCAAATTAAATTTTAAAAGCTACACATTTATAAAGAGAGCATAACAATCTTGATTGTAAAATATAATTTCATAACTTTGGTGGCTATCTATGTTGAAATAAGGGAAAATTAACAAATCCATTGTATAGATTCCATTATTGTTAAGTTTATCTGCAGCAGTACGACAGCATTAAAAAAAAAACTAATATGCAGCCTGCAGAAATGTTGGGAGGATGGTTAAATATGAAAAAAATGTCAGCTACTGACATTTATAACTGGAGGAAGGTGTTCATGTGAAAATTGACCAGGATTAACTTTATCATATTTTCTGCTATAAGAACATGTCAGTGAACTTTCCAAGTTATTAATTTACGTATTCCTGGTGCCATAGCTGTACTAAAATTGGCTACAAAGATAGCTGCTTCTGGTACACAGGTCTTCCATCGTGTGGTCAGACATAGTTAGGCCATAGTTTTTGCTATGTTCTGTGTATTCAATCATTTTCAATGTAATGCGGGTTAACACAAACTGACTGTGCTTTGCTATCAATGATGTAGGATCATCTGTTTGGCACTTTTTCCCTGAAGATAATAAGGAGAAAGCATTTTGCTTCACCTTGTTTGGCTTGAGATAGGCCCTATCCAACACTCATGATGGCAGTTAACTGAGGAATGTGCTTCTGTGAATATTATAATGTTAAGTGGTTGTTGGAATAGATCTCCCAAACTGGAAAAAAATGCTGCCAGGAAGACTTGTCTGCATTGACTGGGCTAAAAAGGCTAAAAAGTCCAGATTCAATGTCAAATGCCCCAATGTTCTCACTCTTGTTATCTCTGTGACCTCCTGCAGCTTTATGTTTATTTACAAAATCTTTGCTCTCCAATTCTGGTTATTGTTTCTAATTAATTTGATTCACTGTAAATGTCTGTACCCTAAATACCTGGGCCTTAAACTTTGGGAAAACCTCCTTTAAATTCTTTGCACCTGTCCTCTTGAGTGGTCCATTAAAACTGCCTCCTCGACCTCCTTTGGTCATCTGCATTAATATGCCTCACTGTTGTTCACTGTCAAATGTTTTCTAATTTTCCTGTGAAATACCTTTAGGATTTTCTTTTCCATTTAAAGATGCTATAATAATCCAAGTTATTGTTATTGTCAAAGCAGGTATTTTTTTTATGGTACTCTGATACAATGTGATCATTTCCTTTCATAAAGTTTTAAAATTTATATTGCAAGTCAACCCAGATCCTAAAGATGAATTGGTAATATTTTTGAGTTACTAATATCAGTCAGCAATTCAGTAAATCTAATGCCCAATCAGCATCAAATAAATCATTTTTCTTTCAGCTGGGTTCTAACCATCTTTCCAATCTAAACTCAAATATCAACACAGACATTTTTCTGATGGGAGGCTCAGTTGTTTATTTTGTTTGAATGTTGCATCCTCAATTGAGCTTTAGATCTTGGTATCAGCTCTGTGTTGGATATGTAATGTCAGAAGGAAAAGACATAATGAAGGCAGAAATATGGAAAATAAATAAAGTCCACTAACAGCCCCGCTTTGAGGCATTTTATCGATGAATTGAGATGAAACCTAAGTCTTTTTGAGAAGATAAAACCAATCTAAAGTGCAGCAATAGTGGAAAAAAAAGATTCAACCAAATAAAGCTGTTACGTTAAACAATGTTATACACAATAACTTATCCAGCTACCAGAATCAATATCTACTCTTATTGAACAGTCACCTTTCTTCACTACCAAGTAAACCTTTTACAGAACACTACCTGGTTTCTTCCACTGACATTATTATGCTGGGAGTGGGTGCAGAGCATGGCAAAGTTGCTCAAAATCAGAGCATAGAATGGAGGGAAAACTTTACATCTCTGCTGGTACCTTGTGCTTAGCCACCAACCTATCAATCCATTAAGATATAATGACTGATCTTAAGATATCCTCACTCACTTTGGTCCATTCTTCAGCATGTTCAGAACATTACAACAGAGTAAAAGCTCAGCAACCACTGAATTATAAAACTAGCTCATTAAAAGACTTCTCTTTAGTAGGATCTTGAAATGAGCTCTATTGTTATTTTAATAGAACTGTGTGCCTGCTAATTTAAAAACAAATTGACAAAAGTATTCTGCATGTTTTATGAACTTCTGACATGCATCCTAGAAATCTGATGGCTATCAGAAAGGAAATAACAGGGGCTCTGACAGTCTTTCAGGAATCTTCAAGTATGTAAGTTGTACTACAATATTGGAGAGTTGCTAATATAACCCCATTGCTCAGAAAGAAATCAACTAGTTAATATTTGATGTCTTTTACATTTTTGGGTCAAATCACTTCACAATTAAATCAATTTCTTGTAGTATTGCCAAACCCTACCCCTTACTCAGGACATCTGGTGTTGAAACCCTCAGCAATGCCTGTGTTGCCTCTAGACTTGACAATTCCTATATAGTCCTAGCTGGTCTCCCTTCATCCAAACTCTGTAAACTTGAGATTGTTCCCCTTCAACTTATACGCTATTCTTCCAGGAAACGACATCTGCATCTCTCCCCTGTTTCTGAGTTAAAATCCTGGAATCATCCACCTAGCGGTACAGACTGCATCAGTTCAACAAGGAGGCTTATAACCTTCTCAATGGCAATTAGAAATGGGTGATAAATGCCAGTCTTATCAGGAACTGCCAACATCCTTTGACTAAATAAAATCTGTATCAAATCTTTTCCATCAAATTTGCTTTTCAAAATAAGTTGCTGTACTGCATTAGGTATTGCGTGTTGTCGAGCTTTCTAAAGCTCTGTAAGCATTTATTTATTATTACAAAGAATACAATTGATCTCCCAGGGAACTGGGTACAACTGGTAGATGTTGGAGCATTTTGAATGGAGTTCCTGTTTCTCACAAAACCTTTTCTCACAATCCTTTTCACCATCACCACCCTTCAGAGTCAGCACTATGTAACTTCAACAACACTGCAAATTGGTGACTATCAGTGGTGTCTTCTCAGGCTTTGTGTCAGATATAAGCCTTCTAGTTTTGGCTGGCAAATATCCATTACATAGCTGATGCCATGGTCTACTCAGATATACTCAAGAGTCATGCTTGAACTCCATGGAGGTGGTTGTTCTGTCCAAAGCAGGTATCCTAGCAACTCACTATGCCACCAATCCACTGGTGAATAGGTTGAATCTCTTCATTCTCTCTGGTATTATGATGAAAGTATGTAGGTAAAAACAAGGACTGCAGATGCTGAAACCAGAGTCTAGATTAGAGTGGTGCTGGAAAAGCACAGCAGGTCAGGCAGCATCCGAGGAGCAGGAAAATTGACGTTTTGGACAAAAGCCCTTCATCAGGAATCAGGAGCCTGATGAACGGCTTTTGCCCGAAACGTTGATTTTCCTGCTCCTCGGATGCTGCCTGACCTGCTGTGCTTTTCCAGCATCACTCTAATCTAGATTAATGAAAGTATGTGCCACGTCAATCAGTATTTGGCTACAAACACTGCCCAGAACAGTGATTTTCATGCTCCTCATATGCTGCCTGGCTGCCTGACCTGCTGTGCTTTTTCAGCACAACACTCGACTCTAATCTCCAGCATCAGCAGTACTCACTCTCGCCTAGTTGATTTCAACCTTACTGTGAATTCTCTTCCAAGGATGCCTACCTTGAAGAAGTTCTCCTCCTCTCTCTACAAGGACCTCAGTGAGTCTCTCTCTCTCTCACTGCAGCCCCCAGGTTAACTCCTCTGCCAATTCCTGATGAAGTGCTTTTGTCCAAAACTTCGATTTTCCTGCTCGTTAGATGTTGCCTGACCTGCTGTACTTTTCCAGCACCAGACACTTGACTTGGCTATAGTGCTATAGTATTCTTCTCAACAGTAGCCTCCAGGGGTCAGCAGCTGTTTCTCAGTGAGTAGTATTTGGGATTCATTGCATTCTTCAACACAGATTCTTAACATAGTGTCAGCTACCAAGTCATGAATCACCAGGTGGAAAAAAAAGACAACAAATGTTAATGTGGATTCACTGAAGAGCTGGTATTTGAATGAGTACATGGCGCTAAACCCTATGATGGTGCATTCTCAAAGAATAAGGTCACTGATGATCTGTCTTTTTGCAGATCTATCACGATCACTATATCCATAAAAGCTCTGGGAGACAAGAGAAATTGATAAGAATTAATCATAACAAAGTAATGATCTTGACAATCACTTTCGCATTGTTCATTTATGGATGAAATAACAATCAGCACATTTGTGTACTATGAACAGTTTTGGTCCCCTTATCAAAGGAAATATATATAGCATTAGAGGCAGTCCAATAAAGATTCACTTGGTTGATTCCAGGTATGTGGGATTTTTTTTTTATTAGGAGATGTTGATCAGGTTGAATCTATTTGGAAAATTGATGTTTGGAGAAATGAGAGGCAACCTTAAAACATTCTTAGGGGACTTAATATGGTGGATGTGAAAGATCACTTCTCCATGTGGGAACATCTCGAACCAGTGGGGCATCATCTCAGAGTAAAGGGTTACCTCTTTAAGACAGGCATGAGGAGAATTTTTTTTTCTCTAGAGGGAGTTAGTCTGTGGAATATTTTACCACAGTGGATTGTGGAGGCTGTGTTAACAAGCATGTTCATACATGAGGTGATTTTTAATCATTAAGGGAAGCAGGTATCATAAGGCACAGGCATAAAAGTTGAGTTAAGTATTATCAGAACAACTACTATGTTACTGAATGACAGAACAGACTCAATGGGCTGAATGGTCCATTAGATCTTATGGTCTTAGGATTTTATGATGCCAAAGATATTTATAATTATGTCACTAGTCATCTTCACATTTCCTGTTGGACACCAGTTGAAGAGAATTCAGACATGTCACTTATCAATGTGTATCCTCTTCTGCATTTATCAGGAATGCAAAGGAACTTGCCCCATTTTCCTGGATAAGGGTGCATCCAACAATGTTCAAACAACACGATACCATCCACATCAAAGCAATCCAATTGATCAGCTCTTATCCATTACCTTAAGCATTCACTTCCTTCACCACCAATACCAAGTACTACAGTGTATATCATATTCAAGATACGCTACAACAGACCAACAAACCCATGGCCTCTGCCACCTAGAAGGACAAAGACAACAGATGGATGGAAACATCGCTACCTGTGAGCTTCCCACTCCACTGTACACCATTCTTAGCTGAACTATATTGCCACACCTCCACTGTCATTGGGTCAAAATTCTGAACTTGTTTTCCAACAGCACTCTACAAAGCTGTGTGAATTGTAGCAATTCAGGAAGGCATCTCATCACCACATCCTCAAAAGCAATTAGGGATTGATCAAAATGTTGGCTTTGTAAGAGACACTTCCATTCCATGAATGAATAAAGAAAAATTATTTATGCCCGCACCTCTAGTTTCTCTCTCTTCCTGCATGTTGAGCTTTCTTCTGCAAGAGCCAAAAAACCAGATGAGTGACAGAGGATCTGACACATAACAGTCCATTTGATTGGTGTGTCCAACAAATAAATACATCCTCCAGTATGAGGATTGCTGTTACAGGCAATGATGGAAGAATAGCTGAAAATGAATCATGGAATCATAGGCATATACAGAAGAGGCCCTTTTTCTCAACATATTTGCCTGAACACAAGCTACCCTAAATCTACACTACTCCTACTTTCCAGCACTGGCCCACAAGTGAAAACAAATCAAGTTTGTCCTCATGTCTCTCCTCATAGCTAATACATTCCAAACCAAGCAACACTCTGGTAAATCGTTCGTATACCCTCTCCAAAGCCTCCAAATCTATCTGGTAGTGTGGCAACTAGAATTGTATACAATATTCCAAATGTCACCTTACTAAAATTCTGTACAGCCACAACATGACTTGCCAATTTTTACCCTCCAATCCCTGACTGATGAAGACAAGTATGCCATATGCATATTTAACCAATTTAACCACTTGGATTGCCACTTTCAGGGAACTGTGGACCTGTATGCCTCTACCCCTCACAATGTTGATGCTACAAAGGTTTCTACCATTTACTGTACACTTTCTTCCTGTAATAGATCTCCCAAAGTGCATTGTTGCATATTTGTCTAGATTAAACTCCATCTGCCATTTCTCCATCTAAACCTCCAACTATTTATATCTTGCTATATCCTTTGGCAATCCGCCTAACTGACTGCAAAACTCCCAATCTTTGTGTCATCTTCAAAATTACTAATCAGCCAACCTACATTTTCCTCCAAATCATTTATGTATTTTACAAAGAACAGGGGTCCCGAGCACTGATTCCTGCAGACCAACACTGGTTAGAGATCTCCAGTCAGTAAGATATCCTTCCATTGCTACGCTCTGTCTTCTATAACTGAGCCAGTTCTGTATCCATCTTACCAGACACCGCAGATTCCATGTGACTTCGCCTTTTGTATCAGCTGGAGAGACAAGTCATCTAGACGTGGGGACTTATCCACTGTTAAGCCAGCCAAAGCCTCAATACCTTCTCACTCCCTATATTAGATTGCTCAACAACCTCACAGATCATTTTCCAAAATTCTGTACCTACATTCATTGTGTTCATTGGGTACCCATTCTTTTTTTGAAAATACGGTATAGGTGATTTTCTAACAAACACTACAGCACAGAGGAACTACGCAGAGCAGAGGAAAATCACCTATACAGTGTATTCAAAAAGAATGGGTACCCAATGAACACAGTCCACCAATTGCTCAGCAACAAAAACAAACTAGTGGACAAAACACGTCCAGAAACCCTAATAACTCTCCCCTACATCAAAGACATCTCGGAAATGATTGCCAGATACTCAGATCCCTTGGCATCATGGTAATCCACAAACCCACCAACACACTAAAACAGCACCTAACGAACTTGAAAGACTCTATACAGACAACCAGCAAAATTAATGTCATTTACAAAATACCGTGCAAGGACTGTAACAAACACTACATTGGACAAACAGGCAGAAAACTAGCCCCAGGATACATGAACACCAACTAGCCACACAAAGACATGACCCTCTCTCACTAGTATCCTTATATATGGATAAGGAAGGACACCACTTCGACTTACCCTTATTCCTAGGTGTTATTGAATGTCACAAAGATACAGGCAGAAAACTAGCCACCAGGATACGTGAACACCAACGAGCCACACAAAGACATGACCCTCTCTCACTAGTATCCTTATATACGGATAAGGAAGGACACCACTTCGACCTACCCTTATTCCTAGGTGTTATTGAATGTCACAAAGATGCTGCAAAGCCAAATTTAGCATCCTTGGAACTGTATGTCGCAAAGATGCTGCAACAACCAAATTTAGCATCCTTGGAACTGTTTGACTCCTGGATGTTACAACATTCTGCAAGTGTTGGGTCTAATTTTTTTTTTTATTTGTACTCCATATCCCTATTAATAAAGCCCTTGTGTGGGATTTTTTTTACCCATTCTCTCAACCTGACCATTAATCTTCAGTGATGTATTAAAGTAGACAGTCAGATCATTCTCAGAAGACAGGCTGTTAGTAGCTGAGTGCAAGGATTAGTGCTGGAGCCACAATCATAATCTATATAAATGATCTGGATCTGACAACCAGTTCTAATTTGTTGATGATGTAAAACTAGGTTAGAATGTATGATGTAAGGAAGACACAAGAAGGCTTCAAATGGATTGAACAGGTTAAGTGAATGGGCAAGAACATGTCAAGAGATGTTATCCACTTTGGTCAAAGAAAAAGAATATTTCATTAATGGTGAAAGTTGGAAGGCCTTGGTGAACAAAAGAACCTGGATGTCTTTGTTCTTGAATCACTAAAAGCTAGTATGCAGGTGTAAAAGTCAAAGGAAAGCCAATCATATGTTTGATAACATCATAAGGGAATTTGACTACAGGATGAGGGCTTTTTGCTACAATTGTATTGAGCTTTAGTGACATCGTACATGATATTGCATACAAGTTTTGTCTCCTTATCTATGGAAAGTTATATTTATCAAACATTAAGTGCAATAATGGTTCTCTAGACTAATACATGGGATTGTTTTATGAGGAAAGATGAGAAACTGGGTCCTTATTCAAAAAATTAGAGATTATCTAGAACATAGAACATGGAAAATTACAGTGCAGTACAGCCCTTCAGCCCTCGATGTTGCACCAACCTGTGGAATGAATCTGAAGTCCATCTACCACTTAAATAGCCTTAAAGTTGGTGAGTCTACTACTGTTGCAGGCAGGGCAAGTGTTGGCTCTAACACGTCCTGTTACTCTCTGAGTAAAGAAACTACCTCTGACACCTGTCCTATATTTATCACCCCTTAATTTAAAGCTATGTCCCCTCGTGCGAGCCATTACCATCTGAGGAAAAAGGCTCTCATTGTCCATTCTATATAGCCCTCTGATTATCTTGTATGTCTCAATTAAGTCACCTCTCAACCTTCACTCTAATGAAAACAGCCTCAAGTCCCTCAGCCTTTCCTCATAAGATCTTCCCTACTTACCAGACAACATCCTAGTAAATCGCCTCTGGACCCTTTCCAAAGCTTCCACATCCTTCCTCTGATGCGGTAACCAGAACTGCATGCGCTACTCCAAGTGCGGCTGCATCAGACTTTCATACAGCTGCAACATGACCTTATGGCTCCAAAACACAATGCCTCTACCAATAAAAGCTAACATCCTATATGCCTTCTTATCAACCTGGATGGCAACTTTCAGGAATCTATGTACACGGACATTTATAAAATTCTTATGGTAAGTGATAGATGGATGAACATTGAATGTTTCCCTTGCTGGCGATTCCAGAACTTAGGGGCATAATCTCAAGAAAAGGATAGGCCATTTAAGATAAGGCGGAATTTCTTCACATTGAGGGTAGTTATAATTTAGAATTCTCTACATCTAATTGTGAAAGTTCAATCATTGAGTAGGTACAAGACAAAAATCTATGGATGTCTGGGGACGAATGATGTCAAGGGATATGGGGATGATGTGGGAAAGTGATATTGATGTAGATGATCAGACATGAGCTGAAGGAATGTCAGAACAGGTGTGTCAAGCTGAATGGCCTACTCTTGCTTCAATGTTATGTTGCTATTGAGTTTCTCCTGATCCTGTATCACTTTAATGTATACTATATTTCCATATTCTTCCTACCATGTCCTATTGAAGCCACTGTCCCTCTCACAGTTCACAATACTTCAAGGCTTCATATCATCCAAAAATTTTGAAAATATGCAACAGGTCTAGATTATTAATAGCAACTCTAAAAACTTGGTGCTACTATTTAGGTCAGAAGGATTTTTGTTCATGTTTTAAAAAAATTAAAGAAAAGATAAATACAGATATCTCTCCTAGAAAAAAGAAAACTTGAAAGATGTCCCAAAATGTTCCTCAGTCAATGATATACCTTTGAATTGCAATGCACCATCATAATGTAAGCAATTGCTGCAGTGAATCTATACACAGTAAGGTTCCAAAAATTGAATGACCAATTAGCCCATTTTAATGATTTTGGTTCAGGCATGAATATTGGCCTGGGCACCAAGGGAATATCCTTGTTCTTATTTGAATAGTGTTATGGGAATTTAATGCCGCTTTAGCAGATAGATTATGTCAGATAAATCAAAAGCCCAGCGAACTTTATTCGAAATGTCAGTTTGCCTGCTTTCTTTGTAGTTGTTTGTTTGATATTCGAGCCAACTCCCTCTTTGATATTAAAAAAAACTGAACTCGTGCCTTGCTTATTGAATAATTCTTCTGACTCGCTACAGGGGATCAGATGTGTTCAGTGCATGGAAGTAATATCTGACACCAAGCCTCTGATCTGAACTGACATGAAATACCCATTGACATGTTAGAACAGCATGTGCTTGGTATCCAAGCAGTCTTTCATTTGTATCTTCAAAGACATACCTGTGTGATGGAATTGTTGTGGTCTCCAGTGAAAAGTATTGCAGATTGGCATTCTATTTGTTGAAAATTCCAGTAATAGTGTAAGATTATTCTTTCCTAGAAATAATTTTACAGTCCTCATACAGTACTGATAATTTATATCAAGATACTTAAATTCCAGTGACTGAATGAAAGTATCACACTTGATTTCAAGTTTTCAGACTGGCATTGTAACAAACAAAATAAACAAAAGTTATCTAAATGTTCCTCAGTAGGTAAACTATGTATTAAGCTGTGGATGCATTTAACTTTTAAAACAACTAAAAATCTGTCTCCATGGTTGAATTCTGCACTGTCCCTTAAGTGGATGCTTAAAATATATATATATATATGTTCAGGGAATGTGGATCTCACTGTCTAGGTCAACATTTATTGCCTATCCATAACAACCCTTTAGACAGTGGTGGTGCCAACCTGTTGTTAGATGGATTCTCAACATTGCTGATCATGTCGTGTGGCGTACCTTGTAGATTTTTTCTCATCATCCTCCTTTGTGGTAGGTATCCACAGGCTCGGCCTGATGTAGAGGATCTGGTGCAGTAGAGGGAAAGTATTTTATAGTTGGATAGGAAGAGACTCCTGTATTAAACAAGATGTGGATCTGGAAGGGCAGAGGAAACATAGGTTGGGTTCTTAGCAGGCTTTGATGGACATGGGCTCTGATGAGATTGTAGTCTCGGTATCAAGGTCATCTTGCCGCAACTTTCCCATTTGCCCAAGTGACGTAACTAAATTCTGACCAGGGAGCAGCAAGTTCCTAATTGATGCTGTTTGTGTTTGCTAAATGGTTTCTGGACAGTCCAACTTGCCACAGGTTGTGATCTTTTTTGTGATACAAAATAGTTGTCAGGAAAACTCAACATGGTAATGAGAACAGATTTTTAAATTTTCAACTTGACTCTTGCTCCAAACGTTGGACACCAGGCATCAACGTCTCTGACACACTACATGGGCACCAGCTACATGCTTCACATATCCACGGATATTAGTCTCCTACATGGGCAGGTATCTGTGAACCCTCATGGCACATCTATTCACTTATAGAATAGTTCTGGTTTCCAATACTTCACCTTAGGCTGCACCTGTAAATACCATTGTAATGCTGCAAAGATATTGCGCTCAGAGCTCACGGACTGGACCAGGTTCCATCTCTGGGCTCTTTGCTTGCTGTCATAGTGCTCATTCACTCTGAGCTTACCTGGATGCTTACAGCAACTATGCCTTGCTGTGCCTTTTTTACATTTTTGCCCCTCAGCCAGAGAAAGTTAGGTTGCATGCTGGCTCAGTAGTCAGCACTGCTGCCTTAACGGTGCCAGGGACCTGGGTTTGATTCTATCTTCGGAAGACTGTTTGTTTTGAGTTTGCACATTCTCTCCCTGTCTGTGTGGGTTTCTGCTCCGGTTTCCTCCAACAGTGCAAGGATGTGCAAGTTAGATGTATTGGCCATGCAAAATTACCCATAGTGTTCAGAGATGTGCAGGATAGGTATGTTAGCCATGGGAAATGCATGGACAGTGTAGGGGACAGATCTGTTTGGAGGGTTGGTGTGGATTTGTTGGGCTGAATGGCCTATTTCCACACTGTAGGTATTCTAAGTTATATTGGTACTGTCTGGCACAGACACAAAGCCAGAAAGCTGGCCAAAAGTTGACAGCAGGTCTCAATCTAGGTAAGGAGATAGCCATCACTCATGGTTCCCAGCAGAAACAGTTAAGGACACCCTCGATTCCAGTCCAGGCTCTCCTCAGAACATTCAGAATCAGGATCCTCTGCTCGTAAGAAGCTGAATGATAGGCAGCACACCATCTTGACTGTTTCTTCCCTCTTGTGGACTGCTCTGCTCCTGGAATGAGAAAGAGGTAGGTTTTATGAATGGTGAAAGTGGAAGATAAAAGAGAAGAAAGATGAATATTTCTTAAATGGTGAGAAGTTGGGAAGTGGCAGCGTCCTCTTTCATAGGTTACTAAATGCCAGTCTGCAGTGCAGCAAGCTGTTAGGAAGGCAAATGTTGTTTTGGCCTTCATCACAAAGGGATTGGATTGGAGCACAGAATTGATGATGTCGTACTGTGGTTTTAATCAGGAGATCTGGTTAGATCACACCTGGAGCACTATACTACTTAGTCAAATGTAAAGGTTTAGTTAATTAACTAAAAAAAAGTCCACATAATAATAATAAAAACAAAGCATATCAACACAAGTGTCACATTTAGATGAACTCTCCATCCTCAGCTTCCCACTCTGACCCAGTGAAGCTACATTTATGCTTGATTTGGTACATTACAGTCTCCCAGTCTAGATTTTGTGCCCATATCCCAGATTATGATTTCCTCTTTAGCCCGATCAAGTTGATTGAAGTACAGCTGAAAGATAATGGAAAGAATGGATAATGGAGTTTGGTTAACTTGGAATCCAGCATTCCCTGCACCTACCAGCCTTTCCTTTCACCCTAATAGTTTCCTCTTTAGCCCGATCAAGTTGATTGAAGTACAGCTGAAAGATAATGGAAAGAATGGATAATGGAGTTTGGTTAACTTGGAAGTTCAGTGAAGTGCAGGAGAAGGTGTCCCTTTGCTTTCCCTAATCTATTTGGAACTCAGAAATTCAGCTGCTAGGAAACAGCATGAACACTTGGTCTGAAAAAGCTATGAAAGAAAGAGTGATATCTTGGTTAGTAAGTGCTTAGGATAATGGATGGGATATATAGCCTGTATAGGACTCCTGAGTTAGAGAAGGTTTATAAATAGAAAGCATGAAAACTTTGACATAGATACCTCAGACAGTTATCAGTTTCATGAAAAAATATATCAGTTTGAGTTGTAAGCAGTATTAAAATTTAATAGATACAGTAAAATTGTGATTAAAAATAGCAATTACTTTCACATGATTGATCATAATGATCATAATCAGTGTGGCATGGTAGCTAAGTGGTTAGCACTGCAGCCTCGCACTGCTAGGGGCCTGGGTTTGATTCCAGCCTTGGGTGACTGTATGTGGGGAGTTTGCACATTCTCCCTGAGTCTTTGTGGGTTTCCTTCTACAGTCAGAGAAGTGGATTGGCCATGCTACATTGCCCAGAGTATTCTAGAATGTGCAGGCTAGTGGATTAGCCATGGAAAATGCAGGTTTACTGGATGGGATGCTCTTCTGTATGGCCTTCATAAGTGAAATGCCTGGTTTATTTATTTTTTATTGTTTTTGGAAGCCAGCTCGGAGTCATTCCCCTCTGCTGAGGAGATTTTGAGTCCCCTGTTTTTTTTTTCTGATTGACCCAGGTTAACAACCCCAATCAATGACCTCGTAGTCAATGGCCTCATAGCCAACAAAGTTCCAATCACTACATCCCTCTGCCCTATGTCTGGAGATGTAGACCTGGTATTTCTCCTGTAGGTTTCCTGTGACGTTTTCACCCCAGGTCCAGCTCCTCTGATTGGGACTCTGATATGGGTGGTGTGTACTGGATCTTGGCCTGTCTCTTCTGTCCGGAATGTTTCAAGAGAGTTTCTTCCTCTTCCTCTGGCGGTAATGGTATCGAGGCTGCGTTAATCTCAGACTCTGAAGTTTCCTTGACACTAGAAAGAAGGGGAGAACTGACGGTTTCTGACAGGTTTTCTGGCTGTTCTGAGGGGTCTGATATGTTTTGCTCCTGCCCTGTTTGTGAGGTAACAGCTTTGAGGTGCTAATGCTCTTCGACGGGGATTTAAACCAATGCAGCAAGGGATTGGGAACCTGAATTGTAGATTAGATTAGATTAGATTAGATTACAGTGTGGAAACAGGCCCTTCGGCCCAACAAGTCCACACCGACCCGCCGAAGCACAACCCACCCATACCCCTACATTTACTCCTTACCTAACACTACGGGCAATTTAGCATGGCCAATTCACCTGACCTGCACATCTTTGGACTGTGGGAGGAAACCGGAGCACCCGGAGGAAACCCACGCAGACACGGGGAGAACGTGCAAACACCACACAGTCAGTCTCCTGAGTCGGGAATTGAACCCGGGTCTCTGGCGCTGTGAGGCAGCAGTGCTAACCACTGTGCCACCATGCCGCCCACAATTGTAGTTCCAGTGTAAAGGAAATTCAGGACAGTGATGTCAGGGATAGGGTTACAAGAGGGCAGCGGCAATCAGGATGTCGGTTTAAAATGTATGTACTGCAATGCCAGGAGCATCTGGAATAAGGTGGGTGAACTTGCAGCATGGGTTGGTACCTGAGATTTCGATGTTGTAGCCATTTCAAAAACATGGCTAGAGGAGGGACAGGAATGGTTGCTGCAGATTCTGGGATTTAGATGTTTCAGCAAGAACAGAGAAGATGGTAAAGGTGGGGGTTTGCACGCTCTCCCCGTGTCTGCGTGGGTTTCCTCCGGGTGCTCCGGTTTCCTCCCACAGTCCAAAGATGTGCAGGTCAGGTGAATTGGCCATGCTAAATTGCCCGTAGTGTTAGGTAAGGAGTAAATGGGGTGGGGGGTGGTGGTTGGGGAGTGGTGTGGCAATGTCAATCAAGGTTAGTATTACAGCAGCTGAGATAATATATGAGGACTCATTCACTGAGGTAGTTTGGGCTGAGGTTAGAAACAGGAAAGGAGAGGCCACCCTGTTGGGAATTTGCTAAAGGCCTCCAAATTGTTCCAGGGCTGTAGAGGAAAGGATAGCAAAGGTGATTCTCGATAGGAGTGAGAGTAACAGGGTAGTTGTTATGGGGGACTTTAACTTCCCTAATATTGACTGGAAATACTATGGTTCAAGTAGTTTTAATGGATCAGTTTTTGTTCAATGTGTGCAGGAGAGTTTTCTGACTCAGTATGTAGTCAGGCCAACAAGGGCGATGCCATATTGGATTTGGTACTGGGGAATGAACCTGGCCAGGTGTTAGATTTGGAGGTAGGTGAGCACCTTGGCGATAGTGACCGCAATTTGGTTAGGTTTACAATAGCAATGGGCAGGGAGAGGTATATACCACAGGGAAAGAGGTAGAATTGGGGGAAAGACAATTATGATGTGATTAGTCAAGATTTAGGATGCATGGGATGGGGAAGGAAACTGCAGGGGATGGACACACTTGAAATATGGATCTCATTCTAGGAACAGCTACTGCGGGTCCTTAATAAGCAATTACCTGTCAGACAGGGAGATAGTTGTCGAGAGAGGGAGCCGTGGTTTACCAAAGAAGTTGAAGCTGCCATAGTGCTAAAGGTTTAGATGGAGAAGAATTTGTTAACTGTGTACAAGAAAATTTTCTGATTCAGTATGTGGATGTACCTACGAGAGAAGGTGCAAAACTTGACCTACTCTTGGGAAATAAGGCAGAGCAGGTGACTGAGGTGTCAGTGGGGGAGCACTTTGGGGCCAGCAGCCATAATTCTATTAGATTTAAAACAGTGATGGAAAAGGATAGACTAGATCTAAAAGTTGAAGTTCTAAATTGGAGAAAGAATAGACTTAAGGAAAATCCAAAGGGTTTTTACAAATACATTAAGGGCAAAAGGGTAACTAGGGAGAGAATAAGCCCCCTCAAAGATTAGCAAGGCGGCCTTTGTG
Organism: Chiloscyllium plagiosum; assembly: GCF_004010195.1. Lineage (NCBI taxonomy): Eukaryota > Metazoa > Chordata > Chondrichthyes > Orectolobiformes > Hemiscylliidae > Chiloscyllium > Chiloscyllium plagiosum. The sequence continues at coordinate 76,228,534 of NC_057714.1, forward strand.
TGGAGCCGCAGAAAATGGGGGAGATACTAAACAAGTATTTTGCATCAGTATTTACTGTGGAAGAGGATATGGAAGATGTAGAATGTAGGGAAATAGATGGTGTCACCTTGCAAAATGTCCATATAACAGAGGAGGAAGTGCTGGATGTCTTGAAACGCATAAAGGTGGATATATCCCCAGGACCTGATCAGGTGTACCCTAGAACTCTGTGGGAAGCTAGAGAAGTGATTGCTGGGCCTCTTGCTGAGATATTTGTATCATCGATAGTCAGAGGTGAGGTGCCGGAAGACTGGAGGTTGGCAAACGTGGTGCCACTGTTTTAGAAGGGTGGTAAGGACAAGTCAGGGAACTATAGACCAGTGAGCCTGACGTCAGTGGTGGGCAAGCTGTTGGAGGAAATTCTGAGGGACAGGATTTACATATATTTGGAAAGGCAAGGACTGATTATGGATAGTCAACATTGCTTTGTGTGTGGGAAATCATGTCTCTCAAACTTGATTGAGTTTTTTGAAGAAGTAACAAAGAGGATTGATGAGGACAGAGTGATCGACATGGACTTCAGTAAGGCGTTCGACATGGGAGACTGGTTAGCAAGGTTAGATCTTACAGAATACAGGGAGAACTTGCCATTTGGATACAGAACTGGCTCAAAGGTAGAGGACAGAGGGTGGTGGTTGAGGGTTGTTTTTCAGACTGGAGGCCTGTGACCAGTGGAGTGCCTCAAGGATCGGTGCTGGGTCCTCTACTTTTTGGTATTTACATAAATGATTTGGATGTGAGCATAAGAGGTACAGTAAGTTAGTTTGCAGATAACACCAAAATTGGAGGTATAGTGGACAGCGAATAAGGTTACCTTAGATTCCAACAGGATCTTGACCAGATGGGCCAATGGGCTGAGAAGTGGCAAATGGAGTTTAATTCAGATATGGGCTGAGAAGTGGCAAATGGAGTTTAATTCAGATAAATGCGCAGTGCTGCATTTTGGGAAAGCAAATCTTAGCAGGACTTATACACTTAATAGTAAGGTCCTAGGGAGTGTTGCTGAACAAAGAGACCTTGGAGTGCAGGTTCATAGCTCCTTGAAAGCGGATTCGCAGGTAGATAGGATAGTGAAGGAGGTGTTTTGTATGCTTTCCTTTACTGGTCAGAGTATTGAGTACAGGAGTTGGGAGGTCATATTACAGC
>NC_057714.1:76231159-76235292 GCF_004010195.1 Chiloscyllium plagiosum
CCTAGTTCCAAACTTCCAGCTCAGCACTGTCCCCATGACTTGTCCGGACTTGTCCTACCTGCCTATCTCCTTTTCCACCTATCCACTCCACCCTCTCCTCCCTGACCTATCACCTTCATCCCCTCCCCCACTCACCCATTGTACTCTACGCTACTTTCTCCCCACCCTCCTCTAGCTTATCTCTCCACGCTTCAGGCTCACTGCCTTTATTCCTGATGAAGGGCTTTTGCCCAAAACGTCGATTTCGAAGCTCCTTGGATGCTGCCTGAACTGCTGAGCTCTTCCAGCACCACTAATCCAGAATCTGGTTTCCAGCATCTGCAGTCATTGTTTTTACCCAGGAGTAGTATCAGAAGACTGGAAGATAGCAAATGCTTTTCTTTTGTTTCAGAAGGAGAGTCGCGACAACCCTGGTAATTATAGGCCAGTGAGCCTTATTTTGGTTGTGGGTAATGTGTTGGAATAAGTTATAAGAGATAGGATTTATAATCAGCTGGAAAGGAATAATTTGATTAGGGATAGTCAACACGGTTTTGTGAAGGGTAGGTCGTGCCTCACTAACCTTATTGAGTTCTTTGAGAAGTTGACAAATCAGGTGGATGAAGGTAAAGCAGTTGATGTGGTGTATATGGATTTCAGTATGGTGTTTGATAAGGTTCCATGCGGTAGGTTGTTGCACAAAATATGGAGTTTCAGGATTGATTTACCGGTCTGGATCAGAAATTAGCTAGCTAAAAGAAGACAGACGATGGTGGTTGATGGGAAATGTTCATCCTGGAGCTCAGTTACTAGTGGTGTGCCACAAGGATCTGTTTTTGGGGTCACTGCAGTTTGTCATTTTTATAAATGACCTGGATGTGGGCGTAGAAGGATGGGTTAGTAAATTTGGAGAAGATACTAAGGTAGGCAGAGTTGTAGATAGTGCTGAAGGATGTTATGGTTACAGTGGGATATAGATAGGATGCAGAGCTAGGCTGAGAAGTGGTAAATGGAATTTAATGCGGAAAAGTGTGAGGTAGCTCACTTCTGAAGAAGTAACAGGAATGCAGAGTGCTGGGCTAATGGCAGCATAGATGAACCAAGGGATCTTGGTGTCCAGATGCATAAATCCCTGAAAGCTGCCACCCAGGTTGATAGGGTTGTTAAGAAGGCATATGGTGTGTTGGTGTTTATTGGTAGGGGGATTGAGTTTTGGAGCCACGAGGTCATGCTTCAGCTGTACAAGACACTGGTAAAGCTGCACCTGGAGTATTGTGTGCAGTTCTGGTCATTACATTATTGGATGGATGTGGAAGCTTTGGAAAGAGTTCAGAGGAGATTTACTAGGATGTTGCCTGGTATGGAAGGGAGGTCTTATGAGAAAAGGCTGAGGGAACTGAGGCTGTTCTCATTGGAGAGAAGAAGATTGAGAGGTGACTTAATCGTGACATATAAGATAATCAGAGAGTTAGATGGTGAAGGCTAACATGAGGGGACACAGCTTTAAATTGAGGCGTGATAAATTTAGGACAGATATCAGGGTAGTTTCTTTACTCAGAGAGTAGTAAGGGTGTGGAATGGCATGCTTGCAACAGACTTGCCGACATTAAGGGTATTTAAATAGGCATTGGACATACATATGGATAATAATGGAATAGTGTAGGTTAGATGGGAATCAGATTAATTTCAGTGCAGCATCGAGGGCTAAAGGTCCTGTATTGCACTGTAACATTCTATGTTCTATGTTCTAAGTGATCCATGTGTTTGTTCAGGACTATTTCACCTACTCGAACTTTGTAAGTCACGGGATTGACCTTGCAACAACCTCATCTTGTACCCATGCAGGACCATTTCCATGGCTCCAGCATTAAACTTCACTCATTGAATTAATTGTATCTCTTGCTTAGAGGAGGCATGTGGCCAGCATTGGCATTCCTGCTGCTGCTTCACACTTAACCTCCCCCCCAGGTCTGTAAATATCAGGTTAAACCTGGTGTGGAATGTTCTCCTCATCAGCAACTCTGCTGGAGCTATCCCTGTTGTTGCATGTGGAGTGGTCCTATAATCAAACAAGAACTGGGACAGCTTGCTATCAAGTTGTGCAATAGGCTGCTTCTTTCAACCTGCCTTCAACATTTGGATTGCTCTTTCCACTAGACCATTGGATAATGGATGGTATGGGGCTGTCCTGATGTGCCAAATGCCATTCCACTTCAGGAAATACTCAAATTCCCTGCTGATAAATGACTTTCCATTGGCTGTAACCAATACTTCCGTGAACAATGGTCACAACTTCTCAATTGTCATCCCTAAGTTTGCCGAATGGATTTTATGCACATCCAACCACTTTGAATGGGCATCCACAATGACCAGAACATCGAGCCCATTAAAGGACCAGCATAATTGACATGTAACCAGGTCCAGGATTTACCAGCCATTCCCACAAATGTGGAGTGGCCACTGGTGGCAATTTTTGTCTTTGGTGGCACTCTGGGCACCAATTCAGCTATGTCAGCATCCAATGCTGGCCACAGGACATAGGTTCTTGCTAACATTTTCATCTTGGAAACCCCTGGATGATGCTGGCGGAGTCCGGCCAGAATCTGGCAGTGACCTTTACTCGGGACAATTACCCTTGCTCCCCACAGTAATATGCCATCCTCTATAGTGATCTGGTCTCACTGGGTCCAGAAAAGTTCCAGTCTTGGTTGCGATGGCCCTTCTGTCTCCTCCATTACCACCAGCTGTTTCAGTTTCGTGAGGACAGGATCTTTACGTATCGACTGTTAGATATTGTCAGCAGTGACCGGAAAGGTGTCCAGGAAGTTTAAAACCAAAACAGACTCTTCCAGGGAGCCACCACCAGTGGAAAATCTGCCAGTGGGAAGCGCTTAAGGCATCTGCATTAGCCACTTGGCTTTCTGGATAGATTTGTAACTTGCACTTGTACACATTGAGAATGAAAGCCCAACACTGAATTCTACAGGAAGCTATGGACGGCACTGCCTTGTGTCTTTCAGCAGCCGAAGCAGTGTTTGTGATCTGTTACTATGATAAATTCCTATCTGTAAATGGTACTTGTAGCATTTTCTCATCCCAAAGATGACTGCTAAAACTTCCTTCTCTATCTGGGCATATTTACGTTCAACATTAGCCAAAGTCTGAGAAGCATAAGGTATATATAGGACGTTCCTCTCCGTTGGAGCACTGGTGGGTAAACACTATCCAAATAGTGTACGGGGAGGCATTGCATGTCAGCGTCACTTCTCGCTTCACATTGTAGGGGGCCAATTGTATTCAGCCTCTCCCTAAAGCTCAAATCCTCCAACCTTGGCAAAATCATTGTAAATCTTTTCTGAACCCTTTCAAGTTTCACAACATCTTTCCGATAGGAAGGAGACCAGAATTGCATGCAATATTCCAACAGTGGCCTAACCAATGTCCTATTCAGCTGTAATATGACCTCCCAACTCCTGTACTCAATACTCTGACCAGTAAAGGAAAGCATACAAAACACCTCCTTCACTATCCTAGCTACCTGCGAATCCGCTTTCAAGGAGCTATGAACCTGAACTCCAAAGTCTCTTTGTTCAGCCACACTCCCTAGGACCTTACCATTAAGTGTATAATTCCTGCTAGGATTTGCTTTCCCAAAATGCAGCACCTCACATTTATCTGAATTGAACTCCATCTGCCACTTCTCAGCCCATTGGCCCATCTGATCAAGATCCTGTTGTAATCCGAGGTAACCTTCTTCGCTGTCCACCACACTTTCAATTTTGGCATCATCTGTAAACTAAGTAACTGGACCTCTTATGCTCGCATCCAAATCATTTATATAAATGACAAAAAGTAGAGGACCCAGCACCGATCCTTGTGGCACTCCACTGATCACAGGCCCCCAGTCTGAAAATCAACCCTCCACCACCACCCTGTTTTCTACCTTTGAGCCAGTTCTGTATCCAAATGGCGAGTTCTCCCTATATTCCATGAGATCTAACCTTGCTAACCAGTCTCCCATGGGGAACCTTGTCAAACGCCTTACTGAAGTCCATACAGATCACATCTACTGCTCTGCCCTCATCAATCTTCTTTGTTACTTCTTCAAAAAACTCAATCAAGTTTGTGAGACATGATTTCCCATGCACAAAGAC
>NC_057714.1:76235636-76244012 GCF_004010195.1 Chiloscyllium plagiosum
CTCAATTTCTTTAGTCATCCAGCATTCCCTGCACCTACCAGCCTTTCCTTTCACCCTAATAGGAATGTACTTTCTCTGGATTCTCGTTATCTCATTTCTGAAGGCTTCCCATTTTCCAGCCATCCCTTTACCTTTGAACATCTGCCCCCAATCAGCTTTTAAAAATTCTTGCCTCATACCGTCAAAATTGTTCTTTCTCCAATTTAGAACTTCAACTTTTAGATCTGGTCGATCCTTTTCCATCACTATTTTAAATCTAGTAGAATTATGGCCGCTGGCCCCAAAGTGCTCCCCCACTGACACCTCAGTCACCTGCCCTGCCTTATTTCCCAAGAGTATGCCAAGTTTTGCACCTTCTCTCATAGGTACATCCACATACTGAATCAGAAAATTTTCTTGTACACATTACAAATTCCTCTCCATCTAAACCCTTTACACTATGGCAGTCCCAGTCTATGTTTGGAAAGTTAAAATCCCCTACCATAACCATCCTAACATTCTTACAGATAGCTGAGATGACTGTTAGGGGATCTGTAATACAATCCCAATAAGGTGATCATCCCTTTCTTATTTCTCAGTTCCACCCAAATAACTTCCCTGGATGTATTTCTGGGAATATCCCTTTGACCTGCTTCATTTTATCTTCCAATTCGTGTAATCTGGTTTTGAAAACTCTGTAAACCAAGTGTTCTTTATTGGTCCTCCTGGTTATCAGTACGTCATCCATTTAAATGGCAAGATGGGGTACCCTTATAAAATGTTCTCCATGGTCTGCTAGAAAAGGGCACAGGCTGATGATACCCCGAATGGCAGCCTTGTATCTTGGTATAAACCTTCATAGGTGTCAATGTTGGAATACCTCTGGGACTCCTTATCCAGTCACAATTGCAGGTAGGTGTAGCTAATGTTAGCTTTGTAAAGGACAGCACACCCCATGCAGTCCCCCCATCAACTTTGCACGCAAGTCCTCTTTGTGAGGGATCAGGTATTTACCCAGCTGTGAGAAGTGGTTTCCTGTTTGCTTAAAGTCCCCACAAAAGGTGAACCGAGCTGTCAGGCTTCACACTCGGTACAACCAGTGCTGCCTATGCTGCAAACTGCACTGGTTTGATGATTCCTTCGTCCTCCAGCCTCCTGATTTCCACCTCTGCTTTTGCTCACAAGGCAATGGGCACTGGACAGGCCTTGCAAAATCACAGAATTGCTTCCTGGTCAACATGTAAAGTAGGTTTGGCCCCTTTGATAATCCCAAGCCCTTCTTGAAAAACATCTGAGTATTTCACTAAGGCTTCACTGAGGCAGCCATTTTCCAAGCGAAAAATGTTGAACCAATCAAGGTGAATCTTTCTTAACCAATTTCACCTCAATAGGCTTGGGCCCAAGTCTCCTACTACCATCAGTGATAAGTGCACCAACTACTTCTCTTAGGAAACTGGAACTAAACTCGTACCCTTAATTTGCAGTGGTTCCCCAGTGTATGTTCTCAGTCTGGCTGAGGTCTTGCATGAACTTAAGGTTGGAGTTCCGAATGAATTTTGTTAAAGACAGATTCTGCAACCACAGATACAGCTACACCGGTGTCAGCCTCCATGGGAACTGGGTGACCATTTAGCCAAACATTAATTTTAATCAGTTCTGATTTGGGCATCGCTAAGCAATTTAATTTTTCCACACACGTGGGGGGCCTTGCAGGGTGTGCACTCTCCTGGGTACTGGCCTACGAGTTTTCTTCCGCAAGCCAGGCTTTGAAGGAGTCCTTTGCTGTCTCAAGTCTGATACCAGCAGCAATTATAATGGTTTGCTGGCCCAAACCCTGAAGAACATTTCAACCACTTGGCTGAGACTCGGCTTTGTTGTGGGGTTCTGCCGTGAGTTGGCCTAGGGGACCTTTGCTCAGGATATGCCCCACATGAAGCTCTGTGATTGTCTGCACTTGATATTCCACTAGCTCAATCAGACAGGTGAGGTTGTCCACTTTCATTGGGATGCCTGGTAGTTTCCATGCTCCACTTGCTGCATTTTCTAATGATCAAGTCAGTTATCGTGCCTATTTGTAGTCCAGTTAGGCTTCAGCGACTAGGTGCTTCTGCATAGCTATGTCATTAATATGATATAACAAACGTTCTCTCAGCATCTCATTCAGGGTTAACCCAAAGTCACATGCCTGTGCCAGTCATTATAACCTTGTCAAAAATCCCAATACAGATGAACCTCGATTATCTGAATGAGATGGGCAGGCAGAATTTCGTTCGGATAATTGATTACTCGCTCTGCCTGTCTTGCTCCCTCTCCCTGTCTCAGGGTTTGTTTCTGAGCAGACACACACCTGTGTACAAGGGACCCGCAGCACTGCTGAAGCCTCTCCCTGCTGCTGCTTCACTTCAATGGGATTGACAGAGTAAGCACTTGCTATATCTGCTCCCTGTTCAGGAGACTAGGCAACATCACACCGTTCAACAAACCCCTCCTCCAAAACAGAGATAGGCAGCAGAAACACACTGACTATAACACCAGCCAGCACAGAGTCAGTCTCCTGAACCGAGGAGATTCTAAATCACCTGTTAATAGTCATCAGCCAGGGCTTTCTTGATTGCCCCCAGTTAACAACCCTAATTGAGGATCTCCTAGTCAATGAGGTCCGCTTGGTCCCAATCACTACATAGAGGAACTGCAACACAGATTATTGAATTGGAGGCTGGGTTGAAGACATTGCAATACATCAGGGAATGGAGAGATAAAAAAGAGATACATTGTTAGAGAAGACAGTCATACCCAAAAGAATGGGACAGTCCAATTCCATCTGTAGTAATGTACAAGAGGATGTGACCACAAGTGAAGCATGCAAGGTATTGGAGAGTGCTGCAATGCAGGAGCCTCAGCCCTTGCAATTATTTAACCCATTTCAGGTGCTCACTAGTTGGATGAAAGCAAGATTGCTTGAGAGCAGGAGTAGACAGAACAAGACACCTTGTTTCAGGATGCATTTCAAGTGTGGGGGTGAAAAGGAATGCAGTGATATTAGGGGATCGTATAGTGATGGGGAATTATACTCCTTAGTGCAGCCATGAGGATCACTCCAAAAGGCTATGGTGATTACTGTGTATCAGGATTCAAAACACCTTCTGGGAGCTGGACAGGAAATTCGTGGGGAGGATGATGTTACAATTGTTGCTGTCCAAATAAGAACCAATCACAGGGGTGGGGATAAGAAAGATAGTCTGCTTAGAGAGTATGAGCTGCCAGGCACCAAAATGAAGAACAGGGCCTCAAGATTAATAAACTCTGGATTGCTACTTGAGCCATGTGTCAGTTGGCAGAAGGCACATAAAATTAATACCTTCCTCAAAGACTGGTGTGGGAGAAATGAGTTCCAGTAGGAGTCCTGTGAGAAGTGGACGTTGTACCTTGGGGGCTGTACCATGAAGACAATTGGATCCTAAACTGTATTGGGACCAGTTCTAGCAAAGCATGTCATCACAGAAGTAGAGAAAGCTCTAAAATAAACACTATCAGTGAGGGATTAGACGCAGCAAATCACGAGGTCAAATCAAGTGAGAGCAAACCAGTATAATGGGACTGAGGATCTGAGAATGGCAAAAATGGACAGAGAAAATATACTTGAGAAGGTACCAATAGTCAAGACTAGATTTTACATACCCACTTCAAATATGTCTTTGGACATCCATATGGAGGTATAGCTCAGAATGGTGGTAACATCACCAGAAGTATCCTCAAACTGGAGGATCCAGGGGCATTCTGGGACCATGGTGAAGGCATAACAAGCATTTCATACTGTTCTTCAAGGCTACATAAGCTTTTCAGAATTGTAGATAGATGTGTTTCATGTTTCACCCCATGTTATTCCCCTTGCTAGAGGCCGTCCTGAGCCATTATTTGACTGCCCTGCTTTGGCCATAATGGCTTGGTCTACCACATTTGGTGCAGACATATGTTAATAAATACAATGCACAATGATAGACTCTGTGTCAGAAATGCAGTCAAGCTGGTGTGAGGACTGAAAGGAACGGTCGGGAGGGGTGGGAGTGAGGAATTTGAAGGAAGTAATTCCCATATATTTTCAATTTGGAGGTGTAGTGGACAGTGAAGAAGATTACTTCAGATTACAATGGGATCTTGATCAGATGGGGCCAATGGGCTGAGAAGTGGCAGATGGAGTTTAATTCAGATAAATGCGAGGTGCTGCATTTTGGGAAAGCAAATCTTAGCAGGACTTATACACTTAATGGTAAGGTCTTAGGGAGTGTTGCTGAACAAAGAGATCTTGGAGTGCAGGTTCATAGCTCCTAGAAAATAGAGTCACAGGTAGATAGGATAGTGAAGAAGGCATTTGGTATGCTTTCCTTTATTGGTCAGAGTATTGATTACAAGTGTTGGGAGATCATGTTGTGGCTGTACAGGACACTGGTTAGGCCACTTTTGGAATATTGCATGCAATTCTGGTCTCCTTCCTATGGGAAGGATATTGTGAAACTTGAAAGGGTTCAGAAAAAATTTGCAAAGAAGTTGCCAGGGTTGGAGCTATAGACAGAGATTGAGTAGGCCATGGCTGTTTTCCCTGGAGCGTCAGAGGCTGAGGGGTGACCTTATAAAGGTTTATAAAATCATGAGGGGCATGGATAGGATAAATAGACAAAGTCTTTTCCCTCGGGTGGGGGACGTCCAGAACTAGAGGGCATTGTTTAGGGGGAGATGGAAAAGATATAAAAGAGACCTAAGGGGCAACTTTTTCACGCAGAGGGTGGTATGTGTCTGGAATGAGCTGCCAAAGGAAGGGGTGGAGGCTAGTACAATTGCAACATGTAAAAGGCATCTGGATGAATATGAATCTGGATGAATATGAAAGGCATATGAATAGGAAGGGTTTGGAGGGATATGGGCTAGGTGCTAGCAAGTGGGACTAGGTTGGGTTGGTATATCTGGTCGGCATGGATGAGTTGGACTGAAGGGTCTGTTTTTGTGCTATACATCTCTATGATTATGACTCTAATTTTGTTGAAAGGAAATTGTTGAAGTAAGCTTCTATTCTATAAAATGATTTTTCCTTAACATCACTCCTGGAATAAGATACATTTCACAGATAGGAGCATCTCTGTTCAAACATTCTGTGAGTCAGCATAAGACCACAAAGTAATTTTCTCTGAATTATTTCTAAGTTGAAGAAAGCACGACCTGCTATGAAAAACATGTGTAAGGACAATATTAATATTCAAGCAATTAATGGATCCTTGGCAGACTGTTATGCTTTCAGTATTTCCGTATCTGTTCTTGGATGGATACATATTACCTTTAATCGATAATGAGTCCATTTTGAGAGAACTTAAGAAACTCTGAACAGATTTACTCACTAGTTTACTTGCTGCATCTCTTTCATAATTGCTTTTTATGAGGAGAAAATATAAGACTAGAATTCAACCAACCGAATCAATCCAGTTTTATATCTCTATCAACAATTTGATTCTGGGAATCGAGTAACTAAGATGCCATTACAGATTAAGTTTTGTAGAAGCAGTTACATTCAATCAAGCAACATTCTAGCTTGTATTTAATTTAGCTTCAGGGCAAACTTGTCATGCACTTAATAATTCGATGGGGATGTCATGAAAAGTGATGGAATTATCCTTTTGCTGATGAAACCACAATCGAAACCCAATGAAAACTCCACTAAATGAACAATTTGTACAGAATCACTCTAAACAAATATTGCTCGCCTCAGAAACTGGGCAGATTAATCTTCATTTCACAAAAGCTTTAATGAGACAGTCTGACTATGATGTTGCCCATTCTCTTCTTTCGTAAGAGTTCCAAGGTCACTTCAATTACAGTTTGCCAAATTCATCCTTTGTTGAAATTACATTAGGCAAAGCAGGCAATGAAAGTGGATGGTAAAAGGTGATAAAAGAGTGTGATTACATGGGAAAATTAAGTCCTATTTTCTGTAGATGACATTAATAGCCTTCTATAAGGTCTTTCTAATAGATGTAGTAATTGGTAAAGTTTAGTAGGAATTAATGACAATCAAGAGACGAGGTTTTTTTTGTTCTCGATCACGTAAAGTTTAACATGGCCCTCCTGTTGCAGTTTCCTTAGACATTTGAGGCCTTCATTGGTGTATTATTATTCCTTTTCTTTTGTTATGACAAATCTATCCCTGATGGAAGCAGTACATTAGGAAAGTTACAATTTCTTTATCGTGGAAGCAGTACATTAGGAAAGTTACAATTTCTTTAACAGGCTTGTGGCATCCATAACAGTTTTTAAGAAAGCTTGGAAAAGACTCTGAAAGAGTTTCTAAGGGGGATGTCATTTTCTTACATAAAAAGAAATACTGTTGCATGGCTGACACAAGGGAGAGCTCAAAACAGAGGAGCTGGAGGGTGAAGCAATCAGTGCATTGAAGCAGAAGCAGAGAGAAAGCATTCAGAGACAGAAAGAGGTACACACCAAATTATTTTGAGAAGTAAATCTTTCAGGAAGAAGTCATTTTTCCCTCTTTGACAGAAAGGAAAACACAAATTCTTGAATGTGTTAAGTAATCTGGATAAAACAATTGAAAACCTTGAGGTGATTTGATTGGCTCAGAGACAAGCAAGAAGAGCTAAAGACCTTTGTATGCATAGCTGTAGCCAAACTGGGAATCAGGATGTTATTAGTTGTTTAGTGGAAAAAGAATTCTGGAAACTCACATGATCAGGACTGTAATGATTTGAGAGAGGGGGTTCATAGAGGTGTTGTCATGCTCATGATAATTGGATCTCTGAAACTGAGAGGTAAAAACGTTGCCATATCAGGTTTCTGGCATACCCGGCATGAATGAAAAACAACATATTGTGAAACTGTGTCAATGATGGGGACTGTTTGTGGTTATATATAAGGGATCTTTGTTGAATTGACTATTTACAGTGAAAGTCATTTTTATATTTTGAAGCATCATAACATCTAATCCTTCATTTCCTTTTCTGCATTTCCTTTGACATTGAAATCATAGCCTTCGCTTCACTCTCCTTCTCAGTTCTTCCTGTACTTATTTCCCAAACCGTAAAGGTTCAGAATATAAGTTTAACTTGTGGCTGACATTGATTTTTATACTGGAGCCAAATTTGATTAATGTATTTCAATACTTTGCGCTTGAATTTATTCCTCCTCATGTGCAAATGTGCCAGTGATAAAAAGAGAATCAGGGTGCTTGGAATAGGGATTAACATATAGTGTCAATGGGCATAGATGGTTATCTTCACCAAAGAGGGAGATGCTACCCAGGCCATGGTGACGGAAGAATAAATTCTGTCAGTGAAAGGGTTCAAAATTAATAAAGGGTTCAAAATTAATAAAGTAAATGTATTGGATAGACTATTGATAGTTAAAATTGACAAACTACTGGGACTGGACAAGGTGCATCCAAAATACTTAAAGGAAGTGAGCATGGAGATTGTAGGGGCATTGGCCATCATCTTTCAGTTTTCTCTAAATCTGTTGGTGAGTAACAGAAGACTGGAAAATGGCAAATTTTGCAGCCTTATTCAAGAATTGTATGGAGAAGCTCAGCATTGACAGACCAGACAGTTTAACTTCATTGGTCAGAAGCTCCTTAAACAATTACATGGAAAAATGTGAGTTGCTCGGGAAGGAAACTGTTGAGCTAACATACTGAAGGTTTTTGAAGAGGTAACAGAAAGGCTTGGTGAGAGTAATGTTGTTGATCTGCTGTACATGGACTACCAGAAGGCACACAACAGAACATAGAACATAGAACATAGAAAAATACAGCGCAGTACAGGCCCTTTGGCCCTTGATGTTGCACTGATCCAAGCCCACCTAACCTACACTAGCCCACTATCCTCCATATGCCTATCCAATGCCCGTTTAAATGCCCATAAAGAGGGCGAGTCCACCACTGCTACTGGCAGGGCATTCCATGAACTCACGACACGCTGAGTAAAGAATCTACCCCTAACATCTGTCCTATACCTACCACCACTTAATTTAAAGCTATGCCCCCTCGTAATAGCTGACTCCATACGAAGAAAAAGTTTCTCATGGTCAACCCTATCTAAACTCCTAATCATCTTGTACACCTCTATCAAGTCACCCCTAAACCTTCTTTACTCCAATGAAAACAGCCCCAAGTGCCTCAGCCTTTCCTCATATGATCTTCCTACCATACCAGGCAACATCCTGGTAAACCTCCTCTGCACCCGTTCCAGTGCCTCCACATCCTTCCTATAGTATGGCGACCAAAACTGCACACAATACTCCAGATGCGGCAGCACCAGAGTCTTATACAACTGCAACATGACCAGGGCTCCGGAACTCAATTCCTCTACCAATAAAAGCCAGTACGCCATATGCCGCCTTCAC
>NC_057714.1:76245527-76335060 GCF_004010195.1 Chiloscyllium plagiosum
TCCTTTCTGGCTACCTTATAACTCTCAATCGCCCCAATTGAACCTTCACGCCTCATCTTTACATAGGCCACCCTCTTCCATTTAACAAGGGATTCCAATTCCTTATTAAACCACGGCTCCCTCACACGACCCTTTCCTCCCTGCCTGACAGGTACATACTTATCAAGGACACTCAATAGTTGCTCCTTGAACAAGCTCCACATATCAATTGTGCCCATGCCTTGAAGCCTACTTTTCCAGACTTGTGAGAAAGGTTACAGACCGTGGATCTTGGTGTGCAAGGGACAATTTCAAGATTTGTACATGACATGAAACTCAGAAGAAATATAAACTGTGAGGAGGACAGTAAAGAACTTCAAAAGGACATGGACAAGTTGATAGACTGAGCAACTGGGTGGAGATTGGATTCAATGCAAAGGAGTGAGATCAGAAGACTATTTTGATTGGAAGAACATTGAAAGACAACATAAAATTGAAGATACAACTCTAAAGGAAATGCAGCAGCAGAAGGATGTGAGTGTATACATATACAGATCAGAAAGCAGGAACAAGTGAAGAGAGCAATTAATGAAACATGCAATATTATCGACATTATCGGTGGCACGGTGGCTCAGTGGTTAGCACTGCAGTCTCACAGAGCCAGGGCCCCAGGTTCAATTCCACCCTTCGGCAAGTGTCTGTGTGGAGTTTGCACATTCTCCCTGTGTCTGCGTCGGTTTCCTACGGGTGCTCCGGTTTCCTCCCACAATCTAAAGATGTGCAGGTCAGGTGAATTGGTCATGCTAAAATGCCCATGGTGTTTGGGGATGTGTAGGTTGGTGCATTAGCCAGGGGTAAATACAGGGTAGGGGAATAGGTCTGAGTGGGTTACTCTTTGGAGGGTCGGTGTGACGTGTTGAGCTGAAGTGCCTGTTTCCATGCTGTATGAATTCTAAGCCCTTCTAATCATTATTAATAGTGGCATAGAGTAACAAGGAGATGATATTGAACTTACATAAAGCACTTGTTAGACCTCAGCCAGAGTATTATTCTGGGGATGAGTCATTTGACCTGAAATGTTAACTCTGAATTCTCTCCACAGATGTTGCCAGACCTGCTGAGGTTATCTATCAACTTCTGTTTTTTGTTTCTGATTTCCAGCATCCGCAGACCTTTCAGTTTTTATCGTGTATGGTTCTGGATGCCGCATTATCAAAAGATATTATCACATAGAAGTGAATGCAGAGGGATTTACAAAGAAATGAGACCACGTTAACTTACAACTTCATTTCTCATTATCGAATCCCGTTGTCTCTTCACCCTATTTGTCACTCTCTCAATCGCTGTAATATCCTTCTTGTTCTGCAGTGAGCAGAACTGCACACAGTATACCAGTCCTACCAGTGACTTATAAACTGTCAGGATTACATCACTATGTTGACCTTTTAATAATCTCAACAACTGTCATTTTTTGGGCAGCAAGTTAGGCATTGATTCAGAAAGACCAAAAACCTGCTCTAATCATGGCAATAATATCAGTTTGCAACAACAGCAGGGAATTTGTTGCTGATGTGCTGACTTTCAATGTGTTAAAAGGCTGTCTAAGTTTCCATTATGTTAGCATGAAATGCACACTCATTACAAGGAAGAAATATCTTTCTTGCCAGAATATTATTGACACAGGGATAGGAATCTAGGGCACAGGCCTAAAACAGACATATGGGATTAATGACTTAACTCCAGTGTGAGTCCTCTCAACACAATATTTACTCATATCCAATGCAGTAACTTGCCCACCAATACCGAAGAAGATCCTGTTACCCTGTAAACATTACACTGTGAAAGATGATGTCTTTGATGTGGTAGAAAAGGGGTATAGCAGTCAGCATTCTCCAACTAGCTGGATGAGAGCAACAGATTCATAGGAACACCAAGCTCTGCTCCAAACAACACACTAATCTACCTTGGGACTATATTGTCATTTATTCACGGTTACTGAGTCAAAATCCTGGATCTGCCTACCTAACAACACTGTCAATATACCAACACCACATAGACAGCAGTGATTTGCTGAGCACTGCTGCCTCACAATGTCAGGCACCCAGGTTAGTTTCCAGCTTTAATTGACTGTCTGTGTGGAGTTTGCACATTCTCCTTGTGTCTGCCTCTGTTTCTGCTGGGAGCTCCTGTTTTGTGGGTTGGCCCTTTTCGGAGATTTGATGAGCTGAATGGCCTCTATTTGTGCTCTAGGGATTCTACGAGTTAGGAAAGTGACTCATCACCACCTTTCCAAAGGCAATTAGGGATGGTCATTAAACAATGGCATTGCCAGTGATACCCACATCATCCGAAAGAATAAAAGGAAACTAGCCTGCTTTCAATTTACACTGTGTATTATCCATCCCGTGACAGTGTGGACAATGATAGAGCAAACAATGTGAGGAGGACTTGTAAGGCATGTAAGGTCATTAAACAATGACATTGCCAGTGATACCCACATCATACTAAAGAATAAAAGGAAACTAGCCTGCTTTCAATCTACACTGTGTATTATCCATCCCATGACAGTGTGGATGATGATAGAGAAAACTATGTGAGGAGGACTTGTAAGGCTAGCAGCAGAATTTGGATGTGAGTAAAAGCTGAAAGGAGATACAGTCTAGACAATCATGGAAAGTGAAAAAGTTAATGTTTAATTGTGATACACAGATGTGTATTACATTTAACATGGAAACGTTGCCAGAATAAGTTAGAATAAGTATGTGACAGGAAGGTTCATATCCTCTTCTTATGGGGAAGGAGGGATCGGGAAGGGAGGGCATAGCAAATTGGTGAATCAGCAATAATGAACACCATTTCAAATGAAAGTACTACTTGCAGCAAGAGCTGGTTGCAAATGTTAACACTTAATTGTGATACAAAGATGTGTTTTTGTGTCTTCTCCTAAAGACCCATTTTTGCAACCAGCTCCTGCTGGAAGTAGTACTCTCGTTTGAAATGGTTTTTTTTTGTTCATTCACCAATTTGCTGTGCCCTCCCCTCCCCCATTACTAACTAAGAAGAGGATATCATCCTTCCTGTTACATGCTTATTCCAGCAGCATTTCCATGTTAAATGTAATACCCTTATAGCCTTATCGGAAAATTTCTTGATTCAGACATGTTTCCGAAGGTCAACAACTTGTCTTTCTTGGTTGATTGCAATTTTTAAAAAAATCCTTTACTTTGGATTTTTTAAATTTACGGTGTCACATCTCTTAAATGCCTGACGTTGTCCATTTGATGAAGAATTTGAAAGGAATAGCTTTAGAATGATGGGTAGGAATTAATTAGTATTGATGGATTATCTGGATCGAGATTGATGAACAATTTACAAAACCTATAATTGTTTTCTCAGTGGCGTTAAATCATTCATTCCCTCTGTCTGTTTTGCTTGTTTGGTCTCAATTGCAATATGTCTCTCTTCTCCACCCTACAGCAAGACACTAACATTATTCTTCCATCCAATATAAAAGGGACTAAAACATTCTCTGGAGAGATGGATTACAATGGAGTGATAGTACAATGTCATAATTTCACCCTTACCCTACTAACTATTTGAAAACTGATTAATTCAATTTGCACTTTAAACTAACGTGTTAAATGAGTAGACAGACTAGAGAAAGTAAAAGGGGAAAGCCTAACTCAATGAAAGGCTTTGAATGCAAAATTTATACTGGTACTTCAGAAGCTTCGTCTGAACAGGAAAGACACTTGTAACTTTCATTTCTCAATATGATAATATTTGATATTTCACAATCATGATCTATCCCCCACAAGCATTTTATATTTGCATCTTTTTTACTGTGATATTAGCTCACCACATAAATAAAAACCAAGACATTTTTAAAAACATTTTTCCCAATATCTGAATACAGCAATAAACTGAACAGCCAATGAATTATTTATGAAATGTAAGGCATGTTGCAGCCAATTGCTGCACTGCAAATTCTCATCAATAACAATGAAATAAATGTGCAATTAAACTGTGTTAGTGTATTGTTTGAGAGGTAAATGTTAGCCTTGATACTGGGCAATTCTTTATAAACAAATTGGCAATGACTGAATGATAGAAAAGGTGAAATGATACATAACATGAGAAATAAAAGACATATCCATGATATTGAGACCATGAAAAGCCAGGGGGAGTGAAGTGGAAATAGACAAATGTAACTAAAACATGACAAACCTGCAGAGCAAAGCATTCTCCATTGACCCAGCAGACTGGTAGAATCATAATCTAGGTCAACACTAAAGGTTATTGGGAGTAGATGTTACATGTGCAGTATAACAAATATTTATTTTAGAGGTTAAACTGCTCAAAGTGCAGTTCAATAAAAATAAATAATATTGTGCATACAATATCACCAAACTGAGGGTGAACAAAGTTGTTAACGGATTTGACCTTCAGTCTTGCTGTTCCTATTTGATTTTGACAAGAATAAAAAGGACGCCGTGCACTTATACAGCAACATTCATGAATTTAAGACATCCCAAAACACTTTACAATCAATTAAATGCTTCCAACTTTGAAATATAGGAGATATAGCAACTAACTTTCACACAAGATTCTGCAAATAGCAATGAGATAATTGACTAATTGAACTAATTTTTTTTTTAGTTTGGTGTCTTTAAACACTGTGAACTGTAATAAGAAAGAACTGTTTTTAAAAACAGGGATATACTAGGACAGCTGCAGAATTTCCCAGCAAGGAACTTGTTACCCAGATAAACTTTGTTTCTTGTGGCCATGTGTTCCTGAAAATTGCAGACCATCAGGAGCTGAGGTGTTACTTACAAGTTGATTGGTTCTCAGTGAACTGAGCAGGTTGGAACTAGAAACATGTTCCAGAGACACAGAGAGAGAGAGAGAGAGAGAGACACTGAGAGAAAGATGTATTGTCTTTCTCTCAGCAGAGGCTTCCTCTTCTCTGCAGTACAAAACTCAGTTTAAACTTTTAAAATGTTAGTTACCTTTCCTGCAACAGTTCTGTCAGCTGTGGCATTTTAATTGATAAATCAGTTTATTTTTTCCAAATGAACCAGCGGCTCTGTACTTTTACAAACCAATGGAGCACAAATAGCCAAAAGTCAGATTATCTCAACATTGGAATTGGGAAGCAAAGACCACTGAACTGACTTCCCAATGTTTATTTACCTCTGCCAAAATCTATTTTCCCTATTTCTTTCCTTGTGTCTGTGTAAGGGGAAGTTTATAAGAGATTAGTGTTTTAGTTAGGAGAGTTAGTAGAGTTACAGGCAAAAGTGAGGACTGCAGATGCTGGAGATCAGAGTCTAGATTAGAGTGGTGCTGGAAAAGCACAGCAGGTCAGGCAGCATCCAAGGAGCAGGAAAAGCGACGTTTCGGGCCAAAGCCCTTCATTAGGTTTTAAAGCAATGTGACAAAAACAAAACTCCTGTGCTATTCTTCAAATATTGTTATGAAATTTATTTTTTGTTCAGTAAAAAAGGCAGGCAAGATCTCCATTCAACTTCTGATCCAAGAAATAGCATGCCTGACAGTGCAACAATCCCTCAGTATTCCACTGTCAACCTAGATTATATGCTTAGGTTCAGGGGTAAGGCTTAACATGAATTAGTGCTGCCACTAAATAAGCATTGATAATTAATCTAAAAGAACACTTGATTTCCAGAGCAAATATGGAAATAGATGCAGGTAATAAATACAAAGTACTTGTAGACCACACACTAATAAATAAATTATGGTCCCAGAATTAATAAGATGCAATAAAGAATACAAACAAGTCAGCTGGATTTTCATTGTGATCTGTTAAATAGGGAATATATTTGTCTTTGTGATAAAATCAGCCATTAATTTTTCTTTCATTTTCAAGTAAGGAGAACTAAACATTATTTGTCAGTTCACTGAATAATTTTAGTATTAACAGCTGAACACAGGGTAAAAACCCTCATGAGGAATCAACATCTGCCATCTCATAGTACAAAGCACATTTCACTAAAATATTTTAATTAGAAGATGGCATTAGTATAGACAAGCTTTCAAAAAGTAAATTATAAGCACTTTCAATCAATTGGTGCAGACATGTGAAATATTTATAGTGTAGGCAGTACTTGAACATGAACCTTCAGGCCCAGAGGCAGAGACACAACCACTCCACCACAATAGTCCTTTCAAAGAACATTATTGGTATTTTTTAATCAACAGAGTAAATTATAAATTTACGGTAATCTTCTAAGTGTCAATAATGAGACAATTAATTAACCACAACTGACCATGATTTGCACAGTGTTAAAAATTCTTCATTACTTTTTTACTTAATTATGAAGAAGAGGAATTTCTAAGTAATTAAAATGAAAGATGCAATTAATCACCTGATAATTAGAATCAACACACAACATAAATGTCCTTGATTTTCAGCACAAGGGCATTGTAACATATTTATACTTGATCAAAATGAATAAGTCATAAGCAAGTAACACCTTAATTACTTCAGTTTGTAGACTTCACACTCAACCAATAAATTGTCATCTGAATCTAACTTTTTTTTTAGATTACATTACAATGTGGAAACAGGCCCTTTGGCCCAACAAGTCCACACGACCCGCCGAAGCGCAACCCACCCCTACATTTACCCCTTACCTAACACTACGAGCAATTTAGCATGGCCAATTCACCTAACCTGCACATCTTTGGACTGTGGGAGGAAACCGGAGCACCCAGAGGAAACCCATGCAGACACGGGGAGAATGTGCAAACTCCACACAGTCAGTCACCTGAGGCGGGAATTGAACCTGGGTCTCTGGCGCTGTGAGGCAGCAGTGCTAACCACTGTGCCACCGTGCCGCCCCCGGTGTCAAGACTCAAATTTATTTGAGTATTAGAAATGTATTGCATATTCTGTTTAAGAGAATAAGGTATAGATTCTTAAATTTTGTCTGTGAATTTTGTTCACTTGATATCACTCTTAGACTTTGGGTTAGAACATGATCATTTTAAGCTCTTCTTCAAGAACTTCGTGTAAAATCTAGGCAGGATATTCTAGTACGGAGCTGAAGATACTATATCTTGGCTAAGGGGGATGGGGTAATTTTTGTGACTTCACATGTCTGGACGTGTTCCTCATTGAAAACTTTGTTTGCACTGCCAGGAAATTAGTAACCATTAATTTGTAATCTCACAAGTAACATGTGTGTATATTTCTGAAATCTTCTGTCAAGAAGGGATGTTTCCTGTCTGGACTAATCAGGTAATTGTGTCCCAAAAGTGCTAAACTGAAGTGCACAGTCATTATTCTGCCTGTTTATGAGGACGGTCTATCTAAATGTAAATATATATATTTTGAAGTTTTAATATTATCCATTCTGGAAAGCTCTGTCTATGGAAAGAGGGAGCATAAGTGTGTTTTATTTTTTTTTCTTTCAATCATCTTTGTTTCCTTCATTAGTGCCTTCCCTAATGTACTATTTAACTTGTCCCTCACTCATGTCCTGCTCCTGAATGAATGAATCAGTCAATTAATGATTCTATTATCATGTGTATTTTACAGTGAGAAAAACAGTAAAATACAGCGAAACACTTTTCCACTAGCACCATGATCTGGCGCCATTTTAAATAGTTTTAAGATTAAGAGAAAAACAGACAGACATAGCTTAAGAGAGTCCATCAATCCTGAATCAGCCATGATCAACGTTGCTTGCACGGCCATCCGTCCTCCACTGCCATCTACACCAGACCCACCCAACGTGGAAGTCACCAAACCTCAGGCACCATCTTTTGCTGCTGGACCTACTTCACTGATGTCGCCTCGCCTGATGTAACAGCTATTGATCCTGATGCCAGGTTGCATGCTTGCCCTGGAAAAATAAATTCAGGGCTCACTCACCGCTGCCATGAGGTCCGTGCTAGGCTCCCTCACTGACAGTGATGCCGTCCATGCTCAGGACAAGAGGTAAGTAAAAAGAGAAAAAAGAAAGAAAAGCAGTTGGAGCTTTGGAGCCCTATCCTGCAATCATCTTGTATGGAGCTGCAAAAAATGATATCTGTGAGGTATCGGTTAGCTCAGTTAGCTAAATGATGAGTGAGTGATACCAGTAGTGAGGTTCGGCAGATAGGCTGGTTGCGGGCACGTGAAGTTCCTGTTTTCTCAACCTTGCCCCTTTCATGAGATGTGACCCTCAGGTTAAACTCACCACCAGCTGTCTCTCTCAAATTGAAAAAGTCATTCATAGGATGAGGCTATCACTGGCTAGGCAAGTATTCAGTTCCCATCCCTAAGACTCAGCCATACTGCTGTTTCATGGGCTCACATATAAGCCAGGTAAGGATGTCATTTTCCTTCTGTGAAGGACATTAGTGAACCAGATGGGGTTTTTTCCCTGATATCAGCTATGGATACACAGTTATCATTAGACTGTTAATTCCGGATTTTATTTATTGAATTCAAATTACACCATCTACTGTGGCAGGATTCAAATCCAGGTCCCCAGAACATTATCTGGGTTTCTCGAATAACATTTCAGTAATTGGATCACGAGGCTGTCACCCTCCTTTTACTTCTACTGTTCCTGTAGTTTGATCTGACTCCAAAATATACTGCAGCAATTTGCTAAATTAGCTTCAACAGTGGCAGCATCTGTGAAGAGAAATTAGAACTAGGTTCTGAGGAAGGGTCACAGATGCTGCCAGACGTGCTGAGATTTTCTAGCAATTTCTCTTTTTCTTTCTGATTTTCAGAATTCGCAGTTCTTGTAGTTTTTTGCTTCATCAATGCCACCTGGCCTTCTACTGCTGATAATGGTATTGAAACTTCATAAAGTTTGGGTTCTGTTCCAAGACACACAGACACTTAGTTAATATGAATAGGTCAATCTTTTAGAATTCTCTGCTCAATACTAGATGAAGTACTGATGTATTCTGGAATAAAAGCATTTTGCAATTCAAATGCAATTCAACAGGTTATCTTACTGTACTACACCCGTGCCCAACCTTTGGGAAGCCTTCTTGTAAAACTTACATTAAGACAACTCATGGTTAAAGTAAGTCATATTATTGAGATAAATGGAATGTTCTGATTTTATTTTAATACCCTAACACTTATGTTTGCACATTATGAAATTTTTGTTGCGGAGGTAAAATAGTCAATGAACTTGAAGCAAAATGTTGGTATCTGGTCACATGTTTCATGTATTCAACCTGAATGTTGCTTATTCCACAGATTTTACAGAAGTGGTGCTTCTGTGTATTTTTCTCATATCCTGTTTATATACTGTTACCTAGTCTCTCCTTAAAACAATTTAGACAATTTGCACCAGAATGTTTAAAAATGAATTTTCCCAGGTGTCCTACAATACCAAAGCAATCAAATGAATATGATACCAAAGCAAACAGTTCCCTTTGTCAGGAACAAATTCACAATAATCTTTAAAGCTAAACATACTATCTCTCGTTCTACTTGGCCCATTCAGGTGACAGGCTTCCCAAGTCTCTTGTTGGCTTTGTGCAGGTGCTCTCTCTGTGGCTCTGTTTCCAGGTCTGCGAAGCTGCTTTCTTCCTCTCTCCCTCTGGATGGTCAGCTGGTCTCTACCCCTTGCCATGCTGTTAACTCAGACAATTCCAAGAAATTGCAAGTGAGGGGAACCCTGTTTTTATATCTTTCAGATGATTTTCTGGAACTTTCTATAGTTCTGGTCAAGCAGGGAGATACACATAATAGTTTGAAACAAAAGCCAATCATTTAGATGGCACGCTACTGTCAGTTTCTTTGTGTAGCAGGACCCAATCCCTTTCTGTCTGGGCCCTCTTTTGTTTAGTGGATATGTTATTGGAGGTACTGAAAACAACAAGTGCTGGGGATCACAGCGGATCAAACAACATGCATGCAGAGACAGCAAGCGAACATTTTGAATTTAGATAACTCTTCAGCTCTGATGTCTTTAGCACAGATTCCAACATCTGCCATAACTTGCTCCTAGATTGTTGAGGTTATGTCTGCCCAGAATAACTGTGGCCTTTTACAGGATTATATCATTTACACCTGGCTGCCAGGTTTATAGTGTTCTGTAAGTTTTGTAATTTCAGGGTTTTATTTGGCCAATGTACCCAGCATTCCTTACTGTTTGGCCAAGTTAGCAATCTTTCTGTGTTTTAGCAGCCAGGAAGCTGCTACAATATGAAGACAGATGATATAACATTAAAAGCCATCAATTTCTGCAGACTATATTTACTAAGAGGCTGTGTGAAAAATGTAGCTTTCAGTCAATCGTATAAAGATATGAATGAGATGCAGGAGTACGTCATTTGTCCCCATAAACCAGCCCTATTATTCAGTAATATCATGGCTGATCTGATTATTCCACATTCCTGCTTATCCATGATAACCACCTCTGCCTTAAAGAGATTGATAGTTCCTACACACTGACCTTTTACAATGCATGTACTAGGATACTTGGATCCCTCTGCAATCTCTCACAATTTGGGTAATATGCTTCATTTTATTCATGCTAAAATGGACAAATTCACGTTTCCCACGTTATACTTCATTTGCTAGATCTTTTTCACTCACATAATCTTCTTTTGCCATTTGTAGTCTACCTATGCTCTCTTCACAACTTATTTGATTTGATTTTGATTTGATTTGATTTATTATTGTCACAGGTAGAGTGAAAAGTTTTGCTTTGCTTGCAGTACAGGCAGGTCATACCATACAAAGTACATAAGATAATAGGAAAGAGCGAGGAATAAAATGTAACGGCTGCAGAGAAAGTGCTCTCTTTCCTGTTGGCTGGCTAATTTTCTATACATTTTGGTATGTTTCTCCTCCACCATGGTATCTATTGCTGCAATAACCTTTGACATGGCACACCATCATTTACCTTCTGGAAATATACATACAACAGTTCCCCTTCATCCACACTACATGCTACCTCTTCAATTTCATTTCTCATCCACTCTTCCAGTCACTTGTATCTGTTAGTATCAGCACCTCTCCTGTTTCTCCTTTGCAATCAATGATTGTATCTCATCTCCTCTTGTTTTTCATGTTAACACAACTCTCCATCCAGTAACCCACTCCACATGCTCACCAAGGGTTCGTGAGGCCCAAGGTATCTTCTTTAGCCACCATTTATCTTTTCCCCCTTCATTAGTTCCCCTTGTAGGATTTATCAACTTTCAATATTCAACATGAAACAATATTGGATTAGAGTGTAAAAATAAACTATCTTCCAAACCATCTATTTGTGTCTTTCTCTCTATCACTGAGGTGATAGAAACCATAATATCTCTCTCCTGTGTGCACAGTTATTGATCTTTTCTGTCAAGAAAACTGCTTTGGAGATAATTACTTGCCTTGACAGTTCATTTCTTTTGGAACAATAAAATAATATTGGAAGTATAACATCATCTTGTAGTTTTTACAAATCTCCATTAATGTGCCAAAATACCTCAAAGCATTTCCCTCAAATATTACAAGGGAGCATAATGGCTTAATTCTGTGGTTGCTTTTCATAAAGGAAGAACAATAGGAATGAAATCACTGTGAGGGACCTATACAATAGATAGCAGGAGGTAAATCCTTGGGTAAAGGGAAATGAGGGATTGAAAGAGTTTAATGTTAGAGGAACAATAGTTTGAAAGACTAAGGTGGGGAGAGACGGTGGTGAGTTTCATTATAAAACAAATGCAGGCAGCAGAGATAGGAGATATCAGAGGAGTGAGAATGCAAAGTCATCTAAATAACATGACATAAACAGTAAACTTGAGTTTATGGGGAACCAGGAGCCAAATTAAGCAACGAGGAGATAGGTGATGTGATTTATAGTGGAAGATAGAGGATATACAGCAACATTTATATTGAGCTGAAGTTCAGGAAGTGTGGAAGATGGGAGGTTGGATAGCATTTACTAGATAGTGTGTATTGGTATAATCAAAATTGGAACTTACTAAAGAAACTTTCAGCAGCAAATTGGCAGCTAGAGAGGAGCCCAAGTGAATAATATTAACCCAACAAATAAAGCATCCCCTCATTCTGTGACGTGAGTTTTATTGCAGCACAATATGGTTCAATATTCTTAAAAGTGAATAGGAATGGGCAATAAATGCTGACAAAGTCAGTGAGGCCCATTTTCTGTAAATTAACAAAATAAATCCTCTCCTCTGTTTTGTACTTTAATAGCTCTCTGTACTTCTCATTTCAGTTCAATTCAGGTTGATAGAACACAAAACAGAAACTTGTTATCAGAATACAAGTCTTTCGTTCCTTTAATACAAATACAAGCACAAACTTTATCTCTGCTTTATTTAATAAGTATCTAAATAGGTGTTCTATGCTAATGCCTTTGATATTATTCAAACATCCCAAGGCACCAAACAAGAATATTAACAATAAAATATTGATACTGAGCCACATTAGGAGATATCAAGACAGATGATCAAATATTAATCAAAGACGATAGGTTTTAATGATTACCTTGAATAAAACAGAAAAAATAGAGGTTAGGATATTATTGCAGATTTTAGGATTTTGGCAGCTGAATGTAGGGTTGTCAGTGCTGGAACAATTGCAAGTAAAGATATGGCAAATTCCAGAAATGAAGGAGCACAAGAAATCTCAAACAAGGCTAACAAGGTTACGGGGATTGAAAGGGATGAGACTGTGGAGGCAGTGGACGAGGATTTCAAAACTGAAATGCTGTTCTGAAGAAGAGTCCTACCAGACTCAAAACAGTAACACTGTTTTGTTTTCCATTGAGGCATGTTGAACCTGCTGACTTCCTACAAAATTCAATTTGTTCGGTGAAAACATAAATAGATGGGAAGTTCCTTAGGTCTGCAGTCCAGGACTTTGAGTGAATAGGATTTTGGATGAGTTAAGGAGAGATTTAAATCAGTACAAGCTAATGTAAGATGAGAGGCCAACCAGGAAAACAATTAAATACTCAAACTGTGAAGTTATAAAGACATGGATGAGGCTTTGCCCTTCATATAAGCTAAGGCAGGCTCAGAAATAAGCAATGTTAGAGATCTAAATAGGCAGTGTTAGTGATGACATGGTGGGAAGCTCATGTCAGCATCT
Organism: Chiloscyllium plagiosum; assembly: GCF_004010195.1. NCBI lineage: Eukaryota > Metazoa > Chordata > Chondrichthyes > Orectolobiformes > Hemiscylliidae > Chiloscyllium > Chiloscyllium plagiosum. The sequence continues at coordinate 76,258,600 of NC_057714.1, forward strand.
AATCCAATAAAATTATGTCAATGTCTGACTCAACGTCAAACAGTTGTCAGGGAGAAGGTTAGACACCATTGTCACGGAACAGCAATTGCCATAGGGTCTCTGGTCTCTCCAGTATTAAGTACGAAATTTTGGCTCCCCAGCATTGGACAGTCTGACACATCAGACACAATGGAAAGGTCAAGAGAGAAGGCGGTGAGTGAAATACAAACATAACGTGCTGGAGAGATGCAACAGCTCTGGCAGCATTTCTGCAGAAAGATATAGAGTTGATGTTTCAAGTCCAAATTCACTCATCTTTGAAAAAGACTTGCTGAGTTTCTCCATCACTTTTTGTTTTTGTTTCAGATCTCTGACACCTGCAGTAATTTCTTTGATAGTGACATGGAGCTTATTGCCCTCAACATACAGGTAGCACCTAATACCCTACTTTCAGTTGATGTTGCTAAAAGACTGCCTGTAGGTGAGAAATAAGATGTGGTGATTAGGGTCAAGAATAGACCCTTGACAGGGTGGGGGATGTGAACCAGAGGTACTGACCCTGGAGAAAAGCCATTGTGGGGACTCTGTGGTGTTTGTTTTTGAATTCTATTTGAATTCCCAAGTGAAAATTTAGCATAGCTGACTTGAACAGTCTTACCAAATCCTAGGATATCTGAAATGTTAACTGCATTGCACATGGTTAGTCTACAATATATATTTAGAACACTGTCATTTCCTGAACCAGCAATGTTATGTTCAAACCCTGGCTCAGGTCTTAAAGTAAAGATTTTAAACCCGCCGTGAAATGACAGTTGCAAAATTAATCATGTCACTATGAAGGTCGCCAGTATTTTAGATCTTCCAGTTCATTCCAAATTTTATTTTGGGCAGTCAAAATGTCAGTCAAAGGGTGTGTGTGTGTGTGAGAGAGAGACAGTGTGTGTGTGTGTGTCCGTGTGCGCGCGCGTGCGTATCTTTGGGTGTGTGCGCATACACATGTGCATGTGTGTACATTTGCAAAGTGTTGAGACATGACACATCATCCCCCTGTTTCCAAAGTTAAAAAATGCGTCCATTCAAGGTAGCATCGGAACGTGGCGACATTTTGCAAATTGTCTACAGCAGATTTTATTGAGTCATCTAGACTCAAAAAATAGCTTGCTCTCTCTCCATGGATGTTTCCTGACCCACTGTGATCTCCAGCATTTGCTATTTTCAGATAAAATTTCAGCATCTGCCTGCCTGTATTGTATTCTTACATATCATACAATGATTCAGCTCTTCTAAACTTCTATTCTAAGTCTGTCAGAATTACTAAAAATATTTTCTTAAATCTACTTTTAGATATAAAGATTCTATGACCGGCTTGACCAGCAATGGTGGAATCTCAAGACCAGCGGACCTAAGGGCCTACCAACTTCCCTCAAGCCTGACCTCCTCATGGAAACCCAGAACCAAGACTCAATCAACGCAGGAACAAGACCTGACCCCACAGTGACCCGATGTCAAGGAGGTCTGACCAAACTAGCCAGAAGACCCCCCTCCCACCCCAAAATGCTCAAAACCATAACTTGTGCCCAGGATCCCATCTTGGAGCAACAGACTTCCCTCACCAATGCCCAGGATCAACTAAGAACAGCCAGCTACCCAGGAAACGTTGGACTTCAGGCAGAAGATATAAAAGATTGAACAAACATGTGAACAGATTCAAGAACAGCTTCTTCCCCACTGTTCTTCTTTCCCTGACTTTTGAACGGACTTCTGCAATGTTAATTCTGATCTCTCTCTCTCTCTGCACCATCTCTGTGGCGATAACACTGCTTTCTGTTCTGCTACCCTGATGTGCTTTGTATTGTATGATCAGCCTGTATAGCAAGCAAAACAACACTTTTCACTGTTTCTTGGTACATGTGACCACAACAAACAACCAATTAATCAATCTAATTGCCAGAAACAGATACACATAGTTACAATCATGACATATTGTCAATTTGGTAATTATACCAATGAAACATTTTGAGCCAGCAAGATTACCAAATTCAAACTTCAGTATAATGCTTTGGATTTCAGGTGGGGTGATGGCCTTTTGGTATTATTGCTCGATTATTAATCCAGAAACTCAGTTATTGTTCTGGGAACCTGGGTTCAAATCCTGCCATGGTAGATGGTGGAATTTCAATTCAATTATAAAATACAAATCTTAAATTAAGAACCTACAGATGACCATGAAACCATTGCCAATTGTTGGGGTAAAACCCATCTGGCTCAGTAATGTCCTTTAGGGAAGGAGATCTGTTGTCCATATTTGGTCTGGCCTACATGTGACTCCAAATCCACAGTAATGTGGTTAACTCTCAACTGCCCTTTGAAATGGCTTAGTAAGCCATTCAGTTCAAGGACAACTAGGGATGGGCAATAAAGGCTGGCCAGCTAGTGATACCCATGTTCTACAAATAAGTTTAAAAAAACTTCTGATCTGGTAATGATATAACCATCTGGAGGGTACGCATTGTTCTCTGTTGCATTTGTTTGAAAACTTGTTTGTTTTGTTGCTGGTTGCTGTCAATTTGCACAATTATCATATTCAGACTTTTCTTCCTCACTGTCTTTGTGTAAGATTGGTATGTTGTGGATGCATCTGAGATGCCTTGTATTGCTTTGCAATGCAGCGCTAAGATCAACGATGTCATATGACCTGGGATGGTTGCAAATTCTAGAGGCCTTTGTTACAATTCAAATATTTGTATTTGTATCTCTGGCCAGTACTCTCTGCCCAATTCTCAGTTTTGATTGTTCTCTGCCTATACACTTGCCATGTATCTCTCTTTCATTCTTCCGTGTTTGAAAAAAATCCAGTGTCTCAGAATGGTTAGAGAATTTATTGTTGGGTGATGCAAGATGTTTGCCTGACAAGTCTTGATACTCCTTTCTCAGATAATGTTTAATGTCTCCTCTTATATTTCTGATGATCTTTGGCACCTAATGTCATTTCTGAGTCAAAGCAATATGCAAAGCTTTCTCATTGCTGTCATCCAGTTTTATTCTTCCTCCTTCAGACAGGTAATCTTGCTGTGTTTGTGTTTCGTTCAGAGATACAGTTCTGCCAGTATTCTTTCCTCCACTTTTGCACAGCATCCAAATGTTTTCAAATGCCCAGTAGTAGCTCATTAAGTTCAAGCAGTGCTCGGTCTGGCATTTAACTTGGTTTTGGAGTGGATGGTACTCTGGTACTGTACAGCACCTAAATTAGCTTTGCTAGGAGTACACCATGAAAAGTTACTTGAATTGAAAAAAAATCACAATTAACCTTGTAGGGTGATGGCATCGCAAATGATTGTGTTTGAACATACACTGAGCTTCTGCAAATGCAATGATTTTGAAACCCAGTACCATTGTAATGCTATAATTGGAATGACTCATTAAAAGATAACAGAAAAGATAAAGCTCCCTAGTTAAACATTTCTGGAAGCAGATATTGTGAAGTCAGTGGGAATTTACAATCCTTTCAGGAATAGCACAATATTGTGTAATGAATGTTCTAAGCCGTGCCTCTACATTCGTGTTTACAGTTGATTATTTGTTTTTATTCAAGGACGTTCTCGCTGTTTAATGGAAGAAGTATACACAGAAGAGGATTGCAAATCTTCATTGAATAACCAATGAAAGGAGCCTGGAAAATACTGTTTCAACTATTTTCTGTGATTTTCCTAACAGTGGAACCATGCAGTGGAACTGAATTCCAAGACACAAGAATTGTTCCTGATAATTCCAATGGTACGGGTCAATACCAGGACAATAATAATGAAGTAGACTGTAAGTTATGTGCTTTCAGTTCAAAATTTATGTTTCCAAATCACTTAATTGTCTGAAATCCTAATGCTCTTAAATAGAACTAACATCGCTCCATAATTTTTTCTGCAATGAAAGGACTTTATACAAATTCTAACTCAGAAATGGTTTGATTGAAAAGTTGATTAATTACATTTCCCTTATTGTTACTGAGGTCTGAGATCTGGCTAGCCAAAAACAATGCTCACAAAATATTTTAAACTGAAAAGAACTGTGGATGCTGTAAATCAGAAACAAAAATAGAAATTGTTTTACAAAATTAAAAGTAGAAGGAGGAAGACCAGGAGAGATTGTTCATAGAGTCAGACGGCATTGTATATCAACTAATAGCATCTGGTAATAGCCCAAACAATGGATATACCATAACACAGCAAGCTACCTCGGCTACAAAGCACATCAAAACCTGAAAGTTTTCTGTTTATTAGAAAAACTATGACTGATCTCTGCCATCTAATAAAACAAGATTATCAATACAGTCCATAGATCTCCCTACAATCAGCCTCAGTAAATTCAATCTCCCCAGTGTGTATCCTGATAACCATTTCCTTTGCCATCCACTTTATATTTTACACAGTTCTTTCAATTTTTTTGGTGGAGAGATTTCACTCTCATTTCAGAATTCTTGTCAATTTTTCACATAAAAATTTAGATGAAGATTTTTTAAAATGTATTTCAATTTAAAACTTATTTTAAATGGGATGATTTCTCAGTACAGTCAAAATATTAGTTTCTGGACACTAAGTTAACTTATTAATATTTTAACTCATTAACATTTTTTCAGAATTCAAATAGTGAGCAATTTGTTGACTGCACCTGACGAAGGGGCAGCACTCGGAAAGTTTGTGTGATTTCAAATAAACCTGGTGGTCTGTAACCTGGTGTTTTCTGACTTCTGACTGTTGTTTTCTTTTGGCAATTCTGATATCATGTTTCTCATGATTGTGCTAGATTGATGACACTTTGATCTCTCTTGGTCAAGGAGAAGTTAGGAAAGACAGAGAGCTGAACCTTACTATACTTCAAAAGTGTCATTTTCATAGAATTTTGTAGTGGGTTTCTCTGTGAGGCTTATTGGATTATGTTGAGTTATTGTCCCAAATTTGATGATGCTGCTCCTTTAACATGGTTGTATGGTCCTTGTTTTTTTTTCAAAATTATTGTACAAGGCAGAGTTGCCAAAATGTCTGGGTTGATTTACTTGAAAAAGCTTTTAAGTTAAAAAAAAAACACTTGTACAATGAAAGGGGAGTGGCCAGTTCTCCCAGCTCTGCTTTCTCTGGTTTGATTTGGTTTGGGTTTTAGCAGTCTGGCTGTTCAGAGCAGTCAGTCAGTTTTGAGGCTGCTGCTCAAAGAAACAGCTACATGGAAGAAGGTGTTCCATGCTGAATCTCTCTGACATCTCTCCTATAAGAACCTGTTTTTACCTTTTTGCCAAGGGGTGTTTATGGGGATTGTTGCAAGTATTTGGAACAGCATCATAAAGTCAGGAAGGCTGTTGGTTTTTTGAATAGATTCAGTTATTCTATATTCTGTTGTCTTTTATTTGTGCTCCATTTGATAATCTTGCAAATAAACGCTGCTTTGTTTAAAATTATATAGCTTGGCCAGCTGGATCACTTTTGGAATATCCACTTCACACCTGCTTGAAACAACTAGCAAAGTTAGGATCCGGCCTAATTTCTTGAAATGTTTTGAGTGGGTCTGGCCTGGTCCATGACAGATTGGGGGCTTATCCTGGATTTGTTTGATAGTTCCGATTTGGGATTAGTGTTGCTGGACTCAAAGGTGGTGGGTGGTAGGTATTAGTGGTTTAAACAGTGCTTGGGATAGCAATGGCTCTTTCAGTCACTAAGAGTTTTTTGGGGGTGAAAGAAGTGACTGTGTGGTCCTTAGAAAAGGTGAATAAAGCTAAATTGCTCAAATTAGCAGATAATCTGGAGTAGGAGCTGCTTCCTTCCATGAGGAAAGGAGAGATAATTACAGCAATAGCTCAGCATTTAAATTTGCTAGAAACACCTTCAGAATCTTTAGAGATGGCTAAAATTCATTTAACAATGAAGCAGCTTGAGTTAGCAGCAAAAGACAAGGAAAGGACAACAGAAATTGAACTGTTTGAATTACAATTAGAAGCAGAGGAAAGAGAAAAAGAATGAATTGCTTTAGCAGAACAAAAAGAAAAAAACAAGATAAAGAGAGAGAAGAGAGAAAAGGAGAGAGCAAAGGAAGGAAGAGGGGGAGTTCAACTTCAGAAATTGACACTTTGACAGGAAAGTCAACTTAAAGGGATGGAGATGGAGATGGTAAGCTTAGTGAGGAAGAGCAGAGGGTTAAAATGGTAAGATCAACAACCGAAATGGCTGATGATTATGAGTTCTTTCATAAATCAAAGTTTGGCTTCCAACATCAGTTTCAATTTATAATGGATAGAAATTGAGGAAAAGAGAAATCCTCACATGCTAAAGAAAAGGTAGATCTTGGAGAAGTTCATAAAGATAACTTAACATTGGATAAAAAGAAAACCCTTGAAGGGGGAAGAGAAGTTAAAAAGCTTTGGCGTTTTCACTGCAATAAAGTAGGCCACATGAAAGCACAGTGTTGGTGGGTTAGGAAAAGCACAGGGAAGCCAGATTTAAGAAAACAGGATAACAGGATAAGCCAGTGAATTTTGTTGGAGTAGGACTGGAAATCACAGTGGAAGCTAGAATGTACAAGGTTGGTTAAGTGCCAGATCTTCTTAAACCTGTGAAAGTAAAGTTTACTTTCATAGGCCAGGAGCAACAGATAAAGACATTACAATATTAAGAGAAACAAGATCCTGTCAACCTTTGATGTTGAATGATTGTTGGGGTAAAACCCATCTGGGTTTCCTCACACTTTCCTCATTCCTGAAGAAGGGCTTATGCCCGAAACGTTGATTCTCCTGTTCCTTGGATGCTGCCTGACCTGCTGCGCTTTTCCAGCAACACATTTTCTGCTAAAACCCATCTGGCTCAATAATGTCCTTTAGGGGAAGAGATATGCTGTCCATATTTGGTCTGGCCTACATGTAATTTCAAATCCTGCCTGAAGAGTGTCTCCCTTGACTTGACTGAGGACTACTCCCCTTAGGCTTTCAGACATGGCCAGTTGATTGAAGTACATGCAGTGTATCTGCTGTGTATGCTGCTGGTATGTGGCATAGGTGTGAGATTGATGTAGCAAAGTGATAAACATGTTCATCCCTTTGACCCATGACTACTAGCTTCCTGACATTGTGTCTGCACCGTGTATTGCACACCTATTAACGTTAGCTGATGAGGAAAAGTGCTAAAAGACAAGGCATGGATGCTAGACACTAAAGAAACAGCCTAGAGATGCATCCAGGTCCAATAAATAAGGTGGGTGATTGTTCTTGCATGTAAAGTGCCCTTGCAGCCACATTCTAATGATAGTCATTTTGCAGCAATAACCCTATGAAGCATTCTGTAGTTGGGTCAGAGTTGTTCCATGTGTGTGTAGAAGTTGGCATGTGTTGGATGCCAGCATCTGGGGATATGGGATTTCATGTCTGGGATTTGTAACATCTTGCTTTTATCTGGTGGGTGGTAGATTAGCAGAATACATATTAATGAGCTGAGATTAAGTAATAATTAGGATGATAATGAGCAATAATCCCCATTAATTGTCCTCTTGGCACTCACTAATGAGAATCTCACCTCACCATCCAGGACCTAGATGGGAAATGCAACTTGTTGCTCCAAGAGAGAAAGTCTTTGCTTGACTTATGCTACAATTCTTCCTAATTTCTCACTATAGCTCTTGGCATTCAGGAAGATTCTGAGCTGAATATTACTGTAGATTAAAGCAGTTCATGGTACAAATCAAACTTTTGCTTTATTGAATGTGAACTCAATCCACTTTCAAAGTGATTGGGAAAAAGATTGAAAGAAAAGATAAATGCCTCAGAGGTACCAATTTCTGGTTCACATCATCTTAGAAACTATTGTTAGGCCATCACAAAAATAAATTTAAGTAACATGAGATATTGTTCATAAAGTTGGTACTTAGAATGATTGTATCTGCAACTGATGCCTTTGAATCCAAGAAAGTACCTGCAATAAATATAAATTAATATGTCACTTGGTTTCCTGTGCATCAAACATCATAATACAAACAGATGCTTTATTTTGCTGAAGGAATGACTGTAGAGACTTCCAGAGTGAACCTCAGCAACATTAGCAGAAAAAGTATTAGATGCACGATTCAAGGTGTTATTGTGTAATTCAGTAGGAAATAATTTTTCTCGATGAATGTGAAAATGATATTTATTGAGAAAATCATGCATGCTCCTCTGAGTCCTTCATTATCAGGTCTCATCTTAGCTGCAGTTCCTGAGAGAGGAACGAAGGTTAGAATCTTCAGGAAGAGCATTGTTAAAGAATAATCATTTCTGATTATACTGTAATGTAACACATCTAGCTCAGGAATGCAAGTCTGCAATGGAAACACAGGTCATTTACATAACAGAAATTTGCAGAATTGAATTCACAGTTGAACTGTGTGGAATGCTCATGGATTTTTTCAATACAGCCCAGAGAGGGTCACCACTCACAGGATACAATGTACCAAAATTAAAATTTATCCCACAAAACATCACTTTGAACAGAAGTTTCATTATGAAATCAGTTAAGAAAGCAGCACACAGCCAGTTGCTTTGTAGAAAATAGTAATTCATCAGGTGTCAAACCAATATAGTTTTCATTGCAACTTCTTTCATTTGAGCACTGTAAACATCTATTACAGCAATTGTCCTCACAAATACACTGTATTTCATGTCCCATACACTTGTTTAGCTCTTGGTGTTTGGTATGTAAACCAGTCAAAATCTTTTATGACATACTCATTAAAAGGAACAATTGTGCCATATATTAACTCCTTCATCCCAGGAATCAGTCAAGTTAACCTCTTCTGAACTGCTTAAAATGTAATAATTTCCTTTCTTAAATAAGGATATAGAAATAATACAATGTACTCCATATGTAATCTCATCAATGCACTGTGTAACTGTGGCAAAACTTCCCTACTGTTGAGTCCATTTCTCTTACAATAACACACAAAAAGTTTTCAACCCTTCAACAGATGGGAAAAGATTTTTCCAATTCACACTATTCAAGTCCCTCATAATTTTGAATCTCTTTCTCACTTCTCCTCTCAGCCTTCTCTTCCCCCAGGAAAACAATTCCAACCATTCCAATCTAAGAAACTTAAGTTCCTCATCCCCAGAAGCATTTTTGTGAATCTTTTCTGCAGTCTCTCTAATTCCATCATATCTTTCCTGAAATGTGACACCCAGAACTGAACATCATATGAGATTTGTTGCTCTATCAAATTTCTATACAAATATCAAATTTAATCTAATATTTTTTGCTTTTGTACTCTATTCCCCTATTAATATTGATTTGGAGATGCCGGTGTTGGACTGGGGTGTACAAAGTTTAAAAATCACACAACACCAGGTTATAGTCCAACAGGTTTAATTGGAAGCACACTAGCTTTCGGAGCTACGCTCCTTCATCTTAATCTTCATCTTCATCATGATCACCTGATGAAGGAGCGTCGCTCCGAAAGCTAGTGTGCTTCCAATTAAACCTATTGAACTATAACCTGGTGTTGTGTGATTTTTAACGTTGTTCCCCTATTAATAAGTGACTTATTAACCACAATCTCATCCTGTCCTGTTCAATAATTTCTGCACATTAACATATCCATTCCAAATCCCTTTGCTTTTCTACCATTCATTTTATATTGTCTATCCACACTCTTCTTACCAAAATGAATCATTCCATAATTATCCATTTTAAATTTTGTCCACCAGTTGTCCATCCATTCCATTATCCTACCTGCATTCCTTTGAAGTTCATATCACTTCCAAATTTTATATCACCTGCACATTTTGAAATTATGCCCAGTACAACAAGCTCTGGATCATTCATAGATATCAGGAGAAGCAAGATCCCGGACACCATTTCTAGAGAACTCCTCTATAAGTATACTTTCAGTCCGGAAAATAAAGCTTCACTGTGTGGCTCTCTGTTCCCTGCTTCTCAGCCAATGTTCCTCTCTCTTTTATTTAATAAAATCAAAATGTTTTTCAGAAATCTATTCTGCAGGACTTTATCAGATAGAACATAGAACAAAGAACAATACAGCACAGAACAGGCCCTTCAGCCCTCGATGTTGCGCCAGCTTGTCTCCCTACACTATCCCAAAAGGCCCGCTGCCTTTCATTTAAAAAGTAACCTCAGGAGGCCAGAATTAAGAACAACCCATCCAATGTTGACCAGCACTCAGGTGACTAGGTTCAGGGTTCTGGAAGATTATATAAAGAGAAAAGATGAGTGTGCAAGTTTTTTCCTGTTATGCTGTTATAGAGGTCATAGAGATGTACAGCATAGAAACAGATCCTTTGGTCCAATTCATGCGTGCCAACCAGATATCCTAAATTAATCTAGTCACACCTTTGCCAGGCCCATATCCCTCTAAACCTTTCCTGTTCATGTACCCATCCAGGTGCCTTTTAAATGTTGTAATTGTACCAGTCTCCACCACTTCCTCTGGCAGCTCATTCCATCCGCACACTACCCTCTGTGTGAAAAAATTGTCCCTTAGTCTCTTACCAAACTGCTGAAGCACATTGATTATTGTAATGTAATGTATTTATAGCAAAAACAAGGTAATTTGCTGATCCTTCACCTTTCATTTCTTTATCACACTGTAAGACCACCTTGTTAATAACCTCCACTACCAACTTTGTGAAATGGGTAAGGCTGTGTCCTTTGAGACACCACCATCAGCCTGCAGCTGCTTAAATCTGCATACTCCCATCTGTTCCTGCAAGCGTCTACATACTTAAGTACATTCACTGGCAATGTAAGCCTGCAGTGAAAATTCTCTGACATTGTGGATGACCTTGCTGCCAACACAACATAATGTTATTAGGAGAAAGTGAGGACTGCAGATGCAGAGCCAGAATTGAAAGGTATGGCACTGGAAAAGCACAGCAGGTCATGCAACATCCAAGTAGCCAAAGAGTCGATGTTTCGGGCACAAGACCTTCTTCAAGAGGAGAGGGGGTTTGAAAGAGAGAGATGGGTTCGGAAGGGAGGGAAGCTAGCAAGATTGGGGAGACGGAGTGAAAGAAAGGGGAAGACAAAGCGAGTGAGGGGGCAGACAGCACCCGAAGGGGGCAGAGAATGCAAGAAAGGGGGCAGAGAGTATGACAGAAGGGGGCAGAGAAATTAAAAATGAAGGGCTTGTGCCCGAAACGTCAATTCTCCTGCTTCTCAGATGATGCTTGACCTGCTGTGGTTTTCCAGCACCACACTTCAACATAATGTGATTGCCTTATTGTGTTGCTGTTTTTTGATTATGTGCACAAGTATTTTGGCATACGTCACTCTTTGCTAGCAATCTCACATCATTGCCATAAATGCCATAGAAAACTAGGAGTAGAATGAGGCATTTTTGTCCCGTTTGTTCTGTTATCCAATCACATCATGTCTGATCAATATGTCAACTTTACTTACCCAACTTTATTCCATATCTCTTAATACCCTAGCATTATATTACACGTATGATGGAATATTACAGTCATTGAGCAAAATGGGCTATTGTGGCATTTGTAATAGAAACAGATAAGAAGTCTAATATCTGGCCTGGGGAAGGGTGTTGGACGCAGCTTTGCCAATGTTGTCTCTGAGGCCTTGGTACTCTTGTCCTCAGAGTTTGAGGAGGTAGCTTCAGGGGAAGCAGTGATGATGGATATGCTAGTGGTATCTCCAAGACAACAGACCAAGAAGATGTCTTGACCTGGGGTTAGATATGGCATGAAATGGATGACATTGACAACAGTGTTACTGTGAGAATGGCAGGGAATGAAGAGTGGCACTTAATCGCTTGGTAGGACACAGATGTCTCGGTATCATTGCAGGAGTGGTCCACGTCCTCTACTGCGAGAGATGGGATTCTCTCCTCATAGAGGCTGAGGAGATGAATGTCACGCTCTCCTTCATCCTCCTTTCAGCTCCATTGAATTGAATTGAATTGAATTGAATTGAATTTATTATCATGTGTACCGAGGCACAGTGAAAAACTTTGTCTTGTAAGCAATACAGGGAGATCACAGAGTAAGCAGCATAGATAAATAAAAAATAGGTAAACAGCAGCAAAAACAAAAACACAGGTACAGGCGAATGTTAAGAGCTTGTGGGTCTATTCAGTATTCTAACCACAGTCGGGTAGAATCTGTTTCGAAACCAGCTGGTGTGTGTGTTCAGGCTTCTATACCTTCTCCCCGATGGTACAGGTTGTAGAAAAACTTTGCCAGGGTGGAATGGATCTTTGAGAATGCTGGTGGCCTTTCCTTGATAGTGGGCCTGGTAGATGGATTCTATAGATGGGAGGCTGGCCTTTGTGATTGTCTGGGCCTAGTTCACCACTTTCTGTAACTGCCTCTGATCTTGAATGGGACACTTGCCATACCAGGTAGTGATACATCCAGACAGAATGCTCTCGATGGTGCACCTATAAAAGTTGGCAAGAATATTCGCCATCATGCCAAATTTCGTTTATTTTTGTAAACTTGTAAAAATGTTAAATTTCTAATAAAAATATCTATAAAAAAAAAGTTGGCAAGAATATTCGCCGTCATGCCAAATTTCCTCAACTGCCTGAGGAAGAAGAGACGTTGTTGGGCCTTTATAACCAGTGCGACCACATGAAGAGTCCAAGAAAGCTTGTTGTGGATGACCACTCCCAGGAGCCTGACATTCTCCACTCGTTCCACCTCTGTGCTGTTAATGTGTAGGGGGGCATGAGTAATATCCTGCCGAAAATTAATAATGAGTTCCTTGGTGTTGCTGGCATTGAGAGCTAGGTTGTTCTCAGTGCACCATTTTTCCAGGTCATCCACCTCCCGTCTGTAGTCTCTTTCGTCACCATCTGAGATTTGACTGACTATGGTGATGTTAGCAGCGAACTTGTAAACGGTCTTGTAAATTTGGTCTTGCTTCTCCTGACATGAGGAAAAGGGAGGGATTAAGTGACCTCCATATGGCAGTGCTGCTGTTCCTCGCACTATTGAGACCCCTTCAACCAGAGTGGCAACTTTGGACTTGGCTGCTAAGATCTGATTGGCATGGTCAGCGCTTCAAGTAGTGTGTGCCCCTTCAGGTCCCTGTCAGAGAAGCAAACAGCCATCTTCCCCTGAACAATAGGTTCAGATTCTGTTCTTGACCAAGCAGGGCAGCTTTGGAATGTCAATGATTGTCCAGGTGCACCGAGGTCTTTCAAATATGGTGCAGCAGACATCTGATAAGTGGTGAGTTCCCTGTATGGTGTGTAATAGCATGGGACAAGAATCTAATTTGAAGGATGGGGTAGGATTGGGGTAGACAGCAAGTTTGGTAAAATACAGTGCAAAATCTGTCTGGGCCTCACAGCAAGCTTCCTTCCAAAAAACTCAACACGACTGGCTCTTAGCCAAACAAAGTTAGATCAGCCCCGATTTTCGTCAAAGAAAAAATCAAATAGCTGTTGTCTTTTGAGAGAGAACCTTTTCCCATCAAACGTTCTGTGAAAAAGTGTTTTCTCTCTAGCTCTAATCTGAAGATTTTGGGCAGGATTTTCCCTTTGAGAAGTGTAGGAAAATGGAGAAAAGGCAAATAATCTGGTGGGCTGGCACAAAGATAACCATCCGCTTTCCATTACATTAGCAATTAATTTCAGGGTAGATTAAATTAGATTAGATTACTTACAGTGTGGAAACAGGCCCTTTGGCCCAACAAGTCCACACTGACTCTCTGAAGAGCAACCCACCCAGACCCATTCCCCTACATTTACCCCTTCACCTAACACTACAGGCAATTTAGCACGGCCAATTCACCTAACCTGCACATCTTTGAACTGTGGGAGGAAACCAGAGCACCTGGAGGAAACCCATGCAGACACGGGGAGAATGTGTAAACTCCACACAGACAGTTGCCCGAGGCAGGAAATGAACCCGGGTCTCTGGTGCTGTGAGGCAGCAGTGCTAGCCACTGTGCCACGTGCCACCGTGCCACCCATTGGAATTCCATTGTTAATCTTTCCAACTCACCACCAATTTATAAGGTTAAAATGGTTAAATAATGACCACTTAAAGGCCTGGACCTGTCACTGACCCGATAAACCTTCTCAACTAAGTGAGAGAAAATAGCAGCCTTACCAATTGGGAAAATGGGGCAACCTGCCTGTCAGGACAGGATGTAGGCCTCAACCCCTTCCCCTGCCTCCAACTGGTCTCATATCTCTCTCACTTAGCCCACAAACCCTCCCCAAAACACTTACTGAGACTGCAGCACTGTCACTCATCCAGTAATCCGGCTTTCCATGCTTTACTGCTGCACTAAGTGACTGTTCCCTCAAATTAACCAGTAACCTCAGATAGAGTGCGATATCTCCATTTGAAAAGTCACCTCATTTACACTTGATCTCTGCTTGCTGGTGGGGCGAGGGGATGTCTCAGACAGAAAGGTACTTATCCGACACTTAGACTGAAAAAAGGAAAATCTTCCATAATGTGCCTTTGTTCTGAATACATCCACCAGAAGAAATAGTTTCTAGGTACTGACTGTATTCAATCCATTAATCATTTGGAACAGGACAGTCAGATCAGCATTCTAAATTCAACAGAGTACCATTCAAGCTTTTGCAACCTGCTTTTGTAATTTAAATCTTTGATAATCCTTTGAAAGCCAATATGTTTTTCCTGAGGTTTGAGGTTCCGGACCCGATACAGGACTCCAGATGGTGTCTGATCAAAGCTCACTCTAAGCCATCATTTCCTCCTCTGGTATCCCACATTAATCACTTTTGGCAAATTATAGAAATTCATTTCACTTGGAAAATTCTTATTACAGTCTCTTTGTAAAGCTACTCAACTGAATATGTCTTTGGCTGCTGCTTCCAGATATCCATATCTAAACTATTCACATACATTTTAAAAGGTAATTAGAAATGTACTGAAATGTTGGCCTTTATCCCAAAGCCAGTGGTGTATGCAAGTGAGAACACGATACTTCCTCTTTCAGTGTGCTTTCTGTCCTCTGAATGAGATAGAGTGCTTGCTCTTTCTATTACTGCCTCGCATATTAATGTCTTTTGACATTTAATGAATGCACTGCTGTTGAAAAGTGAATGTTTCATCCATTCCATGCTATCCTAAAGACTTTGCAATCTGATTTCAATAAAAATGTTGACTCCTTCTACTCCATTTACAAATTCTCCATCAATGCACACTTTAGTGGACTTTAAAGCTGGATCCATGAATCATGAGCCTAGTAATCTTAGTGAGTGGATCATTTCATAATTACGGTGGTGCATAACCATGTCATTGCAGCTGTTCCTGGCTGGCTAATGAATGCCAAGAAGTGTCATGGGTACAGATATTTTCTAATCAACCTGTTCAGAGATGCTATTACTCAGTTCTCATAGAATCACTACAGTGTGGAAAGAGGCCATTCAGCGCATTGGGTCTGCACTGACCCTCTGAAGAGCATCCTAACCAGACATAGGCATTCCCCTTCCCCCCCCACCCCAAACCTATCCCTGCAATCCCACATTTTCCATAGCTAATCCACCTAACCTGCACATCCCTGGTCACTACATTGTCATTTTCAGCATGGTCAGTACACTTAATCTGCACACCTTTGGACTGTGGAAGGAAACCAGAGCACCCAGAGGAAATCAATGCAGACACAGGGAGAATGTGCAAACTCCACATGGCCAGTCACTCGAGGCTGGAATTGAGCCTGTGCCCATAGCATTGAGACAACAGTGCTAACCACTGTGCCAGCCCAATAAATCCTCTTACCCTGACTGGGAGTTGAACCCAGGCGGCGACGATGTTCGTGGCATATGAGTACTGAAGATATGTGTCATCAACGTCAATAATAAATACTGAAATAAAGTTATGAATTTTAATTATAGACAGTGAAGATAAGTTGGTAGTGTTAGTTATTACAATGAAGGTAAGAACAAAGAACAAAGAAAGTTACAGCAAAAGGACAAGTCTTTTGACCCTCCAAGCCTGTGCTGATCCAGATCCTCTATCTAAACCTGTCACCTATTTTCTAAGGATCTGTTTCCCTCTGCTTCCTGCCCATTCATTATCTGTCTAGATAAATCTTAAATGACAGTATACTGCCTGCCTCTACCATCTTTGCTGGCAAAGCATTCCAGGTAACCACCACTCTCTGCTAAAGAACTTTCCACGCATATCTCCCTTAAACTTTTCCCCTTATCAATAAAATAAAACAACGAACTGTCGATGCTGGAAATCTGAAACCGAAACTAAAAATGCTGGTGAAACGCTGCAGGTCTGGTGGCATTTGTGGGGAGAGAAACAGAATGAATATTACAAATTGAGTGATTCTTCTTCAGAACTCAAAGGAACAGGAAATTGATTATTTTGTTGCGGTAGATCAAAGGGGAGGGGAAGTGGATGTAAAAGATAGTAACAGTTTGATTTAGCAAAAGAGAAAGACAATGGTAGTAAAGGGTATGAAAGACTATTGTTGAAAGGAAAAAAAAATCTGCTATACTGAGAGTAAAGGCAACAAGATACAAACAGACCATGGCCAGGGTGGGGTGGACAGCAGGTGGTTGTAATCAAAATTGAGAACAGTCAAAGGAACATGACCTCTGTCTTCCAGACAACACCCCTCTCCAACTCAGGCTGTGTCTTGTTAGTGTCTCATTGGCTTTACTCTCAGAAGAGGAGACCCATTTCTCCTTTTCACGCTTATCATTTACATCCATTTTATATCTCTATCACTCCTTTACCACCATTTGCATTCCCTTTGCCTTTTAGTTTTGGTACTCTCACCATCTCTTTCATTCACTCCTCCTCCCCGTCATCAACATCATCAGAACAATCATTTTCCAGTCTCTTTCAGTTCTGAAGAATAACTTGATATATAACATTCACTCTGTTTCTCTCTCCACAGATGCTGCCAGACCTGTTGAGTTTGTTCAGCATTTTCTGATAATTAATGAGTTGTTGTGTTCATCCTTGTTGTTTTAGATTATTAACATTTTCATTTTTTGAAAAGGCTTTTCATATGAAAAATGTGACTTTGAGGCTGGTTTCTGTAACTGGTCTATCGATCAGGCATCACCGGCCAGATGGACCAGAATGAATGGCGACAGTGGCATTGGACCGGAGATTGACCACAGGGGAAATCGATCAGGTATGGAAGTATAAATATTTGCCTCTAACTTGATAGTAAATTGCATTAAAACTGGTTTAAGTATAAAAAGAGTTACACTGTGACAATTATTCACAAGGACTAAGAGTTTGATACATTTATGCTCGTTATTTTTTATAAGTGTTCATAAGTTCACAGAAGAAAATCTAGTCTATGATTGTATTTTTAAACATAATTGTGTATTTAAGTTCTGCTTTTGAGGAATTCATGATACACAGGCAGAAAGCTGGAAGAACACAGCAGGCCAGGCTGGTTTGGACTAGTGGAATGGGAAATGGAGGTGGTGTGGTGGAGAGCTAACTGGATGATGGGGGGAGGAAAAGCACCTTGTTCAAAATAGGTGGACATCTGGGATGCTCGCGAGGGGAATGTCTCCTTGTCCGAGCAGATGCGACAGAGGCTCATTCACCCCAAATGCAATAAAGACAGAGTCCCCCTTGTCCTCATTTACCACTCTACCAGTCTCCACATCCAACACATCATTGTTAAACACTTTCGCCAACTCCAACTAGACCCCACCATGAAGAACATCTTCCCCTCCACACCCCTCTGCATCTTCTGCTAGGACCATTACTTTTGACCGTCCTTGGTTTGAGCCACTCTCCCCACCAACACCCCCCCAACCCCACCCCCAAACCCCCAGGTACTTTTCCCTGCAACCAAGAAAGGTCCAAAACCCACCAGTACACCACACCCCTCACCACCATCCAGAGCCCCAAACAGTCCTTCCAGGTGAAAGTGAGGACTGCAGATGCTGGAGATTAGCGTCAAGATTAGAGTGGTGCTGGAAATGCACAGCATCCAAGGAGCAGGAAAATTGACGTTTCAGGCAGGAGCCCTTCATTAGGATTCCTGATGAAGGGCTCCTGCCCAAAACGTCAATTTCCCAGTATTTCCAGGTGAGACAGAGGTTTACCTGCCTCACTTCCAACCTAGTTTACTGCATCATGTGCTCCCAATGTGGTCTTCTTTATATCGGGGAGACCGAACGTAAACTTAGGGAACGGCTTACCGAGCATTTCAGCAAGGCCTGCAGGGGCCGACCAGACCTCCCAGACACTGCCCATTTTAATTACCCCCAACCACGTCCTTTCCAACATGACTAGCCTTGGCCTCCTCCAAAAGGTACCACAGCGCCTATTGGAGGAACAACACCTTATCTTCCGTCTGGGCAGCCTACAGCCCAGAAGACTCAACATTGAATTTTCCAATTTCAGATAACCTCCCTCCCTATCTCCTGACTCCCTTCCCAGCCCCTCCCCCTTCCTTCCACTGCTCCCTGCCACCAACTGGATTCATCCCTCCCATTGACCAACCAGGTTGTACCCTCTACCAGTCTTCACCTACCCTCACTTCACCACCCTGCCCCTGCCACTCCCTTTATCTGCAGCTCCCCCGACACCCAGCCCCAGTCCTGAAGAAGGGTTACACCTGAAACGTTGACTTCTCCATCTCCTGATGCTGCCTGGCTTGCTGTGTTCTTCCAACCTCCTGCCTGGCTACGTTGGATACCAGCATCTGCAGTTTTTTTTTGTCTCTAACCAAGTTTGAGGGATTAATACCACAGATCTATTCCTGTTTATTTAACCAATATATTAACGTTTGTTCTTTGCTGAATTGTTTGGCTTGAAGTTTATTTTCAGAATTAGCTTGCATAAAACCCAAAGCCCTGGAAATTGCTACAGCTTATTTTGAGGTTTGTGGAATTTTCCCTTAGAATAAGACAGACTTAAGGCCTTATATTCTGGTTATTAATCTTTCTAAACCAAAGGTTCATGCACTAATTGGAATCATAAAACATATTGGTTAATAGCATTAGAAAGATCTGTGTTGGTACTATAGTCATCTCTTTCTAAATAAGTTCTGATAATACCAAATGGAACACAAAAGCGCAGGCCGAGAGATTTGTTGCTACCAGACCCATTTCTCAGGGACAAAGCTATCTACCTTTCCTAGGTGCATGCTCATTAACCTGTTTGTTGTCTCCAGGATACTCGAAGGCAAGATTAGGGTATTTTAAAGCAAATGCCTGTAGCAAATTGCCATCTGTGACTTCCTTTGCTCTGTTCTAACTACTGCCTGCTTCTTCCCCATGGTTCATTATGTGATAATCCTTATTCTAGTTTGACCTTTAAACAGTTAGTCTTGTTGAGGCTGGTTTAAACTAGCTTGGCAGCGAGACGAGAACCTGAGCGGTATCCAAAATTAGAAGGGGCATAACCTGGTATCAGGAAGGGGAAAAGCTGCTAGGGAAACCAGAAGACATGAGAAACAAAGTCACGCTTGGAGGATGGTTCAAATGCCGAATGATATCAAAAAAAGACAAAGTGAAGGGAATTCTACTTGAATGTGCATAGCTTTCCCAACAAAGTGGATGATCTCGTGCACAAATCAGGACATAGTGGTATGATCTAAATGCCATTACAGGATGTTGGCTCTATGGTGACCAAAACTAGGAACTCAATATTCAAGAATATTCAATGTTTGAAAAGGATGGACAAGAAGGAAAAGGAAGTGGAACAAGGTACATTAGTAAGGGAGATCAGAAGAACAATGTGTGCAGTTCGTTTCTGCGGAGCTAATAAACAGCAAGGTGCAGCAGACATTGGGTGGATTCATTAATTGACCACCAAATAATAGAGGTAGTGTGGGCATGGTATTAATCAGGAAATAAGAGAAGCTTGTAGTCTGGTCAACACAGTAATAGTGGATGACTTCAATCTGCATTTAGACTGGGTAAACCAATTGAGCGCTTGATAGCTCATTGGTCGATGAGTTTCTGGCATGTGTTAGAGATTCTTTTCAAGAGCAGCTCATTAAAGACCAAACTGGATGACAGGCCATTTCAGATTTAGCCTTATGGAATGAAAATGATCTAATTAATAATCTTTTTGTAAATGAGCCTATAATAACATCTTAATCTGAAGCAAGTGAGTTCAGAGTCGAGAGTGTGGTGCTGGAAAAGCACTGCAGGTCAGGCAGCATCTGAGGAGCAGGAGAAACTTCGATTGACCTGACCTGCTGTGCTTTTCCAGCACTACAGTCTCAACTCTGATCTCCAGCATCTGCAGTCCTCACTTTCTCCAAGGAAGTTCAGTTTGAATGAGGGTCTATGAAAGTATGAGATACAAGTTAGCTGAGCTGGATTGGGAAAATTCATTAAAATGGATGACTATCCATAGGCAGTGGGCAGTCTTTAAAGAAGTATTACATGGCTCACATTAATTATATGTTCCTTCAAGACAAATATATCAGAAGCTGACAGATTGGTAAGGATGAGGTCAAATTTGCTTTTCCCTCTTGTTGGTTCTCTCACCACATGCTGTAGACCCAGTCTAGCAGCTTTGTTCCTTAGGGCCTGACCAGCTTGATCAGCATATTTCTGTTTAGCCGCCATTACTGGTGGGCATTGAAATCGCCAACCAAGATACAATCTGCATCCTTGCTGCCCCCAGTGCTTTCTCTAAGTATTGTTCATCAGCTGAGGGAATATGCTATGTGGTAATCAACTGGAGGATTCCTTGCCCAGGTTTAACTGAAGCCATGAGATTTCATGGGATGCAGAGACAATGTTGAGAACTCCCAGGGCAACTATCCCCAAACTGTATACTACTATTCCACCACATCTGTTGAGTCTGTCCTGCTGGTGGGACAGGATATATCTAGGGATGGTGATGCTGGCAGGTTATGTGTATTGGCCATGCTGAAAATTGAACCATAGTGTCTAGGGATGTGCAAGCTAGGTGGATCAGCCATGGGATGTAGAGGGTTATGGGGATAGAATGGGGGAGCGGGGGAGCGGGGGTTGGTTTGGGTGAGATGTTCTTTGGACGGTCAGTGCAAACTCGATGTGCTGAATGGCCTCTTTCTGCACTGTAGGGATTCTAGGATTCTATGGCTTTGCAGAATCAACAGGGCCATTTTTGCCATTGCTGTTTCCAGTGCCTAGGTCCATCTGGTTTGATTTCTTTTTTGAGACTTTCTAATGATTGTTGCAACATCATAGCTTACTGGGCCATTTCAAAAGAATCACATTGCTGTGGGTCTGGAGTAACGTATAGGGCAGACCAGTTGATTTCTTCCCCGAAAGGACAGATCCTGACCAACAACATGGTCATCATTAGACTTTCAACTTCAAACCTTTACTGAATTCAAATTTCACCATGTGGCAGGATTTCAAACTAGGTCCCCAGAACATTAACTGGGCCTGGTTACTAAAATTATTGTGATAATAATGCGACACCATCACCGCCCCCTGTTGGGCATAGTCAACATGGACTTGTGAATGAAAAATTGTGTTTGACAAACCTGTTGGAGGTTTTGAGGATGTCACTGACATAAGTGATGAAGGGAGTCAATGGATGCAGTATATTTGTGTTTTCAGAAGATCTTTATATAAAATAGCCCACAGAAGGTTGATCACAAAGTTAAAGCACATGGAGTAGGAGGTAATGTCCTGGCATGGGTTAAAGGAGTAATGACCAGACCCAACATAAAGTAGAAATAAATGGATCATTCTCACATTGGTAGACTGTGCTTAGTGAGATACCATGAGGATCAATACTCGGGCCCCAGTTGTTCACAATATACACCAATGATTTTGAAATGGAGGGCCAAATGTAATACTTTCAAATTTGCTGATGATACAAAGCTAAAAGGATTCTGTGTTGTGAGGCGGATATAAAACATTTTAAGAAGGATTCTAATAGGCTTCATGGTGGACAATAACATGGCAATGCAGAAAAATGTGGTGTTATTCACCTTGGTAGAAAAACCAGATGTGCAGAATATTTGTTAAATGGTTAGAGGTTGGAATGTGCACTTGTGTAAAGAGATTTGCATGTTATTGAATCAAAGAGTCATACAGCATAGAAACAGGTTCTTCCTCCCAGCTTGTTCATGCTGACTGGGTCTCCTGAACTGAACTGGAATCATTTGCCTGCATTTGGCCCACAAACCTTTCCTATAAATGGTACCTGTCCAAATTTTTTAATTGTTGGAATTCTACTTGCCTCTACACTTGATCTGGTAGCTTATTCCATATACACACCCCCCCGCTGTGTGCATAAGTTACCCCTCATATCCCTGTTAAATCTTTCCCCTGTCACCTTAAATCTATGCTCCCTAGTTGTGGACTCCCCTACCCTGGGGAAAAGACCTTGGCCATTCACCTATCTAAGCCCTTTATGATTTTCACCCTTCAGCCTCCTACACTCCAGGGAAAAATCCCCAGCCTATCCAGCTTCTCCTTATAACTCAAAACTTACAGTCTTGGAAACATCCTTGTAAATCTTTATGGCACTTTTTCCAGTTTAGTTCCATCCTTCCTATAGCAGGTTGACCAGAACTTTATGCAGTACTCCATTTGTGACCGTACCAATGTCTTGTATAGATGTAACATGACGTCCCAACTCCTGTACTCAGTGCTCTGACCGCTGAAGGCAAACATGTCAAATGCCTTCTTCACCATCCTGTCTACCTGTGACACTACTGTCAAGGAACTATGTACCCCCTAGATCTGTCTGTTTCACAACACTCCCCAGGGTCCTGTCCTGGTTTGTCTTCCCAAAATGCAGGAAGTCACATGACACCAGGTTATAGTCCAACAGATTTATTTGAAATCACAAGCTTTCGGAGCGCTGCTCCTTTGTCACTTCACCTGAAGAAGGAGTGGCACTCTGAAAGCTTGTGATTTCAAACAAACCAGTTGGACTACAACTTGGTGTCATGTGACTTCTGACCTTGTCCACCCCAGTCTAACACCTCCACCTCCACATCCACATCATGGTTCCCAAAATCAACACTTCACATTTCTGTGCATTACATTCCATTTTCCATTCCGTGGCCCACTGGCCCAAAATGTCCACATTCTTATCTAGTAAGTCACTGAAGACAAACATACACATGCAGCAAGCTGTTAAGAAGACCAATGGAATGTTTGCCTTTATTGCAAGAAGATTTGAGTACACTACTAACGAAGTCTTGTTTCAGTTGCATCGAAGCTTGTTTCGACTGTATGTGGAGTACTGTAAGCAGTTTTGGTCCCTTATCTCTGTAAAGATTTTATTGGCATAGAGAGAATGCAATGAAGGTTCACCAGACTTGTTCCCAGTATATTGGGACGACCCTATGAAGAGAGATTGTGCAAACTTGGCCTCCATTCTCAAAAGTTTCGAAGAATGAGAGGTGATTCAAACTAAATCAACAAAATACTTAAAAGGAAAGGGAGTGTAGAAGCCAGGTCCCTGTATGGTGGGACCGCCCTAAGACAAGAGATTGTGTAAAACTTGGCCTCCATTCTCAAAGGTTTCAAAGAATGATACGGAATTCAAATGAAATCTACAAAATACTTAAAAGGACAGACAGTGTAGAAGCAAGTAAGATATTTCTTCTTGTTGGAGAATCTCACACCAGGGAGAACAGGTTAAAAATAAAGTGGATGTCAATTAGGACCAATATGAGGGGAATTCATTTTACTCAGGGGTTGTGAATCTTTGGAGTTTTCTAACACAGAGAGCTGTGATAACTCAGAATTGAACATATTTAAAGTGGAGGTGAATAAACTTTTGATTCTCAATCGGGTTAAAGTTATGGGGATGGGGTGGTAGAAGGCATTGAAGTGTTCGATCAGCCATGATCACATTAAATGGTTGATGCGGTTCAACAGGCTGAATGGTATATTCCTGTGCCTATTCCCTAAATGATGCATGGTGCCCGACCTAAACTAATGTTTCTGTGATTGACGTTCAGTGAAATCTCACCTCTTCCTATTGAAATTCTAGTTTTGTTTGACTGTGCTTTAGGAGATATTGAGTTCTTACTCTTTCTAAGAGCTCTGACTGGTAGCAAAGGTTTTTTTCAAAGTAACCTTTATTCACTTCCCTGTAACCATAGACAATTACTATACATGTGGTTGAGTCAATGCTCCTTTCTCACATTGTCCTCATTCTCATGTACTAATGATGTTAATGTGGCATAGCTTCCCATGTACATACATAGTAACTATTGAAGGATTAACCTGTTAAACTGAAATGCCGATGATATCTCCATATATTTAATTGTTGATTAAATAAGAGGAACAAAGTTTAGATTTTAAGGAGGGATCAGTGACTGTCCAATTTCCTGCAATTTTTTATACATTGTTGCAGATTCGTGAGATAAAATAAGGAGGTGAGGGTGGAGGTGTTGGGGTGTGAGAATTGGGAAAGCAATATTGTTAGCTTGACAAATTGTGATTTATCCTCAATCAATTTCTCTTACCACATTGCCATCCTCCTTGATGATTCAGCAAGAAATAGTTAATTAATTCACTCAGTAACTTGAGGGTAACATACCTCAAAGTTAGTAAATCATATTCACTTTGATCCAAATTGGATTAAATATGCAACAGGTGACTCAGGTATCATTCATTTTTAGACTTACACTGGAAGTTAAGTCTCCACACTTCAACTCCCCCTCCCACTCCCCCAAGGACATGCAAATCCTGGGCCACCTCCACCACCAAATCAAAACCACCCGACAACTGGAGCAAGAATGCCTCATTTTCTGTC
Organism: Chiloscyllium plagiosum; assembly: GCF_004010195.1. Taxonomy (NCBI): domain Eukaryota; kingdom Metazoa; phylum Chordata; class Chondrichthyes; order Orectolobiformes; family Hemiscylliidae; genus Chiloscyllium; species Chiloscyllium plagiosum. The sequence continues at coordinate 76,283,264 of NC_057714.1, forward strand.
TCAGGACCCTACAACAACACTGCATCAACATTGACTTCAGTAGTTTCCAAATCTCCCCTCCCCTCACCTCATTCCAGATCCAAACCTCCAAATTGGCACTGCCCTCTTGACCTGTCCTACCTGTCCATCTTCCGTCCCACCTATCTGCTCCACCCTCCCCACCGACCTAGCACAATTACCCCCACCTACATCTACCTATTACCTTCCCACCTACCTTACCCTCAGCCCCACCTCCACCCCCTTTTTATCTCTCAGCCCCCTTCCCCCTCCACATTCCTGATGAAGGGCTTATTCCTGAACCATCAACTCTTCTGCTTCTCGGATCCTGCCTGACCTGCTGCGATTTTTCAGCACACATTTTTTGTCTCTGACTCTCCAGCACCTGCAGTCCTCACTTTCTCCACAGAACTTTATTGCAGAGTTAAAAGATGGAATTATAAATTATCTGCTCCCTCAGCATGCAGAAACCTAGTTTTCCAACAACATGAGCTGTGAACTTTTATTTGAGAGAATTAAAATTGAACCTAAATTGGTTACAGATAGGAATATAAACACAGGTTACCCAGGAGATATTTTGTTCAGAAATCAGTGGAACTTCATGTCAGTGGAAGGGATAAAACAACAGTTCATTCAACATTCTAAATCAATTCATAAAAAGGTTTATTTACCATTGAGAAAATTGGTTCATATCAAGTAGAGAGTAGTTGCACGAACACAGGCATCAAATGAAAGATCAAAATCTATAATTGTGATTGATAGTGCACCTTGTTTGAAGAGCATGCCAATAACATGTATTTTGCATCAGTGTTTACTGTGGAGATGGACTTGAAAGATACAGAATGTAGGGAAATAGATGGTGACATCTTGAAAAATGTCCATATTACAGAGGAGGAAGTGCTGAAAGTCTTGAAAAGCATAAAAGTGGATAAATCCCCAGGACATGATCAGGTATACCCGAAAATTCTGTGGGAAGCTAGGAAAGTGATTGCTGGGCCTTTTGCTGAGATATTTATTTCAACGATAGTCACAGGTGAGATGCGAGAAGACTGGAGGTTGGCTAACATGGTGCCACTGTTTAAGCAAGGTGGTAAAGACAAGTCAGGGAACTATAGACTGGTGAGCCTAATGTCAGTGGTGGGCAAGTTGTCGGAGGAATCCTGAGGGATAGGATGTACATGTATTTGTAAAGGCAAAGACTGATTAGGGATAGTCAACACAGCTTTGTGCATGGGAAATCATGTCTCACAAACTTGATTGAGTTTTTTGAAGAAGTAACAAAGAGGATTGATGAGGGCAGAGCAGTGGACGTGATCTATATGGACTTCAGTAAGGCCTTCGACAAGGTTCCCTATGGGAGACTGATTAGTAAGGTTAGATCTCCTGGAATACAGGGAGAACTAGACATTTGGATACAGAACTGGCTCGAAGGTAGAAGACAGAGGGTAGTGTTGGAGGGTTGTTTTTCAGATTGGAGACCTGTGACCAGCGCAGTGTCACAGGGATCGGTGCTGTGTCCACTACTTTTTGTCATTTATATAAATGATTAGCATGTGACCTTAAAAGGTATACTTAGTCAGTTTAAAGATGACACCAAAATTGGAGGTGTAGTGGACAGCAAAGAATGTTACCTCAGATTACAACGGGATCTTGATCAGATGAGCCAATGGGCTGAGAAGTGGTAGATGGAGTTTAATTCAGATAAATGCGAGGTGCTGCATTTTGGGAAAGCAAATCTTAGCAGGACTTATACACTTAATGGTAAGGTCCTAGGGAGTGTTGCTGAACAAAGAGACCTTAGAGTGCAGGTTCATAGCTCCTTGTAAGTGGAGTCACAGGTGGATAGGATGGTGAAGAAGGCGTTTGGTATGTTTTCCTTTATTGGTCAGAGTATTGAGTACAGGAGTTGGGAGGTCATGTTGTGGCTGTACACAACACTGGTTTGGTCACTTTTGGGATATTGCAATTCTGGTCTATCGGAACGATGTTGTGACACTTGAAAGGGTTTAGAAAAGATTTACAAGGATGTTGCTAGGGTTGGAGGATTTGAGCTATATGGAAAGGCTGAATAGGCTAGGGCTGTTTTCCCTGGGGCATCGAAGGTTGAGGGTTGACCTTATAGAGGTTTATAAAATCATGAGGAGCATGGATATGGTAAATAGATAGGCTCTTTTCCCTGGAGTGGGGGAGTCCAGAACTAGAGGACATAGGTTTAGGGTGAGAGGGGAAAGATATAAAAGAGAGTTAAAGGTCAACCTTTTCATGCAGAGGGTGGTCCGTGTGTGGATTGGGCTTCCAGAGGAAGTGGTGGAGCAATTGCAACATTTAAAAAGCATCTGGACGGGTATATGAATAGGAAGGGTTTGGAGCAAAAGCTGTTCAGGGTTTCCTGATGAAGGGCTTTTGTCCAAAACATCGATTTTCCTGCTCCTCAAATGCTGCCTGACCTGCTGTGCTTTTCCAACACCACACTCTCGGCTCTGTATTGCCATCAAGTTAATGTGAAGCCAATTCAGATGCTTTCCTACATTCAATGAATGCTAGCTCCTGTTAGTTTGCAATTCTAAAATCTCATCAACCATCTGAAAATCCTTGTCCTTCAGGTTGAGAGGAAGATGGTTAAAAAGCCCATCAAAACATCTAACCTAAAAGCCAATCTCACCAGAATACACAAGGTGACTTCTTCTGGCTAACACTAGCAATCTGAAAAGGGCTTCCAAAGACACCTAGTCATTAATATTCATCACCTGAAAGGTATAGGTCACAATGAAATCAACTGGCTCTGCTTGGAGACATGGTGGCAGGGTGGCTCAGAGGGGCAGCAGGGTGGCTCAATGATTAGCACTGCTGCCTCACAGCACAGGTACCCAGGTTCAATTCCACAAAGAGCACTATCAATCACAATTACAGATTTTGATCTTTCATTTGATGCCTGGCTGTGCAAATGCAACCACTCTCTACTTGAAAGAACCATTTTTCTCAATAATATTCACAGCACCAGGGACTTGGGCTACTGTCTGTATGGATTCTCCCTGTGCCTGCAATGGGTTTCCTTGGGGTGCTCTGGTTTCCTCTCACTGTCCAAAGATGTGCAGGTTAGGTGAATTGGCCATGCTAAATTTGCCCATAGTATTCAGGGATGTGTAGGTTAGGTGCAATAGTCAGGGGAAATGTAGAGTTAGGATAAGGGAATGGGTCAGGGTGGGTTACTCTTCAGATGGTCAGTATGGATTTGTTGGGCCAAATGGCCTGTTTTCACACTGTAGGGATTCAATGAAAACATCTTGATGACAAGTACTGTTGAAACAGTTTTTAAATCAGAAGCAAAAACAGAAGTTGCTGGAGAAACTCAGCAGATCTGGCAGGATCTGTGAAGAGAAAGCAGAGTTTAGTTTTCAAGTCCACTGACCCTTCTTCAAAATTTCTTGAGAATACTTGCTGATGCCCAGACCTCATACTTTTCCTTTCCCAATCTATCACCACATAGATAACAGACTGTTTTCCATTTTTGCTTTCAAAGTGGATAACCTCACATTTATCCACAATATGTTTCATCTGCCATGCATTTGCCCACTCACCTTGTCTAAGTCACACTGAAGCATCGCTGCATCCTCCTCACACTTCACCCTCTCACTGAACCACATGTCACCTGCAAATCTGCAGATATTGCATCTTGTCCCTCTTCTAGAATTTTAATATATATTGTGAATAGTTGGGGTCCAAGCACTGATACCTATGGAACCCCACTAGTCACTGCCAGCCACTTGGAAAAATACCTGTTTATTCCACTCATTGTCTCTTTTTTGCCAACCAATTCTCCATCTATGTTAGTACACTTGCCCCAGTCCCATGTACTTTAAGTTTACATGCTAATCTCTTACTGAAAATTCTCTGGAAGTCCAAATATCCACTGGTTCCCCCTTATCACCTCTACTGGTTGCATCCTCAAACATTCCAGAAAATTTCTCAAGCATGATTTTCCTTTTGTAAATCTATGCTGACTCTAATCTGTCACCAATTTTACAAGATCTCTGTTATTAAATCTTTTATAATGGACTCCAGCATTTTTCCGACTACAGATGTTAGGTTAACTATAGAGTCATAGAGATACAGCACAGAAACAGACCCTTTGTTTCAACTCATCCATGCTAACCAGATCTGTTTTCTCTCTATCTCGTTTTAAAGTGTTGAATTCGTTGGCTTTACAGATACAAATTTTAGTTGTGACTTTAAGACGTTAGGATGACGAGACATAGGAGAAGAAGTAGGCCATTCAGCCCATTAGGTCTGTTTTGCTATTCAATGAGATCATCGCTGATCTGATAATAGTCAACTCCAATTTCCTGCCTTTTCTCCATAACCCTTGACTCCCTTATTGATTAAAAAGCTATCAAGGTCATTTTTCAAACTTGGATATACTTAATAATCCAGCATCAATAGCCATATGCAGCAAAGAATTCTACAGACTTACTACAAGAGAAGAAATTCCTCCTCATCTCTGTTATAAAAGTGTGATGCCTTATTCTGACATTATGCGTTCTTGTCCGAGACTCTCCCATAAGGGGAAAAGTTGTGTCTTCATTTACTTTGTTAAGATCCTAAGTATCTTGAGTATTTCAATAAGGTCACCTCTCATTCTTCTAAATTATAATGAGAACAGGCTCAACCTAAAAAACCTCTCCTCATAAGATTGATACCAGGATGGAGAGACAGCCTAGTGAACCTTCTCTGGATTGTATCCAATCCAAGAGCATTTTTCTTTGGGGCCTGAAACTATTCATAATATTCCATTCTGAAATTAATATCTTGAGCAGTTTTAGCAAAACCTTTTTACTTTTATATTCCATTCCCTTCGAAATGAAGGTCAACATTCCATTTGCCTTCACTATTTCTTGCTTACATTTTGGTGAATAATGGACGACGACTCCCAGATCTCACTATTCTGTAGCCTTTTGCAATTTTCTCCATTTAAATAATAGAAAGATCATCTTTACTTTCTGCCAAAGTGCATACCCTCACATCTTTCCAATTATTTTCCATTTGCCAAGCTTTTGCCCACTTGCAACGTGTCTATATCTCTGCACACTCTTTGTGTCATCCTACCATTTGACTTCCATTAATTCTGCGACCTCCACACATTTGGCTCCAGAACTTACAATTTTTATTCATGACTTTGATGAGGAAAGTGAAATAATGGTAGCACCATGACTGATCCCTGTGGCACAACGCAAGTTAAAGGTTGCTATCCTGAAAATGCCCCTGAAATTACTCCACAGAGGCTGGTATCCCGTCACCAAGTCACCCTTTATTTACACGTGGAGAATCCTTAACACTGACCCAGCTCCCTCAGAGTGAACAGAACCTCCTGTTTATATCTGTTAGCCAGGATTCACTGATTAGATTAGACAAGATTCCCCAATCAGGGAATTCATATTCTATGAGGTCCACCTGGCTGACCTTATTACACCTAGTATGTGTCTCCCCCTCTGGGTCCGAGGATGTAAGCTGGCTCTTTTTTGTTGTATTTACCTGGAGTATTTTGGCACCAGGTCAGGTTCCTCCAACTCTCCTTCTGATACGGGTAGTGAGTAATGCACCGTAGCTCACCTCTTGCACCTCTTGTCTTGGAAGAAATTCATTCTATTCTTCAGGTAGTAAAGGCATAGAGGCAGCAACATCTGCCATATTCATCTCAGATTCCAAGTTTTCTTCAATGCTTGACAGAGGGTGAAATTCAGTGGGTTCCGGAACATTCTGAAAGGCTATCAAGGAGCCAGGCACATTTTTCTCCTGCACCATTTACAGGTTTGCAGTTTTCATATGGTCCTTGTTGAGGACCATCACACCTCCCAGAACTTTATAAGTCACCTCACATTAACCATGCCTCGTACCCATGCCGGGCCATTTCTGTGGTTCCTACACCAAATTTTATCCCCCAAATTAAACTGTCTCTCTCACTTAGCAGAGATTTTGTCTAGCATTGGTGTTCCTGAAGGTGTTTCACCCTCCCCACCCCACCTCCCACACGTCGTGGAAGATCAGATTTAACCCAGTGTGGAGTCTTCTTCCCATTAGCAACTCTGTTGGAGCTACCCCTGTAGTTGCATGAGGGGTGGTCCTCTAATCAAATAGGAACCAGGACAGTTTGGTATCGAATGAGGCTGTAGGCTGTTTCTTTAAGCCTGCCTTCAATGTTTGGACTGCTCTTTCTGACAGACAATTGGATGATGGATGTTCTGGAGCTGTCCTTATGTGTTGAATACAATTTGACTTTAGGAAAAACTCTAATTCCCTGCTGGTAAATGATGATTCATTATTTGTGGCCAACACTTCAGGGAATCCATATATTGCAAAAGATGTGCACAGTTTTTATATCATTGTCCCCATATTTGATGAATGAATGCCATGCATGTCCAGACACTTGCAGTGGCCATCCACAATGACTAAGAACATTGAGCCCAGGAAAGGGCCTGCATAGTCAACTTGTAACTGAGTCCAGGGTTTATCCAGCCGTTCCCACGAATGTGGGGGAGCCACTGGCGGTTATTTTTGTCCTCTTTATGTAGATTTAGCAGGGGTTGTGATCCGTTATTATTACAAATTCTTATCAGTAAAAGTATTATGGAACATCCTGTGTCCAAACCTTCCTTCTGGGGTATTTATGGCCCATTAGCCAAGGTCCTGGATGCATACGCTATTAGGTTTTCCTCTTCATTGGACCAACTATACTACCCTGATGTCACACAGGGAGGCATTCCATGTCATATCAGATTTTGCTTGGATTCATAGTGTGCCAACACCTTAGAGTTGTTCCTTCACTTCCCTGAAAGCTATGGCTTGGCTTTGCAACTATTTCCAAGATGGACCCTTTTTTAAAAATTGTTGCCAAGGTGCCAGAATGGAGGCCAGGTTATGTAATAATTAACCAATCCAAGGGAAAGACCTATGTTCCAGTACAGACTTGGGAGCTGAGGCACCTTTGATCGCTCTCACTTTATCTTCCAACATGTGCAGCCCCAGTCTTGTTGATTCTGTCACTCGAGTAGGTCACCTGGAGAGCCTCGAACACATACTTTTTCCCTTTAAGGTGTACACCCGCCTGGGAGAAACATCTAAGGATTAGGCCCAAGTTCTCTAAGTGCTTCTTATTGGTCTTCCCTGTTATTAGTACGTCATCTAGATAATTGGCAACCTGGGATAGACCTTGTGAAATTTTCTCCATCGTCCACTGAAAAATTGCACAGGCTTACAATACCCCAAATGGCAGCCTCATATATTGGTACAAACCCTTAAGGATATTAATTACAGCATACATCTGGGAATTCTCATCTAACTGCAATTACAAGTATGCATGGCTCATGTCCAGCTTTGTGAAGAACAGACCTCTTGCCAGCATTGTATATAAATCCACTATGCAAAGGATTGGGCATTCATCAACCTGCAAAAATTAGTTTACTAGTTTTAAAAATCCCTAAATAGGTGAATTGAACAGTCGGACTTCACAATCGATATGACCGGTGCTGCCCATTCTGAAAACTGGACTGGATTGATGATTCTTTTGCTTTCCAGCCTCCTGATTTCTGCCTCTGCATTTGCCCACAAGGCAAATCATACTGGGTGGCCATGCAGAATTGTGGGATTGCTTCCTGGTCAATACACAAAGTTGCCTTGGCTCCTTTGATAATTCCTAGACCTACCCAAAAAGCTTCCCGGTATTTAATTAGGACTTCACTCAGGCAGCCATTTTCCAATCGAAAAATGTTGAGCCAATCTGGTTGAATCTTTCTCAACCAATTTTGCCCTATCAAGTTTGGGCCTGGGTCTTATACTACAATTGGTAGAAACCGAAACAGAGATTGGAGCTGAAGTCATACCCTTAATCTGTAAAGATTCCCTGATATACTTTCTCAGTCTAGCTGAGGTCTTGCACAAACCTAAGGGTTGGAGTCCATGACAAATTTTGTTAAAACCTGGTTCAGTGATCACTGAAATGGCTGCCCTGATATTAACCTCCATTTTAACCGGGTGGCCATTTAACCAGATGTTTATTTTGGTTGATTCTGATTTGTCGCTAAGCAATTTACTTGTTCCAGACCAGATGAAGGTGGACTTTCCAGGGTGTGCACTGTTCTGGATATTGGCCTATGAATCCTCTTGCTCAATTTTAGATCTAGTGGGACTCCAGTCTGCATACCAACAGCAACAACGGCTTGCTGCCTGAATCCTGAAGAAAATGTGGACTGTTCGGCCAAGGCGGCTTTGTTTTGGGGTTTTGCTGTTGGCTGACCTAGAGTCCCTCTATTCAGGATACGTCTTGAGTGAGGCTATACAATTGCTTTCAGTCAAGGAGTGTTCCCCAAGCCCAATGTCCGCTTCCATTGGAATAGCCTGCAACTCATACACTCCACTTGCTGCATTTTCAACTGATAAAGCCAGTTATGGTGCCTGTTTGAAGTCTAGTAGTAGGGGTTCAGCTAGCTGGTGCTTTTGCATTGTTACATCATTAATCCTACATACTAAACAGTGTCTCAGCATCTCATTAACAGTTAAACCAAAGTTGCATGCCTCTGCCAGTTGTCTTAACTTAGTCAAAAATCGCAATACAGATTCTCCTGATTCTCAAATTGCCAAGTAAAACCTACAACATCTTAGAATTAGAGGAGGCTTGTGGTTGTAATATTCCTTTACTAAATCTGTTAACTCTTGAAAGGTTTTAGTATCTGGTGCCTTGGGAAAACTTAGGTTCCTAATAACCCAAAAAGCTGCAGGTTCACAAGCTGTCAGAGAATTACTGTTTGCTTTTCATCTGCCCCAATGTCATTTGCCTAGAAAAAAAAAATTCTTTCAGCATACTGGGCCCAGTCATCAATGGCAGGATCAAATGAGTCAGCCTCCCCAAATAATGTAATGATGCCAAAAATGCTTACCCCAACTCATAGATAACTGTTGTGCGCACATTTCTTTAGGATCCAGCTTTTCTGTCATCGTCGCTGAAATAAATCCATAAAGGACAGCATCCCATTACCAACTCACCCTTTATTTCCACATGACGAGTCCTTGACACTGATCCAGCTCCTTCAGATCCAGCTCTCAGAGTGAACAGAACCTCTGACACTCCTATTTATATCTGTCAGTCAGGAATCCCTGATTGATTCTGATGATTAGCCCCAATCAAGGAACTCATATTCTATGAGGTCCACTTGGCCAACCTTGTTACATCTCCCTTATCCCAACTCTTTGTCTTCTATTAGTTAGCCAATTATTTTTCCTTGCTAAATAGTACATCCATGTTCTTTTTTTATGAAGTAGCCTAATGTATGGTATGTTATTAAATGCCTTTTGACAATACAAATATATTGAAAGTTAAATATAAATGAACATCACTGCAATAAGTGTAATTGAAACATTAGAAGGATAATTCTATTGTAAAGAGGGAATTTGTGTTGTGTTGTTGGCATGGTTCATTTCGAATGGGCTAGAAATCAAGAGCAGGAGTATACTGCTGAGGTCAGACTGTATTTGGAATATCATGAGCAGTTTTGGGCCCCTTATCTAAAGAAGGATGTATTGGCTTTGGAAGAGGAAATTCACAAGAATGATCCCAGGAATGAAGTGGTTGAAGACTCTGGGTCTTTAGTTGATGGAGTTCAGAAGGATAAGGGGTGATCCTCATTGAAACCTACAGAATGCTGAGATGCCTGGATAGAGTGGATATGAAGAAGATGTTTCCACTAGGAAGAGAGACTAAGACCCAAGGACACTGCCTTAGAGTAAAAGGACAATCCTTTAGAACTGAGAGGAAGAGGAATTTCTTCAACCAGAGGGTGGTGAATTTGTGGAACCTCATTGCTGCAGAGGACTGTGGATGCCAAGTCATTGAGTTTATTTAAAAAAAGATGGATAGGTTCTTGACTCATAAAGGGATCAAAGGTTATGTGAAGAAGGCAGCAGAATGGGTTAGAGAAACACATCAGCCATGACTGAATGACACAGCTGACTTGACAGACTGAATGGCCTAATTCTACACGTATATCTTATGGGTCCAATGGTTTTACGGTGGTAAAACATATTCACACTTAAGATCATAATGGTTATGTTGGATCTATCTGAAGATGTTTGCTTGTCCCAAGAATCCCATAAAATGCTTTGAAATTAGTATGTATACTAGGGAGTTTTCAATTATTTAGGTTCCCCAGATCAAGAAGCTAAAAGCTTACACATTAATTTTCTTGACAGAACCAGTAAGTCTGGTAAGATCATTAACTCTAAAGGAGACAGAGGGCTGAGTTTTACTAGAAATATACTAAGTGCAATTTTTGTTGTCTTTCATGGAAGCCTCATGGTTTTTTTCATGTTATCACTTCAAGGCTGGGATAGAGAAAATGTCTGGTCTCTCAGGGAATCCAGAACTAGGGAGAGGCAGGAAACTGGAGCTGAGGAAGATTGTGTTGAATGACTGAGCAGGCTCTAAGTGCCATGTAACATTATATTTTTATAAATGACAGAATGCTTGATGCAGAGTGGTAAGAGGCACATTACTGTGAATGTTAGCCCTCTTAGCCTTGAAGTCTCAAGTAATGCTTCTGCATTAATCAGTTTTATGGGCTGATCTTGGGACCCAGCAGAGTAGTTGACTGCTGTTGAAGTGAAACATAATGAGGTGATATTTGTCTTAACTGGTAGTGCAAAACATATGAATATCCATCTGCAGCCCATTTCATGTTCAGCACAATTTTCTTTTCGATTCAACTATGTGAAATACATTATGTGGAGAGTAAGTCAGCCTGATGATGTTGCTGCTAAAGAAGTATTTTACCCCAATAATTTTCACAGTTTATCTGTTAGCTCTGCCTGCTATCTATCAATTGTTTAGTGAGGGAAATCACAATGGTTAGTGGATTAGAGAGGACATATTTCCATTTTCTCGTCCTTTAGTGTGGGATCACCTTTTCAGAACTTTGGGTTTGCATGCCACCAATACAGGTTGATGATGACTTTGTCCAAGTGGTTTTGAAGCCAGATTTTCCTGTCACAGTTATTGATTGCCTCACTTTATAACACTGAGCAGAGTTATAACAAGAACACAACCTTGTTTGAGACCTTTGGTGACAACAAACGGTGATGACCAATGATTAAACCAAGTTGGTTAACTCACCAAGCAGAAATTTTAGAATGCTAGGTCCGCTCTTTGCAATTACCTCTTGGCAATGTCTATTGACATGTCGAATCATAGGAACTTTGGGCTTTTAATCCCTCAATCCTGTTCCGCCATTGAGTGCATCTGGGTGGAGCATCAGATAGTGTCAGACAGCTGTAGTTGGAGACAGTCATGCTTTTTCTCCTTTTACCGGGGCAAAATGTGGTATATAGTTATAAAGATGCAATAAACCTTATCTTTTTCATCTAAGGTAACTGCCTCTTCCAATGAGACTTATTCATGGTTCATTCTTTACCACAAACCACTGGAAAGTCTTTGGGATAGTGTGGGGAAATCTGGTGATAGGCTTTCTACCTTATATACCTGGGCCTTCTTGTCACTATAATAGCAATATTTTTGGTAAACAAAAAAACCTTATCAACCTCATGTTTTGAGATCAACAATTTAAATAACTTGTAATTTATTTAATAAGACACTTCCACCATCCTTTGCCTTTGGAAGTGATACCTCAATAAATTCCTAAAAGGTCTATCAGTATCATTTTGACATTGCTGCTCAATTTTAGACTCCTAGCAGACTCAAATCATTTCTTTCAATCTATGCCATTTTGTGGCAATGCATATCTTGACCAGTTCCATCAAATCACACCTTCTTAACCATCTAACTTCGAGTAATAACAGCCCTGGTTTGAACTACTTAATGGATTTGGATGTCCAGATGGATTAATTACATTGTTCAACAATGACATGACAAGATGGTCCAAGTAATAATTGAAAAATGTTTAATATTATCATATCAAATTCTTATCTTCACTTACTTAACAAAGGTGCATCTTTTAAAGCAATAGTGTTTTTGTCAAACTAACAGAATAGGAATTAGGTACTTACACAATAACATCGCTTATCATAATTATTCATCCTTACTTTATCTTACTCCTTGTTGACATGTTTTTCAGGAATTACCGCATGTATACTTGATTTGTACAGCCACTACACAACCTGCACCATGTTACAAATGGACATATTAGATGGACTATTTCTCTGATCTTGCTGACTTGGCAGGGAGCAGTGAATTATACAAGGCAGAGACAATCTGGCATTCAGTTAATTTGCAGGGCATTAGACTACATTTATTATTAATGTAAAACTAAAGATTCTGGAAGCACTGGGCAGTCCAGTTGTATCTACGGAGAAAGTATAGAAGTTAAAGTTCTGAATGAACAAATTCTTCATCGGGGTGGAAAATACCACAAATAATCAACAATTACAGAACAAAACTGTAATAAAGAATTTACTGAAGAAAGGAATCAGAGGTAATAGACACCAGAAAACATTAACCACGAAGAAAGAAGTGAATAAGTATTTAAGATAAAGAGACTACGTAATTGATAAAAGGATGAGAATGAACTAATGGAAGAGAAGCATAAGAACTTGTCTCCTACATCACTTACTTTTATTTAGGTGCCTCTTTGATCTTGGGACATTGAGAGCAATCTTCTGGCAGAAGCCATTGCCTCCTTCTGTACCCTCTCGAAAGCCTCCACATCCTCTGGCATTGTGAAGACCAGACCTATACACAATATTGTGAATATGGGCTGACTAGAGTTCAATATAGCTGCAACATGATTTGCCAATTTTTATACTCTGTGACCTATCCAATAAAAGCTGTTGGCGGCTCTTGCTGGACAGAATGTCCAGGGTCTTGATTCAAGGAAAAGTGGCATTGACATTACCTGATTGCTGTGTGGTTCAGGAGCAAACTCAATGAGATCCCAACTTGTACTTTAATAAGATTGTGGTCATTGTTTAACAGTTTTAACTTTTGATCTTGCTGTTTCACTTTGGTCTTGGTAAGAAAACATAGAAAACCCCATCCCCTCCCTTTCTTCCTACCTCTCCCTCATCTTTGGTGATCCACCCATGCTGGGCATTGCAGGTAATAAAGAACAAAGAACAGTACAGCACAGGAATAGGCCTTTTGGCCCACCAAGACTGCATTAACAAATGATGCCTTTCCAACTAAAACATTTTGCCTTTACACAATCCGCGTCTCTCAATTACTTGCCTATTCATGCATCTATCAAGATACTCTTAAATGTTGCTATTTTTTCTACCACATTCTCTGGCAATGTTTTTCACCCTCTGTGTAAAAAAATTGCCTTTTACATCCCCTTTAAACTTATCCCCTTTTACTTTAAACTCTTGTCGCCTAGTAATTAGCATTACTACATTGGTAAAAAAAGACTCAGCCTATTCATTCTATCCATGTATCTCAAAATTTTGTAAACTTGTCTATCGGAATACCCCTCCTCTTTTGATGTCCAAGTGTAAACAAACCAAGTTAGCCTCATAGCTAATCCTCTCCTACCAGGCAACATCCTAGTAAACCATTTCTGTACCCTCTCGAAAGCCTCCACATCCTCTGGCATTGTGAAGACCAGACCTATACACAATATTGCAAATATGGGCTGACTAGAGTTCAATATAGCTGCAACATAATTTGCCAATTTTTATACTCTGTGACCTATCCAATAAAGGTGAGCATTCCAATTTATCCATTTGTGTTACCACTTTCAGGGAACTTTGAATTTGAATTTGAATTGAATTTATTGTCAAATGTACCGAGGCACAGTGAAAAGCTTTGTCTTGTAAGTAATACAGGCAGATCTACAGAGTTTAGTCACATAGCTAAGTAAATAATAGGTAAACAGGCTCAAAAAACAAAAACACAGATACAACCAAATGTTAAGAGTTTGTGAGTCCATTCAGCATTCTAACAACAATAGGGTAGAAACTGTTGCGAAACGGGCTGGTGCGTGTGCTCAGGCTTCTGTACCTTCTCCCTGATGGTAGAGGTTGTAGAAAAGCATTGCCAACATGGGATGGATCTTTAAGAATGCTGGTGGCCTTTCTTTGACAGCGGGCCTGGGAGATGGATTCTATAGGTGGGAGGTTAGCCTTTGTGATTGTCCGGGTCGAGTTCACCACTCTCTGTAACCATCTCCGATCTTGAATGGTACAGTTGCCACACAATGTGGTGATACATCCAGGCAGAATGCTCTGATGGCACACCTATAAAAGTTGGCAAGGGTGTTTGCCATCATGCTAAATTTCCTCAGTTGCCTGTGGAAGAAGAGACGTTGTTGGGCCTTTGTAACCAGTGTGTCCACATGAAGAGTCCAAGAAAGCTTGTTGTGGATGACCACTCCCAGCAGTTTGACACTCTCCACTCATTTCACCTCTGTGCTGTTAATGTGTAGGGGGACATGGACCTCTTTGTCTCCTTCCCTCATATGTTGATACTATTAAAGATTCTGCCATTTACTGTATACTTCCATCTTGCGTTAGATCTCCCAAAATGCACACATCCCATTTTCCCGCATTAAACTCTGTCTGCCAATTCTTTGCCCAAGTCTCCGTCCTATAAATATCCTTCTGTATCCTCTGGTAATCTTTCTCACTAGGAGAAAGTGAGGTCTGCAGATGCTGGAGATCAAAGTTGAAACTTTATTGCTGGAACAGCACAGCAGGTCAGGCAGCATCCAGGGAACAGGAGATTCGACGTTTCGGGCACAGGCCCTTCTTTGATTAGTAGGAAATGCAGGTAGTTTAGTGGTGGTGGATAATGGGTAAAAAGTAACATGAGTGATTTGATGGTAGGAAAAAAGCCATTCAGTTCTGTGAGATAACTCTTCCAGATATTAAAAAAAACTTGCAAAACATGGTACGTTCAAGAGAATAGCATTCTTTTTGTATTGCACTTACAGCCTAGATTATTTATTCACTGAATATGCTGGAACAATAGAGATTAGCTGTGTCGTATAACTATACAATATTTATTTTAGAGGTTAGTTATAACAGTCAAGGACAGTTGGAAAATTTTAAAAATGGATTGGGTATGCAATATTAGCAGACATGATGATAAACTAAAGGTGGAACTTTCCCATTTTCACTTGCATTGTTTTGTCAAAAATTCATTGTTTCTGATTGCCGTAGATCAGGGTAACTTTTCTCACATGATCTGCTGCTCCTCACCTCATTCGTTGTGTAGTCATGCTCTTGGGTCCCAAATCAGATAATTCTGCAGCAACAGAGTCATAGAGTCATAAAGACGTCCAGGATGGAAACAGACCCTTCAGTCCAACCCGTCCATGCTGACCAGATATCCCAACCCAATCTAGACCAACCTGCCAGCACCCGGCCCATATCCCTCCAAACCCTTCCCACTCATATACCTATCCAAATGCCTTTTAAATGTTGCAATTGTACCAGCCTCCATCACTTCCTCTGGCAGCTCATTTCATACCCGTACTACCCTCTGTGTGAAAAAGTTGCCCCTTAGGTTGAAGTGGTGTCTGAAGTGGTGCACGAGCAGGCATGCTGATACATGAGCTAGTAGTTTGTTGATTCAGCTTGTGTAGCCGAGAGGTCAGGATGACTGTACCCTTGGAGCATACATTGGATGATGGCTGGGACAAGCACTCAGCTGAAGTCAGCATCTAGTTTGCACCATCTAGTTTTTCAGTAAAGGAGAGAAGATTTGAGAGTGGCATATAAATAAGGTGAGTCGGGGGTCCTAATTGAAATGCAAAGGCATGGTCGTCACCACTCAGCGGTGAGAATCTGAATTACCATTTATGCTTTCAATAGAAAATTGGGAAAAGTTTTCCCGATGTCGACAGTTAGATTATTTTTGTTCACAATGTAGTTTCCCCCCTTTCTTGTCAGTGCTGCTCTCACACCAGGAATAACAAAATCTCCAACCTAAGGGAGTAAAGGACTGAACCTTTAATGTTGGCATTTCAGTTTGAAAATAGTCAGAATTTGTTCATTGGATATTTGTGAATCATGTCTTTAGCTTATAAAAGCAGTTCCAAGAGTGGAAAAAGCTGTGAAAATGAGGAAAAGACGTGGCCACAGAGGCTAACCTCTGACTAAGGAAGGTTATAGACAGAAATGATCTCCAACATTAGAAAAACAAAATTCCTGCTGACGTGGCAATCTGACTGGTGGCTGATTCCATGAATAATTTGCAACAAGGAAAGATATTATTCTGTAAACCAACTGTCGCCATGGAGACAGTGAAAAGTGGTGTAATAAAAAATGCAATCCAAATTTATCAACTGGTTGCACACAGAAATGCTGCACAATTATTAAGTGAGAAGGGATGGAAAGGAAGGGAAAGGATCTGATACAAATTGACTGCAACAAGAGAGGGAATGCTGTACGTAATGGAGTTAATCAGAAAAACACGAACGCAAACTTTTCACTGGAAATGAGATTTGCCTTGTACAAATCCTTGAGATTTTCTGAGAATGTTGCCAAAGTCTAGATCCAAAGCCTCAATTTATAGCATTGCTGATGCCAATGTCTCTGCTGGATGTGGAGTCTATGTTATTCATGTTGCAAAGATGGTGACCTTGGAGATGAAAAAGAGCGACTGCAATGATTACAGAATTCTATCATGGCATCTCCCACCTGAGCATTGCAGGAAAAATATTTGCCCATATTTCCTTTATCATTCTGCAGTTGATTGCATCCATTCTGAATCCCACTTGGTTACAGAACAGATGGCATGATCCTCTCAGTCTGGCACCTGCAAGAAATATGGCATGAACAAAGGATACAACTACATTATGCCCTCATTAATCTCACCCTAAAATTCAACCATATGAGAAGAGATAGTCCATTTAAGCTGAACAAAATTGGTTATCCACTGAGGCTGTTCAGTGTCATCTCTACTTTGCATGACAAGGTCATGGGGAACGAGAAAGTGAGGACTGCAGATGCTTGAGATCAGAATTGAGAGGGTGGAACTGGAAAAGCACAGTAGGTCAGGCAGCATCTGAGGAGCAGGAGAATCAACGTTTTGGGCATAAGCCCTTCGTCGGGAAAGAAGGGCTTCTGCCCAAAAAGTCGATCCCCCTGCTCCTCGGATGCTGCCTGACCTGCAGTGCTTTTCCAGCACTACACTCTCAACAACATCATGGGGAAGGCCACCTTTGATAGAGTCATAATCATACAGTCATAGAGATGTACAGCATGGAGACAGACACTTCGGTCCAACCCATCCATGCCGACCAGATATCCCAACCCAATCTAGACCAACCTGCCAGCACCCGGCCCATATCCCTCCAAACTCTTCCTATTCATATACCCATCCAGATGCCTCTTAAATGTTACAAATGTACCAGCCTCCACCACTTCCTCTGGCAGCTCATTTCATACATGTACCACCCTCTGTGTGAAAATATTGCCCCTTAGGTCTCTTCTATATCTTTCCCCTCTCACCCTAAACCTATACCTTCTAGTTCTGGACTCCCCGACCCCAGGGAAAAGACTTTGTCTATTTATCTTATCCATGCCCCTCATAATTTTGTAAACCTTTATAAGGTCACCCCTCGGTCTCCGACACTCCAGGGAAAACAGCCCCAGCCTGTTCAGACTCTCTCTAAGCTCAAATCCTCCAACCCTGGCTATATCCTTGTAAATCTTTTCTGAACCCTTTCAAGTTTCACAACATCTTTCCGATAGGAAGGAGACCAGAATTGCATGCAATATTCCAACTGTGGCCTAACCAATGTCCTGTACAGCCGCAACATGACCTCCCAACTCTTGTATTCAATACTCTGAACGATAAAGGAAAGCATACCAAACGCCTTCTTCACCATCCTATCTACCTGCGACTCCACTTTCAAGGAGCTATGAACCTGCACTCCAAGGTCTCTTTGTTCAGTAACACTCCCTAGGATCTTACTATTAAGTGATTAAGTCCTGCTAAAATTTGCTTTCCCAAAATGCAGCAACTCGTATTTATCTGAATTAAACTCCATCTGCCACTTCTCAGCCCATTGGCCCATCTGGTCGAGATCCTGTTGTAATCTGAGGTAACCCTCTTCGCTGTCCACTACACCTCTAATTTTGGTGTCATCTGCAAACTTACTAACTGTACCTCTTATGCTCCCATCCAAATCATTTATGTAAATGACAAAAAGTAGAGGACCCAGCACCGATCCTTGTGGCACTCCACTGGTCACAGGCCTCCAGTCTGAAAAACAACCTTCCACCACCACCCTTTGTCTTCTGCCTTTGAGCCAGTTCTGTATCCAAATAGCTAGCTCTCCCTGCATTCTTTGAGATCTAACCTTGCTAATCAGTCTCCCATGGAGAACCTTGCCGAACTCCTTACTGAAGTCCATATAGATCACATCAACTGCTCTGCCCTCATCAATCCTCTTTGTTACTTCCTCAAAAAACTCAATCAAGTTTGTGAGACATGATTTCCCACGCACAAAGCCATATTGATTATCCCTAGAGCAAACTTGGAATCCCTTTGAGGTCTGCAAAAGGTGAAGTCAGGTTACATTCCAGCACCTCCAAGAATGAACCTACCTTTGTCTAAGAAACAATTAACTCAATGCAGAATAATTGTTTGTAGAAACCTCCTCACCACAGAACTTAAGCAGATATCTATACTTGCTAGTTTTATGCTTATGCCTTTTGAAAAATTTAAATTCTTCAGTTGCCTTGCAATCACTCTGAGTGCTGGGAGGACTGAAAGTTTAGATTAGATTCCCTACAGTGCAGAAACAGTCCCAACCAGTCCACACCGATCCTCCAAAGAGTAGCCCACCTCTCTCATGCACCTAGCAATTCACCTAACCTACACATCTTTGGACTGTGGGAGGAAACCCATGCAGACATGGGGAGAACGTGCAAACTCCAATCAGACAGTTGCCTGAGGCTGGAATTGAACCTGAAACCCTGGTGCTGTGAGGCAACAGTACGAACCACTGAGCCACCATGCCACCCATTTATAACTAGTGCTCCTGCAGTTTCCACTCTCACTTTCTTCAATACTCTTGAATGCATTGCATCCAGTCTTCGTGTCTTATTAACTTTAAATACCAACAGTCTACCAACACTTTCTCCTTATCAATTTTGGTGAAATATCTGGTGAAAGAGTTTCCTGCTTTTCACCATGGCCAGGGTACTATCTAACCCCATGATAAAGACAGATGGTATGTATTAATTGAATACCTCAGAATTATGTGGTATCAGTGTGATATCATGCTAAGTGAAACTATTTAAAAGTATCACCTCCAACTTGAATAGATACTGCTATACTTTGTATCCATCTAGAAGTCAGTTCATCAACAGCTTGACCTCATACTAAAACAATGTTTGTGATGGAGCTCCAATGTACTTAGCTGCTCTACAAATAAATGTTTTGGTATTTGCTTTTAGTAAGAAACCAGTCTCAGTATTCTGTTTGCCAGAGTTAACATGATAGCTCAAAAAAGCACACCAGGGAACACAAAGACACAACAGAGAGAAGGAAGGAAAAGGAATCCCACTGTTTTTCAGGGTGAAAGGAGAGGGGAGAAAAAGATAAACAATTAAAATGGAGGGTTACAATGAGGAAGAGATGCACTCAATTAGGGAGGAAATAGACAGAGGCAGAGAGAAAGAACTTTTGCTCAGCAAAGTAGGGAGGTATCAAAAGATTGGAAAAGGAGAATTGCCATGTTATTGCAGTGATGGAGAGGCTGAGAACATGTTCAATGGGAAATGCTGTGTAGAATGAGAGTCAGTGGAACTCAGTTGAATTAAGGAAGGTCAAAATGATACAGAAGAATACTGTTTTTGGCTGCCACCCATGACTGGCTTTCTTGAGAGAGTGAATTGGATGCACTCAGGATTTAGATATCCCATGCTTGAATCTAGTGTGTCATAGAACATAGAACAGTACAGCACAGGAACAGGCCCTTCAGCCCATGATATTATGCCAAACATGATGCACGGTGGCACAGTGGTTAGCACTGCTGCCTTACAGCACCAGAGAACCTGGGTTCAATTCCCACCTCAGTCAACTGACTGTGTGGAGTTTGCACATTCTCCCTGTGTCTGTGCAGGTGCTCTGGTTTCCTCCCACAGTCCAAACAAAATGTGCAGATTAGGTTAATTGGCCATGCTAAATTGCCAGTGGTGTTACATGAAGGGGTAAATATAGGGAATGGGTCTGGGTGGGTTGTGCTTCAGCGGGTCAGTGTGGACTTGTTGGGCCGAAGGGCCTGTTTCCACACTAATCTAGTAATCTAATCAATCCCTTCTGTTTGTTCTTTAACTCACTGTCAGTATATCCCTGGGTCATTTACCAATTATATAATATATTTATTGAGCAATGTAGCAATGAATATTCTCTTTTCTTTCAGCTTATTATTTATCTGTGTTGCCTGAAGATGCTACAAAGCATTTTGCAAATCTTCAAAGTGTTGTTTTTCTTCCCACAAAGGAAAGTTGCCAGGTAGGATGGAATATAAAGTGGGAAAGTTGGAGGAAATTATCCAAAAAATAAAATTAATGATGCATTAGAATTAATTCTTCTTCCTAAATTGTTAGAGTAAATGAATGTTGCATTTTTATGATAGATGAGGTTTTATTATCATTTTGGCCGAGTGAGTGGAACACTAAAAGTTGAATTGCACCAGCTGTATCCTCACACCTTAACAGAAATTTGGAAGCAGACAGATCCACAGGAAAGCCAATGGAACAAGGAAGTTATCACAATCAAGACCAGGAGCAAATTTCAGGTTTGTACCCCCAATCTCACTGAAAAACAATTCTGACTGGTCCTCTGATACAGGAGGCTGATGGGATCAAGTCGGGGTGCCTGTCAGATGTAGATGCTGGTTCAAGAGATGAATCCATTGTGCCTTTACTATCCATTTTCCACATTATATGCTGCCCCCACTGACCAAGGAATTTCATGTCCTCTCATGTTCAAAGGAGAAAGTGAGGACTGCAGATGCTGGAGATCAGAGCTGAAAATGTGTTGCTGGAAAAGTGCAGCAGGTCAGGCAGCATCAAAGGAGCAGGAGAATCGACGTTTCGGGCATGAGCCCTTCTTCAGGAATGAGGAAGGTGTGCCAAGCAGGCTAAGATAAAAGATAGGGAGGAGGGACTTGGGGGAAGGGCATTGGAAATGCAATAGGTGGAATGAGGTTAAGGTGGGGAGGGGAAATGAGGAAACTGAGTTCATCCCTTGTGGTTGGAGGGTTCCTAGGCGGAAGATGAGGCGCTCTTCCTCCAGTCCTTCCATATCCGCCACAAATTCACCTGCACCTCCATACACATCATTTACTGCATCCGCTGCACCCGATGTGGCCTCCTCTACATTGGGGAGACAGGCTGCCTACTTGCAGAACGTTTCAGAGAACACCTCTGGGACACCCGGACCAACCAACCCAACCACCCCGTGGCTCAACACTTCAACTCCCCCTCCCACTCCGCCAAGGACATGCAGGTCCTTGGACTCCCCCATCGCCAGACCATAGCAACATGACGGCTGGAGGAAGAGTGCCTCATCTTCCGCCTAGGAACCCTCCAACCACAAGGGATGAACTCAGATTTCTCCAGTTTCCTCATTTCCTCTCCCCCCACCTTGTCTCAGTCTCAACCCTCAAACTCAACTTCACCTTCCTAACCTGCAATCTTCTTCCTGACCTCTCCACCCCCACCCTCACTCCGGCCTATCATCCTCACCTTTACCTCCTTCCACCTATTGCATTTCCAACGCCCCTCCCCAGGTCCCTCCTTCCTACCTTTTATCTTAGCCTGCTTGGCACACCTTCCGCATTCCTGAAGAAGGCCTTATGCCCGAAACGCCGATTCTCCTGCCCCTTGGATGCTGCCTGACCTGCTGCGCTTTTCCAGCAACACATTTTCAGCTCTCATGTTCAAAGCCAGGATGTGACAGAACTTTGGAATCATTTATTGAAAGGATTAGAATGAAATAATTGATGTTTGGGTGACCAGCAGCTAATGTAGCATTATGACACCATGAGTAATATGAGCCTTTGGATTTGTTGCATAATAGGGTCATGGGTAGCAGAGATTTGGATGAGCTCTAGGTTAGGAAGTGTGGAATCTGGGAGGAGCACTTTAGGATTACCAAGACTGGAAATGACAAGATCATGAATGAGTGTTCTGATCGCCAGTAGGCTAAAGTAAGGGTGCACGTTCAGGTAGAAATAGATGGCATTTGTGATGGAAAAGATGCAGAGTCAGTTGCTTATTTAATGATTGAAGAGAGTGCTGAACATGCAAACTGTTTAGTTAATGCTGAGACTGAGACTAAGGCTGAAGGATGGCACCAATGGCAAGGGTATGGAGTTTGTGGCAGGTGGTCAATAAAATGCAATTGCACCTATTTGTATTTGCTGGACGTAATTGTGACTAATCTAAACTAGCTTTGGAGACAAGTAATTTGAATGCACAGAAGAACATTGGTGCAGGAGTAGGTCATTCAGCTACTCACTCCTGTTGTGCTATTCTAATGGATCGTGGATGATCTGTATTTTAACTCTATTTTGCTTACCTTTGATTTATATCACACAATCACAGTGTTACAGAATCACAGAATTGTTACAGTGCACAGGAAACCATTCAGACCATTGTGCTTGCATTGACTTTCCAACAAGCATTATGATTTAATGCCATTCATCTGCTTTCTAGCAAAACCCTTGCACATCATTCCCATTCAAATCATTTTCCTGTGTTCTCTTGAATGTCTCAATTTACTTACCTCCATCACAGCACCATGCAATCCATTCCTTTGTGTGAAAAGCTTTTGCTCACATCCTATGTGTGAGATTTGCTAATCACTTTAAACCTGTGCCCTCTCATTCTTAATCCTTTAATGAGCCAGAACAGTTTATGCCTACCTGGTCTCTCCAGACTGCTCATAATTTTTTAAACTTATATTTCAGGCTTCCTCTCTCCAAGGAGAACTCTCTAGTTCCCTGCCCCCATCCTAAATTGATTTGGTCCTGAGCTTACCTGATTAAAGTGGGCTCTTTCCCAGTTTAATTGCTTTTACTTTGGATTGTTCACTATCTTTTTCTGTCATCATCCTAAATTTCCCTGTCTGCTAAATGTTCCCCCAGTGAGAGTCAGTGCACATTGCCTACCAGATTTTCTCAAAAAGGTCCAACAGTGCATCCTTTCTATTTGGACTAAACACATACCATTGGTGGAAGTTTACCTGAACACAATTTGGGAATGGTTTGCCAAACACTGTCCCAGTCTACATTCGGGCAGTTAAAATCCATAATTATGTCCATGCTATAATGTTGGCATGTCTCTGTAAATTTCCCTTCAGATTTGCTCCTCGATACCCTTTCCTCCAGTTGGTGGTCTACAGTTTACACTGGGCAATGTAATTGAAGCCTTTTTTGTTCCTTAGCTTTAGTCAAGTTCTTTCTGCCCTAGAATCCTTTGGTAAATCCTCTTTGTCTGGGATACAATGGTATCCTTAACTAACGTTGCCCTTAATGAATACTGCCACTCTCCCCTTTCCTTCTTTTCTGATCTTTTCCGAACACCTTGTACCTGGGAATATATAACACAAAATCCTGCTCCTCCTTGAGCTAAGCCTCTGTTATTACTACATTAAACTTTGCATGGCAATCTGTGCCTGTAACTCCCAAATCTTTTTTACTACTCACCAAGCATTCAGAGAAATTCTTAATAACCCCAATATAGATTTCATCTTGTTTGCCCTTACTTCAACTTCATCAGTTGACTTTTTTTCTCTGTTCTAGAACTATCCATCTCTTCAAGCATTTTGTGCACCCTGGTATTCTCCTCTAAAATCCTCTCTTGGGTCTGACACCCATGCTGAGTTAATTTAAAACTCTTTCAAAAGCACGAGTAAATTGCCCCGTCAGGAACTCAGTTCCTGCTCTGTTCAGGTGCAATCTGCCTGATTTGGATAGTGCCATCTTCTGTAAAGCCAGTCTCCGGGTGCCTAGAATCTATAGCCCTCCCTCCTACACCATCTTTTCAGCCATGCACTCATCTGCCTTATCCTTCTATTTCAAAAAAAATTTGTATTGTAGAAATCTGAGTTCGGATAATTCAAGCTACAGCTCAACTTAGGGGTCATGATTTCAGTGAAAACCTGTAACTGAGGAGCTGAATCATAACTTGGTCATAACTCATTGACTCAGAAATTGGAATTCAAGTTCAAAATCAGCAGGGTTTATTGATGAAAACAACAAAGGATGCATCCTCATTCAGGAGTGACTTTTAACATGCTGATACAATTTTACAAAGTATTTTTATTGTGCATGTATATGTTTTGTGTTTAGAACGTCTTTGATTTTGCAGGTGTAAAACTTTCTCACTTTACATTTGCTGTGTATCTGCACAGGTCATATTTCAGGGCAATATTTTTGCCTCTAGTCAACCTAATGAAGTGCTTGCTGTGGACGATATTTCTTTCGGTGATGGCTGTCTCCCAGTACCAGGTAAATGCAAAACCATGTTAATGATAATTAAAGTTTAATATCTAAAGATGTTTTGATTTCTTTCCAATTCAAACATTTACATTACAGTTACTATTCAAAATTTGTGTTGTAGAGAAAGAAAGATTTAAGAGTCATGCTGCCAAAATATTCAACTTAAAGCGTATATTCAATGATCATGCATTCCCATTGGGGAGTTTGATTTGAAGCGTACATTAGACAGAAAATGGGAAAGAAGTTGGAATATTTAACTTAAAGTCTAACCTCTGCTTAAGCAGCAATTTCTGGGAACTGCATGAAGAATCAAATTCTCATTAGAGAGAAAGGACTAGAAAAGCTAAAAAAAAAGAAACGATTGAATAAAACTAAATAAGAAATGAAATTTTGCCATCCTGAATAGGTATAACTAAAGCAAAACTAAAATTGGCTCTCTCTATAAGATTTATGCCATCTGGAAATTTATGTAGATGGTCACAATCAATCTGACAGTTCATCCAACCTCCTGATTCAGTCTGCATTTTCCCTTCCATGTCCTGTTCTTGGGAATAAAAGGGTGATGAATCTTTGGGGGCTAGTGTTGATTAGATTTAGGGATTGACTGAATCTGTGGAGGCATTGCATTTATCATTACGTCATAGGTCCAATAAAAAATGGAAGACTAGGAAAAACCTTGAAAGATATTTTCAGATTAAATTCTGTTTGCAATTAATCATTGCGGCAGCAAATAGATTCAATCTTCTTGAGGTGTTACTATTACTCTTAAATCAAGTCTGGAAGGGTTCACATTCAAAATAAGATCTGCTCCATTTTTATGAGACCTGCAATATTTTATATAATGCTACATATTTGATTTTTTATATTGGTTTTTATATTTTAAATTCTTGATTTTACAAATTCCTGCTCATGATGTGAGAACTTTAATTGCAACAGAAGCAGAGTAAAACGTTAATCACGGCTCTCACAACATATTGAAACTTTCTGGTAAGGAACAATGCACAATATATTTTTTCCCATAGGGGAGCAAAGTCTGAGGTCATGAGAACAATATCCTGAGATCTGTTCCACTCAATTAAATCACAGTTAAACCATATCTTAACCCCATGTATATGCTTCAATTAACTCACAGTTAACCCATATCTTAACCCCATATATGTGCTTCAATTCCATATCCTGCATCCTTGCCAAAGAAAAACCTATTTATTCCACTTCCAAAATATTCAACTTAGCAAAAAATCCAGCTTCTTGGAGAAGAATGTTCCACATTTCTGTGATGGTTCGTGTGAAGAAATGATTCCAGAGATCAGCCCTGATGTTAGATCTGTCATATTAAGGTTACAATACTTTGCTCTGCACCACTAGAGATATTGTTTCTTTCAAACTTCCTTATCAATTCGCTTAATCATCTTAAATACCCCTTAAACATCTTAAAACTATATTCAATTGAAAGAGAAGATTCATCCGACTGATTCCTGTAGTGAAGGCCTCTTATTAGGAACAGTTTACCTATATCTGTTAGAGTTGAGAAAAATGAGATGTGATCTCATCAAAATGTCTAAAATTCTAAAGTTATTTGACAGGCTTTTTTTATTATTCATTCATGGAATGTTGGCATTGCTGTTTAAACCAGCATTTATTATATACCCCACGTTGCCCTTGAGATGGCATGGGTAAGCTGCCTTCTTGAACCATTGTAGTTTCTGTGCTGTAAGGTGCTGTAGGGAGGGAGTTTTAGCATTTTGACCCAACCATGCTGAAGGAATGGAAATATATTTCATGCTTAGAATTGTGAGTAGCTTGGAGGGGTGCTGGCTGGTATTGGTGTTCCCATTTATGTGCTGCCCTTGTCCTTCTAGATGGGAGTGGTTGTGGGTTTGGAAGATGCTTTCCTCGGAGCTTTGATAACTTGTCACTGAGCAAGTTGTAGATGGCACACACTACTGCTATTGGCTGTCAGTGCCAGCGGGAGTGACATGCTGCTAATTAAGCAGGTTGTTTTCTCCTGGATGGTGTCAAGCTTCTTGAGTATTGTTGGAGTTGCAATCACCTAGGCAAGTGGGGAGCACTCCTGACATGGGCCTTATAGATGGTCAACAAGCTTTGGAGAAGTAGGAGTTAAGTTACTTGCTGCAGGATTCCAACTTCTTACCTGCTCTTGTATCATTTTTATGGTGAGTCCAGTTTAATATCTGGTCACTGGCAGTTCCCAGGATGTTGATAATGGGCATTTTGACATTAAATATCAAGGGGTTGAGGATAGCCATTTCCTGGCATTTGTCTTGCTACTTATCTGCCCAATCTGGATATTGTCTGCATCTTGCTTCATTTGAATATGGACTGCTTCAGTACCTGAGGAATTGTAAATGAAATTCTCCATTTGGGAAGAACATTAGCTGCAAAAGGCAAGAGAACAATTCAAATTCAAGACTAATGGGTAAGGGAAAAAGAATCAGCATCAAGGTTAATGACGGGGAGAGGCTAATAAGAATTTGAAACAGCATCTCTGTGTCTTCAAAAAGTATGGAAATGTGCCTGCAAACTTCGGAAATGTGCAGTGGAGTTTGAGACCCAGCATTTAATTCAATTTTTTTTGCAATGGTAAAGAAGTGAATGACTATTAATTTATGAGCCAGTTATCAGAAGAGGAGCAAAAATGTGTGAATCAGTTGATCTTTAACATCACTGAGCAGGAAGGTGCTAATGAAATTTTCTCATCTGCTAAGTGTTTGATTTATGATATTGTAAAATCATACTTTTTCTTGAAGGGCTTATAATTGGTTTTATAAGCATTCTGTTAAATATATCATGGACTTTTGTTGCTCGAGGCATTCTAGGGCTCCAAGCCCCTCACAAAATTTGATGTAAACTATTTCCATGGGTCTCCCTTTTGTCTCCCACCCTATATTTTTTGCTGCCTTCAGAAAGGAATTTGTGTTAGGACAAAGTAGTGAATATATGACAAGAGTCATGGTGTTCTCTTACATCTCTGATTTCCATCATAAGTTAATTTGGGCTTTGTAGATCTACTGATGCCAGTAGTTTTTTTGCATGGTTCGGCTCAGTATGTCCTTTAAGTAAGGTGTCAACAGTGCCTTAAGCAAGTTAATTAAAAGTACTCAGGGCAGTAGACATTGGAAAATATAAATCAGTTCCTTCTAATTCTTTATAACTTTGATTTTATTTCTGTGGATGAGATGCTCCCAAAGGAAATTAATTATTTGAACATCATTCTACATCAAAAATATTATGTAAAATCTCCTTTCTCCTCTTTATATTCCAGATCTTCACACTTGGGGTATGTATCAGTCAAAGAAAACCGCATAATATCTTGCCCTCTCTGGGTTTCCAGGGAGCAGTGAATTGGCTCGGAATCAGCCTTTTCTAATTCTACTAAAACTAAGGGTCAACTTTGACAAAGAAATAAAATGTTTTTTCCTTAACTGAAAGCTATTTATTACCTTTATTGATGTCACAATGTCACATGGAGCCCCTAGGAACATAACAACACTCTAATTCAAGAAAAGCCTCTTTATATGCATTAAGCCTTTGCCTATCCATGTACCATTTGCCCTCTCCAAGGCCCCAGTCATCATCCTTGATCATTTCAGTCAAAGAATCATAATTATAATCCTTGATACCCAAAGATAAATAAGCAGAACTCCAGGTTGTGCATCACCCTATCCTGGTTACCTAACATTCAGAGATGATTGGCAGTCTCCCCATTCGAGCGACTGTATTAACAACATAAGGATATATCTAATTCCTTCATAAGGTCTGAATTTCACTGCAAGATCAGCTCTTGTTGCTCAACACTAATTTCTTGAAACACTGCAGTCCAGCGGATATAGGAGATACAGTGTTCCTAGGAATGCTGTACAAGGTTTTTGACCCGACAACGCTGAAGGAATCTCAACGTATTTCCAGCTCAGGATGATCTGTGACTTGGAGGGGAACTTGTTGTTGTGGTGTTCTCATGCATTTGGTGCCCTGATCCTTCTCAGCAGTTGATATCATGGATTGTAAGTTCTTATCAAAGGGAGCTTATTAAGTTGCAATACTACATCTTGTAGATGGTACATACTGCTGTCAATCTGTATTAGTGGTAAACAGAGTGATTGCATGATGTGTTGTTTAGGATATTGATCAAATGGACTGCTTTACCCTGAATGATGCCCTAGTGTGGTTTTTGAGTCAAGCTCATCCAGTCAATTGAATACAATGTTACTTTAAACTCCTGATGTGTGTCTGTCAATTGTAAACTGGCATGGGGAGGCAAGAAGTGAGTTACATGTCACAGAATTCCCAACCTCTGATCTGCTTTTGTGGAAACATTATTTACATAGCTATTAGATCAGCTTTTAATCGATGATAACCTTCGGGATGTTGATACTGACAGATTCAGCGGTGGTAGTGCCGTTGAATGTCAAGCAGAGATATCTTGATTCTCTCTTGTTGGAGATAATCATTGTCTGACACATGTGTGGCATGAGTATTATAATTGTTATCATCACAAGCCTGGATATTGTCCAGGTCTTGCTGTATACAGGCACAGGCTGGCTCAGCATTTCAAGAGATGTGAATGTTGTTAAATGTTGTGGAATCATCATTGACATCCCCACTTCTAACATTATGATGGAGGGAGGATTATTGATGAAGCAGCTGAACATGGTTGGACCCAGGATCTGATCCTGAGGAACCCCTGCCTTTGTCCTGAAGCTGAGATGATTAGCCTCCAACATCAGATATTCCTTTGAGCTAGCTATGAGTCTAACCAATGGATATTTTTCCCACTGTCTCTTAATAGCGTTTATTGATGTCCCTCTGAGTCAAATGCCGTCTTTTTGTCAAGGGCAGTGTTTCAGTCCTCATCTTTGGAAATCAGTTCTTTTATACATGTTTGGACCACGGCTGAAATGAGATCTGGAACTGAATGGACATGACACTATCAGAACTGAGCATTGCTGATCAGGTGATTGTTATATAAGTGCCAATTGATAGCACTGTTAATGAACCCTTCCATCACTTTGCTGATGATTGAGAGTAGATTGATTTTTGTTCCTGTGTTTTGTGGACAGGGCATGCCTGAGCAATTTTTCACTATGTCAAGTAGATGCCAACATTATATCCTAACCATAGACAATGTACAGAATTTTATCTCAGTAGCCTTTAAAATTCAAAGGCATTGACAGTAAAATCAAACCAGGAGTGTGTTACATATACCAACAAGTGCTGATTGTCATCCTAATACCTACAAAGTTCCAGAAAGCTACGAAACTCTACTTTCTCCTTTTTTTTAACCTGTATTTCCACATGAGAATCTGCTTTTCTTTTAAAATTTTCATTTGATTCTAGATCAATGCCTTTTTGGGGTAGAGAGAAATTCAATCATTGCCTTTTGGTGAATATAGTTTTTCTGAGATTACTCTGTGTTGATTGCCTTGAGTTCTAAACAGCAGGATCCCGATCAGATGGGCCAATGGAGTAAGGAATGGCAGATAGAATGTAATTTATATAAATGTGAGGCACTGCATTTTGGAAAGGCAAATCAGGGCAGGACATACACACTTAATGGTAGGGTCCTGGGGAGTGTCGTGAAACATCTGGTGAAGAAGTGGGGCTCTGAAAGCTGGTGCTTCCAAATAAACCTGTTGGACTATAACCTGGTGTTGTGTGATTTTTAACTTCATTGGTCAGTGCATTTAGTATAGGAGTTGGCAGGTCATGTTGCAGCTGTATGGGACAATTGGTTAGGCCACTTCTGGAATACTGTGTGCAATTCTGGTCCCCCAATTATTGGAAGGATGCTATGAAACTTGAAAGGGTTCTGAAAAGATTGACAAGGATGTTGCCAGGGATGGAGGGTTTGAGGTACAGGGAGGGGTTGAATAGCCTGGGGCTATTTTCCCTGGAGCATTGGAGGTTTAGGCTAGACATTTACAAAATCATGAGGGGCATGGATAGGATGAATAGAGAAGATATTTTCTCTAGGGTGGGAGAGTCCAAAGCTAGAGGGCATAGGTTTAAGGTGGGAGGGGAAAGATTTAAAAGGGACCTGAGGGGCAACGTTTTCTCACAGAGGGTGGTGCATGTATGGAATGAGTTGCCAGAGCAAGTGGAGGAAGCTGGTACAATTACAACTATTAAAATACTCATCTGGATGGGTAAATGAATGGGAAAGGTTTAGAAGGATATGGGCCAAATGCTGGCAAATGGGACTAGATTTATGCAGAATATCTGGTTAGCATGAAGGAGCTGGACTGAAAGGTCAGTATCTATGTTGTACATCTCCATGAATCTAACTTCCCCCTTCCAGTGGAAAGTTTCATTCTCTATCCAAATTCTCATTTATTTCATTATTTATCACATTTCAAGTCAGTATTCACTTACATTTCTTTCTTCTAGGAAATACATTGCACATTTTTATCACTTCTCCTCTTGCTTAGAACAATTCTAATGTTGCCCACCCAGATTATACATCAAGAAGTCTTGAAATTTGCATGCAGTATGTTATTGATTTTCTCATGTCCACCTGATCAGTTAGGCTAGAACTAGCTAAACTAGCCTTCACCCTAATTCGATCACAAATTCCGAAATCAACCATTAGCAATCATTCTGGATGTTAATACATTTGTTCTCTCCTTTGATGATGTCTGAGCTACTGACTTGAGAGCAGCGTTTCTTGGTTTTATTTCTCTAAAGTCAATGATGGGCTTTGCAAACACAATACCGCAAATACAACGTGTCATGAGGAAAGAAAGCATGCTGGGAAATCTGGCCATGATCCGCCTCTATCTGTAAATTCTGGCATTACTGACCAGATTGCTACCACTGACATCAACTATCTCTTTGCTAATAGTGTGGAAATATTTACTGCTTAGACAGTATAATTTGCAGGTATGCACAACATTTAATTTTCAAGATAACCAAATCACAAGCATATTATCACACAGAATTTGCAACTGAAAGCCAAAAAACAGTGGGAAAAATTTAAGCCCACACAATGGAAAAGAAATCGCAAATTTAATCTCAAAACTGCTCACTTCTGAGTTTAATAATGGCAGGTCAGTGTTGGGGAGACCTCCTATTCTCTTATAAAAATTATAATGTATCTAAGAGCTTCACGTTAAACCTGCTTTGTCAGTTGAACCTCAGCTCATGAGTTTTCCAAGCCTTGGAGCCCATCACCAGCAGCTGCAGGTTCCTTTTCTTTGCTTAAGGTCTGCTCTAAAGTGTGTCCTGACTGACTGGTGCCTAAGTTCATCAATCAGGGATCCTGTCAAAAGAAATACTAACACTGGGGAAACACAATTCTGGATTTCTCAGCTGTAACTCTGCCTTCTAATAGGAATCCCTTTCCCTGCCAATATTGAGGCATTATAACTGGTGACCATTTGCTCACTGAAAGAATAAGATTCAAGGAGAACCTTAAAGAAAAGAGACAGATTGCAAAGTGAAATAGTTTAATGAGGAGATTTCAGTGGGTCAGGTTGTGAATAACAGCAGAATGGCCAACAAAAGATTGATGGAAGTCGTTGATTCACTGATGCCAGAATTGGAGGAACGCATACATCCAAAAGTTGTTGGGCTGGAAGAGATTACAGGGGTACGGAGCATGGGACTGTGAGGACTAGAAGACAAGAATGAGAATTTTAAATTAGAGGTATCGCCAAACAAAAAGCCATAGCATGGACCTAATGGGTGAAGAGAATGTAGTGAGGGTTAGGATTCAAGCAGCAGAGTTTCAGTTCGATTTTATTAGGATGAAGGATGTGAAGGAAGTTGCCACAGCAGCATTGGAATCAATGATTCTTGTTATCAAACACATGGAAGAGTGTTTCAGCAACAATTAAAATAAGGCAGAGACAGGCAATATTATTGGATAACACCAGCCAGTCTTGAACACTGAGAATGTATTTGAAATAACAGATAAATATGTCATTGCCTTCAACTTTCCACCACCCTGCTTATATTAGGCTAATATGGCAATCACCTACAATATCCGCTACTATCAGGCGGATTTAAGCTGCATGAGGCAGCATATATTCAGTCACTTTCTGAAGGCGTTACTTTTAAAACTTTGGATGGAATTCTTCCAGGCCTAAAATTGAATTACTTTTTTGAACTATCGCATATTTTTCTGCTCATATTAATTCCTTTAAATTTCGGTTTGATCGAAAGCAATTTCAATCTAATGCAAATTTCACTGGAAGAAAGCATCCATGGCAGCTCAACTGAACCTTAGTTGCGAAAGAGGAGAAGACAACAACTGTTTGGATGACTCTAGTGATCATAACGAGGTCAGCTAGGTGGACCTCATTTAATATGAGTTCCCCGATTGGGACTGTTAACCTGGTCCAAGCGGGGAGCCCTGGCTGACCAATATAAACAGGAGGTTAAAGATTCTGTTCACTTAGAGCTGGCTCTGAGGAAGCTGGGACAGTGTCAAATCTCTGCACAGGTAAAGAAAGGGTGATGTAATAACAGAATACTGGCCTCTGTGAAGTTATTTCAGTGGTAACAAAAGTAAAGCATGCACCTCAAGAAACTTTTGAGTTGGGGTGAGCATTTCTAGCATCATGCCCTTGTTTGGGAAGCTTGATCCTGCCATCAAAGACTTAGCCCAAAATGTGGAAAGAATGCATTATTTTTTTTCCGGGCAAATGACATAGGGGCAGATGAAAAGCAAGGAGTAATACTCTGACAGCATGTGGACCCTTAGCTTTTTCATTTATTAGTAGCCTACATGCCCTTGTTTGGGAAGCTTGATCCTGCCATCAAAGACTTGGCCCAAAATGTGGAAAGAATGCATTATTTTTTTCTGGGCAAATGACATAGGGGCAGATGAAAAGCAAGGAGTAATACTCTGACAGCATGTGGACCCTTAGCTTTTTCATTTATTAGTAGCCTAACTTTATCTGAGGCACCAGACTAAAATCTTTCAAGAGTTAATGGAATTTATTTAAGGAATATTATGACCCCCAAGCCTCCTCTAGTTTAGATTAGATTAGATTACAGTGTGGAAACAGGCCCTTCGGCCCAACAAGTCCACACCGACCCGCCGAAGCGAAACCCACCCATACCCCTACATTTACCCCTTACCTAACACTACGGGCAATTTAGTATGGCCAATTCACCTGACCCTGCACATCTTTGGATGGTGGGAGGAAACCGGAGCACCCAGAGGAAACCCACGCAGACACGGGGAGAACGTGCAAACTCCACACAGTGGAGGCAGGAATTGAACCCGGGTCTCTGGCGCTGTGAGGCAGCAGTGCTAACCACTGTGCCACTGTGCCGCCCCGTTCTAAGATGCTATGAGTTTTACTCAGCAGTTCGAGAACCAGGGGATTACATGTTGGGATTTTTGACAAGGTTAAGACGATTGTCAGAGGCAAGTGACTTTTGTTTAACCCTTAGTGAGATACTTAGAGATGTTTTGTATGTGGGATTAATGGTGTAACCATACAAAAGCACTTTCTAGTTGAAACTAAACTGGAATTTAAATAGGCACGTCAACTGGCTTTGTCATTGGAAAATGCAGCAAATGG
The DNA here is from genome assembly GCF_004010195.1 of Chiloscyllium plagiosum. NCBI lineage: Eukaryota > Metazoa > Chordata > Chondrichthyes > Orectolobiformes > Hemiscylliidae > Chiloscyllium > Chiloscyllium plagiosum. Next base: position 76,317,273 of record NC_057714.1, read on the forward strand.
AGCATATGAGTTACAGGGTATGGTGATGGAAGTGGACACCCTCGCCAGGCCGACCTAGCTTCAGGCAGCTCTATTTGAATGAAGGCAATTGCATTGCATCATTCGGAACGTATCCTGAACAGAGGAACTCTAGATCAGGCCACAATAAAAACCCAAAACAAAGCCAAGCCTCGATCAAATATTTAAAATTTTCTTCAGGAACTGGGCCGGCAAGGCATTATAACTGCTGGCAGCATGTGATCTCAAGACAGCAAAGTGTCCCACAAGACCTAAATTGAGTAAGAGAACTCGTGGGTTCCAATCCAGGAGATTGCACACCCTGGAAAGTCCACCCACATCTGATTTGGAACAAGTAAATTGCTTAGCAACATCAGAACCAATCAAAATAAACATCTGCTTAAGTCGTCACCTGGTTCTAATTGAGGTTGATACCAACACAGCTGTATCAGTGATTGTAGAACTTGTTTTTAAACAAAATTTTCCATGGACTCAAACCTGTAAGTTTGTGCAAGACCTTGGCTAGACTGAGAACCTATACGAGGGAAACAGTACAGATTGAGGGTAAAACTTATGTTTTGGTCTCCTGTGAGAAGCAGCTGGCTCAGTTCCCACTGATTATAGTAAAATTCAGACTCAACCTTGATGGGATGAAATTGGTTGAGGAAGATTCACCCTGATTGGCTCAACATTTTCTGATTAGAGTGAAGCCTGAGTTAAATACCCAGAAGTTCTTCAGGAAGGTCTAGGACTATCAAAGGAGACAAGGCTACTGCATGTTGACAAGGAAGCAATTCTACAATTCTGCAAGGCCCACCCAGTGCCGTTTGCCTTCCAGGCAAAAGTAGAGACTGAAATCAGAAAGCTGTAAAGTGAAGGAATCTTCAAACCAGTTCAGTTTGTGGAATGGGCAGCACCGGTCATATCAATTATGAAGCCTGACAGGTTAGTTCACTTTTGAGGGGATCTTAAACAAATGGTAAAGCACTTTTTGCAGCTGGATAAATACCCAATCTCTTCCATAGAGGACTTATTCGCACAGCTGGTGGGCAGGTGCTGTCCTTCATTGAGCAGAACACAAGCCATGTGTACCTATAATTGCGGTTAGATGAAGATTCTTGGAAGTATGCTACAATTAATATCCCTACATGTTTGTACCAATATATGAGACTGTCATTTGGGCTTTCATCAGCCTGTGCCATTTTTCAGGGGATAATGGAGAACTTCACAAGGTCTATCCCAGGTTGTCATTTCTCTAGATGATGTGCTAATAACAGGGAAGACCAAAAAAGAGCTCCTCGAGAACTTGGACATAGTCCTTAGACATTTCTCTGAGGCAGTCATACATCTTAGAAGAGAAAACTTTGTGTTCCAGGTGGCCCAAAATGGGCTATAGAGTCAACAAGAAGACCAAGTTACGTGTCAGAAGATAAAGTGAGGGTGATCAAGGGTGCCTTGGCTGCCACATCTGTAACATTGCTTAGATTGGTGAATTCTAATGGAAACTTTATACATAACCTGGTCTCTACCCTGGCACCCTTACATATGCTATTGAAAAAGGGTCAGCTTTTGGTTTCATAGCTAAGATGTAGCCTTTAAGTAAGGGAAGCTGCAGCTATCATCGTCTACGATGCTGGTGCACTATGATCCCAAGCAAAATCTGGTATTGACTTGCAATACATCTCCAAACAGTATCAGGGCAGGACTAGCTCACAGATGACAAATAGTGAGGAATGCTCAATAACATATGTTTCCCGGACTTTGGCTGATGCAGAGTGCAATTTCACCCAGATAGATAAGGAAAGTTTGGCTGTCATCTTTGGTGTTAGAACGTTCCACCAATACCTTTCCCAATGTCAGTTTGTTATAATAACAGACCACAAACCCCTGATAGAGCTACTCAAAGGGGACAAGGTTGTGCCATCGATAGTTTCAGGACAAATTCAGTGGTGGGCTCTCATTCTAAGTGCGTTCACTTAAAGGTTGGAACATTGCCCAGGAGGCCACATTGCAAATGCGGATGCCTTGAGCTTCATCCTGCTGGCAGATATACTATCTGTGGTGTCATTACCGGAAGTGTCCGTTCTGGTTTTAAACTTTCTAGACATCCTTACGGTCACCACTGACAATATCAGACCGTGGATGCAAAAAGATCCTGTTCTGGAAAGACTAAAACAGCTGGTGGTGATGGGAGAAATGAAAGAGCCATCACAACTAGAATGGAAATGTTGCTGGATGCAGCGAGACCAGATCGTCATCGACGACAGTATTTTAGTATAGGGAAGAAGAATGATTGGCCTGAGCAAAGGTGCCACCAGATACTGGCTGAATTCCACCAGGGTCATCCAGGGATTTCCAAAATGAAGACATCGGTGAGAGGTTGTCTGGTGGCCAGGGTTGGATGCAGCCATAGCTGCGTTCGTGGGGCAGTGTCCAGAGTGCCAATAAGGATGAAAACTACCACCAGCAGCTCCTCCATGGATGTGGGAATGGCTGGGTAAACTCTGGTTCTCGGTTACATATCAACGGTGCCAGCCCTTTCATAGACTTAATGTTCTTAGTCATCGTGGATGATCACTCAGAGTTGTCGGATGTTCATTCGTCAAACGTGGGGACGACGATAGAAAAGCTGCGAGCATCTTTTCCAAACTCAGGCTCCCAGAACTATTGGTCATAGACACCAGGCCATCATTTATCTTCATGGAATTAAGAGTATTTCCTAAAGTTAAATGGCATTCGGCATATAAGGATAGCTCCATTTCATCCATCACCAAATGGTCTGGTGGAACGTGATCTCCAAACTTTGAAGGCAGGCTTTAGGAAGCAGCCGACAGCTTTACTCAATACCAAACTGTCTTGATTCCTATTTGATTATCAGACCACCCCTCATGCAATCACAGGGATAGCTCCAGCAGAATTGCTAATGGGAGAAGACTCTGCACTTGGTAAAGTCTGATTTTTCTGGCTTTGGGGACAGAATGAAACAGCATCAGGAGCATCAATGCCAGACACAAGACTCTAAGCAAGAGAAACAGTTTACTTCAGAACACAATGTTTTGTGCTGAAACTGTAGAAATGGGTAAGACGCATGGTTGACGAGAGGCCAGGTCCCATGGCATACAATGTTCGCGCAGGAGAAGTGGTTTTAAATAAGCACACAGACCATATAAAAGCTGCAAACTCAACAAATGGTACAGCAGCAAAACATACCTGGCCTTCAGAACAACCTGAAAGGCTGTCAGAATCCTTGGTTTCTCCCCCTCTATCTAGTGTCGAAGAAACCTCAGAGGTGGCCACGGTGGATGTCACAGCCTCAATGCCTTTAGCACCTGAAGAAGAGGATGAGTTTCTCTCAAGATGTTCCAGGTGCAAGAAGCTGGCTATGATCCGGTATATACCACCTATACCCAAGGATGAGTCGGGGGAACCAGACTTGGTATGAAAACGCCCCAGCAGAGGATACAAGAGAAGGAACAGGCCTACATCCTGGACTTAGAGGGGGAGGGATGTAATAATTGTAACAAGGTCAGACAGGTGGACTTCAGAGAATCTGAGTTCCCTGACTGGGGCTGTTAACTTGGTCCAATCAGGGAGGCCTGGCTGACAGATATAAACAGAAGAGTAAGAGGTTCTGTTCACTCTGAGAAATGGCTCTGAGGAAGCCAGACCAGTATCAAGTACTATGCACATATAAATAAAGGGTGGCTTATTGACAGGATACCCAACTCTGTGGAGTTATCTCATTGACTACACTAACAGCGAAGATAATCATTCAAGCTCATTCTTCCCTGCTGAAAGTGACTTACTATCATACAAAGCATTCCATTCTCTGCAGACATAAAGAATGTGTTTAAGCTTTGCATCTTTTTTGAATTGCTCAGGTGCTTAGGGAGCCTTTGGCTTTCCCTCTGGCTGGTGCATTGCAAAGGAGAAAGCAATCAGAGTTGGCCTGCTGTTTATTTAACATCCTTCTCTCCCATGGTATAAATTGCCATGATCATTTGAAATTTTGCATTCTTATCTTGATGAGTGTCAGGCGAAAAGCTTTGGCAAGAAGTGTCTCTTTTCGGTGATATTCAAGTATTTTGTTCCTTTAGCATCAGCTGGAAGCAGTTTTAATAAGAAACAGAATGTACTCTATTCTGTGACAAGCAAGATCCAGTTTGCTATCAAAGCATTATCATTTCTTACAGTCAGAATGGCCAGCTTAGTTATGGTTGACATGTTGGTCTTGATAGAGATCCTGTTAGAGCGGAAATAAATAACAAAGTCCAATGAAGCAAAAACACCTTTTATTACCCTGTCACAATGCTGGGTTTGTGACAATCCTATTATTATGTTGCAATATGTACTTCTATGTACTTTTCTTAAAATCAAAGCAAATATAGGTAATAGAGGCCCTATACAAGTTAACAGAATGGTTTGCCAATATATCTTAATAACAACGTGCCATCGTTTTTCTGAGCTGGTTGTGAAATATAAAGTAAACAATAAAGTAATCCATGCTTCAGTAAACAAATGTTATTGCTTATAAACCGCTTTTGGAGGGTAAAATTCCAATCAGAGGCCAGAACAGAGAGATATGCAGCTAAATCAAAGATTCTAGAGGTTATAACTTTTGACTGTTGAAAATGTTACTTTGGAATTACAAGAAAGAACAGTTGATCTCACTTGGGTCAGATGGTAATTGATCTACTCTGTAAAGCTTGATAGTGAAGCATAAAAATGAGGTATTACACCTCACATGCTTTTTAGTCATTTTTGCAGAAACAAACATTCCAAACATTTAACCTAGCAACCACAGTTTCAGTCTGCCCCTAAAAGATGAGAAAATGAATACAAGTTAATGTCCGTCATCCAATTACAATTAAATATTCAGTCATTATATAATAAATGGTAGTGTCTCCCTGCATTTGCCTGATACCCTGTCTGTATCTGTCACAAGGCTACACTGTATTTCTCTACAGTTTCATTAAGTATAGTTCTGCCCGCTCTCTTTTATTCTTCAGCTGATTACACTACACTGAGCAGCACTGTTTAAAGCACTAATCACTCACCCCGTTATAAAATATAGAGCCTGAATTTGCACAGTGATCCTCCTATTGATACAAAGTAGTGGAACTTCACAGACGCTAAGCGAGGCTACACACAAAAAGAATATAAATGGAACACCAAAGCAGGGTTTGCCCTGTCTCTCTGTCTGCACCCAGCTGGAGCATCGAACAATCAAGAGGACAGTAAGAAATGTTAGCAGGGCAAGAAATTCCTGAAAATCAAACTAAGTGTTTCCACTACTGACCTGAACTGAGATGAGAGTCTACAGCCAGTGTGTGATATTGACTGAAAGAGTTAGCAAAGGCCCTCCATTGAGGGAAACACAATTGCTTCTGATAGGCTACCATAAAGTTATACTCTGCAGCCATGGGAAGTAATAGTGACTAATGAGGAAGCATATTCTTCAGGGACCTTGGCTCTGCCTGTTATGGACCAGACTAGACCCCCTCAAAATATCATAAGAAGGATGGCTTTGACAATAAATTATAAAGGTAAATGTAAAGTGCTGTGTTCCAGATGCAATGCAACCAATCAAACTACTCAGTGTTAAGCAAAGTACAATTTATCCGAACACAATAGTTAAAATACAGCAACAGAAAGATGAACTTAGAACAACTTAACTCTATTGGAAAGCTAACAGAATAATAGAACAGTAACCATTGCTAATTAACTGTTCCAACACAGTAACATCCTGTAAACACACCTCTTGGCAAAAAGGCAAATTCAGAAATCAGTTTTTCTCACATGCAACACCAACAGTAGGAAGAGCAACCCAGTTTCTAGTCTAGAGAGGGGAAAAATATAACTTCTACTTCTTTAAGATTCCAGCACCTTCTGCCGAATCTAAAAGCTAAAGAAAACTAGAATTCCTGGTTTGTGAAAGGTACCCACATCCATCCAGGCTGCTTCATTTGTTCCAACTTCAAAAAAAACTCCCAAGACTCACAAGCTGTTAACATTACCACAGACTATGTTTGTCACCTCTCATTCAATCTCTCTCTTCAAAGAAAGAAGGACAAAATACATCTCTTAAAGCCACACGTTGTCATTTGCCCCTTTTCCTAATATTTGCATGAAGTAGATCACAAATAAATATGCACATAAGGAAGATGCAATACTTATTAAATTATTGTCTTTACTACTGCTTTGTGTTTTTTAAAAGATTGCCAGATTTAGATACCTTTAGAGAGAAACCTCTCTCAGACAATGTCAGCTCCCATTGGCCTCCCATGCCCTTTCTTCCCTTTGTTCTGCAGATAAGAAAGCTTTCGGCATTTCAATTCCTCTCTTTGAAACTTTTTTTCCTATTTATTTACTTTATCTGTTCATCCTGTAACCTTTTGTAAACCTAGATTTTTGATAATGATCACAGTCATTGCCAAGTTGCTATTAAAAAAGAACAGGTGTTATGTATCTTAAAGTATTAAGGTAGATTTGGCCCTGGGTCCTGCTGGGATCTATCTCAGAATATTGAGGGAGGTAAGAAAACAAATTGCTGGAGCATTGACTAACATCTTTGTATCCTTTTTGGCCACAGATAAGCTCCCTGAGGACTGGAGGATAGTCAATGTTGTCCTATTGTTTAAGAAGGGTAGCAGGGGTAATCCAGAAAAATACAGGCCTGTGGGCCTCACATTTGTGTGTTGGGAAATTATTGAAAAAGATTCTCAGGAACAAGGTCTATATGCATTTAAAGCAAATGGACTTACTTGAAATAGACAACATGGTTTTGTGTGGGAGCTATCGTGCCTCACTAACTTGTTTGAGTTTTTTGAGGAGGTGACGAAGATGATTGATGAAGTAAATGCATTTGATGTTATGTATATGGACATCAGTAAAGCCTTTGAAAAGGTCCGTCATTGCAGACCGTACAAAAGGTGAAGTCACATGGTATCAGAGGTGAGCTGGCAAGTTGGATATAGAACTAGCTTAGTTATAGGAGACAGAAGGTAGTGGTGGAAGAAGGCTTTTTGGAAAGGAAGGTTGTGACTAGTGGTGGTCCAGAGTGATCAGTACTGGGACCTCTGCTATCCATGGTCTCCATAAATGATTTGGAGGAAAAGCTGGTCAAATTAGTAAATTTGCGAGTGATACAAAGCTTAATGGAGTTGCGGATTGTGAAGAGGATTGTCAAAGGATACAGCAGGATATAGATCAGTTGGAGATATAGACAGAAAAATGGCAGTTGGAGTTTAATCTGGACAAACGTGAGGCGATGCATTTTGGAAGCTCAAGAACAGGCGGAAATTATCCAACGGAATATTGATATGCAGAGGGATCTGGGTGTGCAGGTCCACAGATCACTGAAGGTGGCAGCACAAGTAGTTAAGGCAGTAAAAAAAGGCCTAAGGCATGCTTGCCTTCTTTGGAAGAGGCATTGAGTATAAGGATAGACAAGTTATGCTGCAGATTTATAGAACTTCAGTTCCACCACACTTGCAGTATTATATACAGTTTTGGTCACCATACTACCAGAAGGATTTGTATGCTTTGGAGAGGGTATGTTTACCAGGATGTCACCTGGTGTGGGGGTTTTAGCTATGAAGAAAGGTTAGATAGACTGGGTTTGTTTTCGCTGGAATGCAGGAGCTTGAGTGGTGACCTGATAGAAGTTTATAAGATTGTGAATGGCATAAATAGAGTGGAAAGTATGAGGCTTTTTCCCAGGGTGGAGGGGTCAATTATGAGGGGACACAGGTTCAAGGTGCAGGGTGGGGAGGTTTTCTCACAAAGGGTGGTGAGTGCCTGGAACGTGCTGCCAGAGGAGGTGGTAGAAGCAGTCACAATAGCCGCATTTAAGAAACAGCTGAATAGGAAGAGATTAGGGGGATATAGATCCTGTAAATGAAGTCAGTTTTAGTATGAAAGGACAAAATGTGTTGGCAGAGGCTTGGTGGGTCGAAGTACCTGTTCCTGGGCTGTATTGTTCCTCATTCCCTTCACTGTTGTTCATTTATCCTCATGTCTATTACTCAGCCTTCATTCTGTCAAGTGTCTTTAGAAATTGATTATGTCAAAAAGTCTAAGTGCAAATTATTGTTAATTGACCATTCCATTTTTGTTCTGATTTTAGTTCCAACTTGTGATTTTGAATCTGATCTATGTGGATGGCACTCTGCAGAAGCACAGAATTCTGTTGTGTGGTTGTATGTTCAAGCTCATAGTAGCTCTTCGAATGGCACAGCACCACTGAAAGACCACAGCACAGGCTCTTCAGGGGGTAAATCCAGAAAATTTTATAAATTGCATTTGAAATGTAGAATTGTAAATATGTAACTCATGGAAACTTATGTATTGGGATCCTCTGATAAAATCAGTTCATGATACAATTTGGTGGTGAGAGGTCTGGGGGATAGAGCCTATAGATTAAAGTCAGTAGTTTGTGTGAAATCAATTGTTAATTTTAAATCTGAAATTGATAAATTTTTGTGAAACTTGTGTTTTAGGGATCTGACACAAAGACAGATTTCTGGAATTAAGTCACAGAACAGCTGAACTGTAGAACATGTTGGAGGTGCTAATTTGCTTGCTCCTGTTCCTATGTTACAGTGACTCAGAACAATATTGTACTGAGCACTCAGTACAGGTATGCTGTGATAACAGCAATCCTGGATGATGTCTCATTCTTCTGATGCCTTCAGATCCCAGTGTAATTTTCAATGTGGGGACAGTTTGGGAAAATCCAGCAACCCATACACCTCCAATTCCAAAACTGATTCAAGATGGTGCTGTCACCGGGCAACTTTATGGCCAGCTTTTTACAGCAGGTCTTATTCTCACATTTCTTACAACTGTTCCACACTTTTAAACCTCAATTCTAAGTCTGTAAAAAGTACTCTTGTTTTTGCACCCTTCCTGTGCAGTCATAACCTTGTATGCCTCGTTCTGTCTAAACACTCTACGAGCTTTACAGGTCAGTTCTGCTATAATGTGCATCTTGATCATATGAATTTGCTGTAATACAGTTGATGAACTGGGGACACTGTTTCTAAAGCTTGAATTTTTAAAATGTGTGTTGGCTGCATTGCGATTACATCACCAACACTTTAAGCGCTATTTCTAAAGTGCAATTTTTCTGTAATGCGGAGTTGCACAAGAATGTAACCATTGCGTTACAGAAGAACTACCTGTATGTCCTTGTATGTTATAACCTGCCTGTACTGCTCACAAAACAAAACTTTTCAGTGTACTTAGATATATGTGATAACAATAAATCAAATTAAATCATTACCTGTTAAGCTCCTTGAAGAGTTAGTTTACAAGATAGAGAGGAAATGTTTGCATCTGAGAATGTGAGGAGATGTGGAGCACATTTTATGCACTGTAGTTGGGAGGACAATGGAAGAGAATATAGAACATAGAAGAGGAGAGCACAAGGAACAGACCTTTTGGCCCACCATGTTTATGCCAACCATGATGCCATTCTAAACAAATCATATCTGACTGCACTAGTCAGTCTTCTTCAATTCCCTACCTCTTCGTGTCTGAATATCTCTTAAATGTTGTTATCATATCGTCTTCTTCTGCCTTCCCTGGCAGCACGGTCCAGGCACCTACCACCCTCAGGTATCTTCAATATTTCCCCCTCTTACTTTAAACCAATGCCCATAGTTTTTGACATTTGCACCCTGGGAAAAAGACTTGGACCTTCAAGTTTATCCACGCATTTCATAACTTTATACACTTCTATTAGGTTACCCTTCAGCATCCAAAGCTCTAGTAAGAACAATTCAAGTTTGTCCAATCTCTCTTTATAGCTAATATCCCCTAAGGCTGGCAAACCTGTCTTGCACCCTGTACAAAGCCTCCACATCCTTCCTAAAGTATGGTGGCCAAAATTGTATACTATGCTCCAAACATGGCTTATCCAAAGTTTTGTACAGCTGCAACAGGACTTGCCAACTTCCATACTCAGTGCCCTGAACGATGAAGGTAAACATCCGATATGCTTTCTTTACCACTTTATCCACTTGCGTTGCTACTTTTAGGGAACTATGGACTTGTGCCCTGAGATTTCTCGGTATATCAATGCTCCTAAGGATCTCCTGCCATTTACTATACACTTTATTCTTGTATTTGATCTCTCAAAATACATTACCATACACTGTCCAGATTAAACTCCATCTGCCCATTACTCTGCTCAACTTTCCACCTGACCATTAGCCTGCTGCAGGCTTTGACAACTTTCCTCACTACCCAGCACTCCACCAATTTTCATGTTGTCTGCAAACTTACTAAGTAGACTACCTACATTTTCATCTAAATCATTTATATACGATACAAACAACAAAGGTCCCAGCATTGATCCTTGAGGAACACCATTGTTCATAGAGCCTCTAGTCAGAAAAAAAAAACCCTTCCACAACTATTCCCTGCCTGCTAAGATCAATAAAATTTTGTATCCAACTTATAAAGTTGGATCCCATATGACTTAATTTTCTGAATCAGCATTTAATGAGAGACATTGATAAATCATTTAGTAAAGTCCAAGTAGGCAATAGCCACTGCCTTAACCTCATCAATTATTTTCATCAATTCCTGAAAAAACATAATCGGATTAATAATACAAGACCTGCGCAGCACAAAGCCATGTTCACTATCCCTAATAAGTCCATTCCATTATAAATTTCCTATCACTATATAAGGCTCACCATTTTAACGACTCACCTCAACAACTTGTTGAGTTAGAGAATTCCAAAGATGCAGAAACTCTAAAAGAAATAAAATAGTATCTCTGTCCTAAAAGGTGACCCCTACTTTTAAAATAGTGTCCTCTCAAATCTGACATATAAGAGGATTTCCATATCCAACTTGTCAAAACCATTCGGGACCTTATGTGCTTCAATCAAGTAACTCCCCACTCTTCAAAACTCTAGCTGAAAGAAAATCAGCCTGTCCAACCTATCATCATTAAACAACCCATTCCTTCCAGGAATCAAGCTAGTAAACCTTATCTGAAGCATTCTGCTTGGCAATAGCAAGCCTAGCCATAGCTGGTATTTGTCTTTGAGATTCATCCTCCAGAATCACTGTCTACTTCCAGGCCCCATGCTCAACTTCAGCCCAGTTAGGCTCACACCAGAAATGGAGATGAAGTGCCAGGCTTGGGATCCAGAAGTGATCCAGGACCTGGATTGCAAATCCAATCCCAAATTTCTGATAAATGTGAGTATTTCTAATTTAGGAAGAAAGGTTTCATGCAAGGTTATGGAAATTAGGCTAGAAATGGTTACTAAGTTGTGTTTCATGGACAAACTGTGGGCTCAAAAAATCATCTGGGAGAATTTATTTCTGCTGATAAACAAGAATATTGCTGTTTTCAGTCTATGGGCAAAAACTGGTAGTTTTCTAACTCGTCAGTGGCTAAGTAATACAGACAAAACAAAACTAAGGCCACTATGAACTGGACTAAACTACTAGCCAATGTTATTGAACCTAGAATTAATGTAACAACAAGTACTTTGTAGCTATTTACAGTCGTTAACTCATCATAATCTTTCTAAATTGTCAAAAACAATAAAAGGAAGGATATGCAAGCTAAAAACCAATTGGCATAAAGCCAACTGAATTTGCAAAAAGTGCATATGAATGCATGGATAAGGCCCTTGTGGTAGAGTGGTAGTGTCCCTACCTTTGAGCCAGGAGGTCTGAACTGAAGTCCCACTTGTTCTCAAGATGTGTCAAAACATTTCTGAACAGTTGTTTAGAAAATACCTACAAATTAATGGATGCTTCAAGGCTAGCATATTGTTGTTAAAGGAAAATTGTGTTTTAAAATGTAATAATTTTATTTTAAGAATTGATAATTTGAATAGATAAAAGGAAAACAATAGATATTTATAGATTTTCAGGAGACATTTGATGAGTTGCTTCACAGAAAGCACACTACTAACCCTCCATGTCTAGCGATAGAATCCAAGAAGTAAATTACCAAAGACAAAAATTCTGTTGAATCCTTGATAGCTTTTTCACTGCTGCGCTTTCCCGGCAACACATTTTCAGCTCTGATCTCCAGCATCTGCAGTCTTCACTTTCTCCTAGCTTTTTCACTAGCCTTATGCATTAAAGTGCAAAGAATCATTCACCTATTTCCAGCAGAATCAGAGCAAGTGGCAGCCAGGAATGATAGGCTAAACTCAGTTTTCTGACTTCTGAATACTGTTGGGAATACTAGTGGGTGCTGAGAGTCAGTTTCCTCTGCTTAGAGATGTAGAGCTAGGGGTTCTAGTTACAGACAATACATTGGCTATTTAGGACTGAGATGAGGAGAAATTTCTTCACTCAAAGAATTTTGAATCTTTGGAATGATCTACCCCAGACAAATATGGATGGGCTGCTCAATCAGAGCAGATGTTTAAGTTAGTCAATTGTTAGATTTTGGGCACCAAGAGAGTAAGGATGGTGCATGGGGTAGGATAAGACAGTCGAGTTGATTTGAAACTTTTGTCATGATATCACTGACAGGAGGAGCAAGCTTGAGGAGTTGCATGGTCCGATCCTGCTCCTAGGTGCTATGTTCTCATGTAACATTCTCCTTCATTTTAATTCACAGGCCATTATGTCTGGGTAGAAGCTAACAACATCACATTCTCCCAGACAGCTTTCTTTAATAGTTCTGTGTACTACAACTCAGGGCAAAACTGCCATTTTGAATTCTTCTACCAAATCAATGGCAGGAATTTACTCACAGTGCTATTGCAAACCCAGGAGGTGAGTCAAGGCAATGGCTATTTCAGTTAATGAATAAAAATGAATCTTGCAATGAAAGCTTGAGTATGAAAAATACTAAAGTATCATACCATCCCTTTATTCCATATGTTTCCAGAAATACACATTGTGCTACATTCACATTGTTCTTATTTTCAAAAATAAGGGTGTTAAGTATCTCTCTTACATATATTTTAAATACACAGTATTAAAATGACAATGGATGTGGTTACGCTATAGAAATTTCATGCAATTCCTTGTTGGTGGAACAGTGGTAGGAAACTGAACCATTATATGTTTGTTGTAATGATCTTTTAACACTCTTGAATAAGGATATTAACTACTTAATCAGTAAAAGAAGCCATATAGTTATGTTAAGTAATGCAAAAAGAAGTCTGTACAAAGCTTTAATCCAGTCAGTTGAATAATTCCAAGAAACATCTTCAATGCGACCATGTCAAATATTCTTTTTTCCACAACACTGTCAGCTCTGCTGCCAATTTTTGAATATAGATATAAAAAATGTTCTCACTCATTAGCTACCACATCAAAGAAAGCATAATTAATATTGTGGTTAATAAAATGACACTACCTTGGTGCTATCTTCAAAAAGTTTCTTCTTTTACACTCCAGAGGGAAGTAATACTGTGGGAAGAACACACACCAACTGAAAACCAATGGATCAGAGGGGAGGTGCAATCTCTTAATTGCCTAAGCCAGTTTCAGGTATAGATTGTTCAATTTATTCATTAGAATACTTATATAGTGCTAAAAATTTGAAGTTGCTGTCTGATAACACACATTCTGCCATGCACTTCTGACAGAAATGCTCATCCATTTTCCATTATAATTCACACTTGTTAAAATTCAAGCATTGACATGAAACTTAAGCGAGTGAGAAATTCATTGCTTTCCGTTTCTCTTGATACAATCAAAACTACATTACAGGAGGAACACAAATTATGAACGACCAGCTTACAAATGCTCATACTTATGAATCTGACCCCATACTTCCCATTTCAAACATATTTTATAAGAATATTTCCTGTACTTATGAATGGCTATATTACGTTGTCTTGCATTGTGTTCCACCTTGCGTACAAATCGACTTGTAAACAGATTCAGGAATGAAGACCGAATATATCAAAGGCTGCTGTCAAGATACTAGCATGCATTAGCAATTAATGCATGCCTTTGAGTCACTAACTAACTCAATCTGAGGGTGTGGCGTCTCTTTCTGCTCAGGAAATTGGCAATATGGCAGTGTGGGGTGTGAAGATACCGTGGGTGCAGTCCAAGGTACCATAGATATTACATTTACTATTGGAATTCCTTCCAAGAGATGTCATGGATACACTGTCCACAATGTCACCTCCTACAATCTAGGAAAAACTTACTGAATAAAACTTAAGAGCAAAGGTGAACTTGATAATGCACAAAGTGCTGTATATATTTTAAATTCCATTTGCAGTAGAAAACAGCAATGAGCAACAGTCTCCTTTATGAAGCAATAATGCGTGATGCATTGCCCCACAGTGATGTTATGGTGCAAGCCGTGCTGTTTGAGGATCTGTTGTATGTATGGATTTCAGCACTATTTCCTCCTACTCTAACTGATCCTGCACTTTCTCATCTCCTTCACTACTCCCCCATGTCCTAAACCCCAAAGGTAAGCCAAACTGCACATAACCACAATACATCAGCTCTGAGGACAAGCAAAGATAGTTCAACACCAATTAACTCTTGCCAAAACTCTTGCAGTTGAATAGCAGAAATTAGAATTTGCTTCCAAAAGGCAAAATTAAAATTCAAAAATTAACCAACATCAGAAAGGGCCAAAAGAGCAACAAACATAAATGGAAGTGATGAACCTTTTAAATGGCATGGCTGCATGGTCTTTGCATCCTGCTGTTTGTAATGGAGCAAAGTTATCAAGTATAATTTAATAATATCCCAACACACATTCCATTGCTGAGGAATGAGCATGGACTCTCAGAAATCTTTAGTTTTGAAAACAGATGAAGATGAACTTGTCTGTTAATTTAGAGAAATGTTGGGAAAAGTGCTTTTGGAAGATGTATTCAAGCATCTGTATAATCTGGCGTTTGTCCAACTTGTTAATTATATGTGGAGCAGCTATTGTAATATTAATCAAAACAATTACAAAAATGTGATTCAGCAGTTTTAACTCTTAGTGGAGTTGTTTAGATCTGTACCAGAGAGAACCCCTCTGCAAAATAATTATAGGGGCTGTGATCTGTAGCAAACCAACAGCAAAAACCACTGAACTAGTAAGAAACTACCCTTAGAGACTTCGGAATCTCCGTCGTTCCCTTTACTGAGATCAGTTTGTTCTGGAGTCAAGTCAAAGGAATCAGCAGCTCACAGCAAGCAGGGAAAACAGCAAATTACATTGAACTATTCTGACCTTCAGAATAAATAAAAAAAATTGAATACTGTCACTTTTAGTTTATATTTGTTAGAAATACTGCAATGAATGATTGGGGAATGCACATTGGATTAAACTAGAAGTTAAACGATCATAAACTTTAAAATGATTCTTTAAAAATATACACAATTTATTATAACAGAGAAATTTTACACTCAGCAAATATAAATTTAAGCTTAAAGGATCAGTAAGTCTGTGTGCTTTTAAAACTGCAGTCGCATTGTAGAGCTATTTCTAGGCTTTTGCATTGAGATTGAGAAGATGTAGTTATGCTTCAGTACAAAGAAATTGCAATGTTTTACTGAGTTTCTCATTACTATTTCTGCAGGTTACATTTGTAGGTTCTGTTCAAAGTAGGACAGGATTCTTGGCCCTGGATAGTCTGCAATTCCATGACTGTGAAGAACCACTTTTATCAGGATCCTGCCCACCTTCAACATTTACTTGTGGAACTGATCACTGCATTCCTATGAATTCAATTTGCAACTTCCAGGCTGACTGTTGTGATGGTGCTGATGAAGTCAAAACAGTCTGCGGTAAGTGCCTCATGTTTCTGGGTCAGAAATTAAATGTTTGCTTCTCATTGGTTTTAACATTTCAAACTGTGAAAGTATATTTGAATGTTTTGTCAGGACTGACAGAATTGATATGGAAGAGTATTGAAATGTGCTGATTGCATGTTGAACACTGAATTATGCAAATCTCTATTCATGGAGCACTTAAAAGCCATACTTCCGAGTGCATAAATGTGAATATTAAATATAGCACCACATCCTGATTTTTCTTCTGTACATTTCACCCAACCATAAATCTGCTGCTCATATATATATTTATGAACTTTATGAACAATGTACAGAACAAAGTATAAGGAATTAGATTAATTATTGAAAACGCATGCCATTATAATAACATTCGGTAAAATTGATGCAATGGTCATGTTTGAATTCAGTTTGGATTGTTGGCAGATTTACTCCTCTGATAGCTACAGGTTCTGAGGTAGACATGTTTGATCACTAACCTTCATTATGCCTTAAATGTGGAGTTAGGCTACACATCTGGCCATAATATCATTGAATGGTAGAACAGGCTTTAGGGGCTGAATGGCCCAATCTGGTTGGTTTCTGTTCCTATGATCCTTCTGTTGTTGTAAATGCACTGCATTTGAGCACAAAAAGCTGATCTGCAGTTCAAGTATTTTGCTTCTTTAAGCCAGTTCTGTGAACTGGCATTCCTCCGTGCAACAAGTAAAGGCTATATTGTGTCTTAATGTTGTTTATTGTATTGAAGCTGAATCTAGGTAAGTAGATATGCAGTAATATCTAGGTGGAAGTGGGTACTGCAGATGCTGGAGATTAGACTCAAGATTAGAGTGGTGTTGGAAAAGCACAGCAGGTTAGGCAGCGTCCAAGGAGCAGGAAATCAACATTTCGGGCAAAAGCCCTTCATCTGCTTATGGATGTAAAGGGTTAAGTCGAGAAAAATAGATCTTAATAGAATGGCAAAGATTACACAGTTCATCTGATGAGTCCTAAAATTATTACTCATTCCACCTCCCATTTTGAAAGGGCTCAATTTTTATCTATTTACTTTATTCTTTGATGGGATGTGGACATCATTGTTGAAGTCAGCATTTTTTACCCATCCCTAATCGCTCTTGAAATGAGTTGGGTCATTTCAGAGATTTGTTAACAATTGATTATGTTGACTCTGCGTCAGCAGCTACATGCAGGCCAGAAGATTTCATTCCCTAAAGGATAATAGTGGCCCAAATGGATTTTTATGACAATTGATAGTTTTTTACTCATCAGTATTGCTGAAACCAACTTTACAATTTCAGTTTTAATAATTAAGTTTAAGTTCTGGCAGCTGTCATAAACCCATATCTCTAGAGCTTTAAGCTAGTTCTCAGGATTTCCAAACAACGGACATTTCCAGATGTTTCCATCTTCCATCTTGCAAGAAATGACAGAGACTGATATTTGTATGTGTTTTAACTCAAGGTTACATGTTACCTCACTCACACCACGTTTGAACGTGAGCTGTTTCAGTATCTGATGAATTTTGAATGGCATTGAACACTGTGCAATCATCAGTAAACACCCCCACTTCTGACCTTATGATGAAGGGATAGTCATTAATTCGGCAGTTGAAATTTTTGGGCCTGAGACTTAATCCTAAGGAACTCCTGCAACAAAGCCTCAGGCTGAGATAAATGGCCTCTAGGAACTTCAACCATCTTTCTTTCAGCTCACCACAATGCCAATGAACAAAAGAAAACTCCCCAACTCAATTGCTATTGAATTAAATTTTTTAAGGTCACATTTGGTAAATGGCTGCCTTGATATTAAGGATAGTGTGACCTCACTTCTGGAATTTAACTGTTTCTGTCCATGTTGGAAATAAGTAGTAATCAGGGGGGATCCAAGATGGCGGCGACCCAGTAAGACTGAGTCTATAGTGCTCCTCCCAAGACTTGGGCACAGTGGGTCACCTACCCCCTACCAAGCTCACCAAATCATTTATAAATCATTTATAATAGTTTAGTAACTCAATTAGTTGTGTAATATTACATTTAAACAA
>NC_057714.1:76339719-76362735 GCF_004010195.1 Chiloscyllium plagiosum
TAATCTGCTTAAAACATGGGTTCAGGATCTGGGACTAGAAATCTCCACAGAAACGTGGAATGATATCTGGGAAAATGCTAGAAGAATTACTATTTGTAACAGAACCCAGGCTATCCAGCTGAAGATACTTCATAGGGCCCATTTAGCACCGGTTCGATTGGCAAAATTTAAGGCAGGAGCATCTCCAATGTGTCCTAAATGCAAAATAGAGGTGGGCACTCTTGTACATTGCTTATGGGCCTGTCATAAGGTCCGTGGATATTGGACTAAAGTAGCAAGTACCCTGACAGAAATTTTAGGAACGGAAATAAAAGTGGACCCCGTATCTCTCCTCTTGGGCTTTTCGAACTTTCCCTCCCTGGACACGTACGGGAAGAGACTATTTTCTATTCTTTCTTTCTGTGCAAGGAAAAATATTTTGGTGAACTGGGTGGCTGAGGGCCCCCCTGGACTTTCAAATTGGCACAGACTAATTATGGAATGTATTCCCCTTGACTTCCTTACAAATATGGTGCACCGAAAGACCGAATTATTTTATAAAATATGGCAGCCCTTTTTGAATTACATAAATACAGATATTTCGGCTATCCTAACAAGGGCTTTTATTTAATTGAGATTACAAACCTGGCTGGTCCGCGGCTCCTCGGGGGAGGAATCCCGCACGAATACGGGTTTTATTATATCTGATGCTAACATATCCCGAGCATGTAAGAGACTTAAATATACACCCTGGTTAGTTGTTAGGTTAGATAGTAGATAGTTGAGTTTTGTCTGTTTGTTTTGTTTGTTTGTTTTTTTTTCGGTTTTTTTTTGTTGTTGTTTTGTTTTTTTTGTCAAATTTTGGCTATTGTATATTTGAGCTAATCGTATATCAATGTTTATATCTGAGAGTTTTGTTTATTTTTGTAAACTTGTAAAAATGTTAAATTTCTAATAAAAATATCTATAAAAAAAAGAGTAGTAATCAGATCAGGAGCCTAATGTCCATAGCAGAACCAAAACTGGGTGTCAATGGACAGGCTGTGTCATCATCCCTTTAGTCTTTGGCTACTTTCCACGTATGGAGTCAGCTATTACAAGGGGGCATAGCTTTAAATTAAGGGAGTGTAGGTATAGGACAGATGTTAGGGGTAGGTTCTTTACTCAGCGAGTCGTGAGTTCATGGAATGCCCTGCCAGTAGCAGTGGTGGACTCTCCCTCATTATGGGCATTTAAGCGGGCTTTGGATAGGCATATGGAGGATAGTGGGCTAGTGTAGGTTAGGTGGGCTTGGATCGGCGCAACATCGAGGGCCGAAGGGCCTGTACTGCGCTGTATTCTTCTATGTTCTATGTTCTATGTACTCGAAACCCATAAGAAGTAGGTGTATATGGCATAAGACTAACTGCATAATGGAGAGGATGTTCCAAGTGCTACTTGATGAAAGCAGCATAGTGGATGGAAGCCTGGGACAGGATTACACACATTTTCTCAAGGGGCACACAGAGTTCTTCTGTCTACCCTTGGAAAATTAACAAAAGTAGAAATGTCTAACTTTTTTGGACCTCCTCTGGACCTAACTCCTCTGCCATATCACTGCAAACTTGTTCAAGACTAACAGTTCAGGCCTGATGATAGTTAGTCTGAATTTGCCCATTTAAAGAAGGACTTTACTAATTTCTGGTTAGAGAAACAGCTGCTGGGAATATAAACTTAAAATGCTAGACTTTTGGAATTGGTATGGTTCCTGTACATGATATTAACTGCTGGTAATAGGTGGTTATTATTAGTGGGCATGTTTTAAATCATCCCATTATTAACTTTCATAGAAGACCATTTCACTTCCAAGCTTTGTCAATTCCAGTCTAACTTCATTACTTGCTTTACACAATTACACTACCTTAAATTCCAAATGTCCACTTTACTTTCCTTATCTATGCTAAGTTTGATACCAAACACAATTGCTTCCATCTCTCTTTCCAAGTTGTTCCCTAACCTTAGCTTGTTCAAATATTTCTTATCTGTACCATAAAATCAAATGTCAAATTGCTTGCCCTCTTCATGTGCTCGTCAACCATCTGGAAAAAGCTGCCTACAGCCAGAAGGCGAATCACTGCTTCAGCTCCCATTCTAAATGGGAGAAGTGACAAGCGCACAGATACCTCAAAATTGTCAGGGATCACTAATGTGCCCATCTTCAAAAAGGTATATGTGCAGCTAGATTTACTGACAGTGGCACACTTCATTAATTCCAGTGTTCAACAAGTGTACCTATCATCAAAATAAGTCCATATCCCAGTTGGTGTAATAGAGATAATTAACTATATTGCTGCCACATTTGACTACTTCGATGACATATTTGTCTTTAGCCTTTTATTTGTTCGTAGATTTGTACTTATTTTTCTGTTGGTCATTTTTTTTTCATTAGTTACATCAAATTATTTGTTCTGTCTCTAAAATGCAAACTTACGTTTTGACTTTATGACACACCCTCTCATTAAGGCCTTTGATATATTTGCATCTAAGTAGGTGTACTATACCAAATTTCCCAGAATATAGCAACAGCATTTAAGCAAGTCAAATGATTAAATGCCTGCCTCTGAACAAAAACTCTTGAGTGACTTCTCAAAATTATTTGAAAGATAGCTTGAGTGGGTATTACAAGAGCTTCTTTCAAGTGAAATATTATTGCTTCTTTTAAAACTGAGAAGCATATTGTGTGTCTCAGTAAAAAAAATGCAACACTGTTCTGATTACTTACCTATTGTTCCCTTAATGGATGCTTAGAAAATCTACATTTTTATGTAAACATGAAACCCTAAATTTGAGAAAACTGCCATAATTTTCTTATGTACTCTTAAGTCATTACTTATAATGAAAGATGCTTATTCAAAATTATTATATCACCCCAAATCTTCAGATAGGAAGATAGTTGTTAAAGCAGTGTAAGACCATGCAAATACTCTGATGAAGCTAACTGCATGATAATTGCCTGAGAAGATGAAATTTGTAATGGTTAATTACTTGAAGTTTCGAACCCTCTGATAAAATCTCCATTTCTGAGTCAGAATCAAAGATTTCAGATGGGTCTGACTGACTCAGACCTCTCAGTTGTTCAGAAACAAAATATCAAAACCCGATCTAACTCCCGAATAACTATTAAACTGAACTCCCGATTCACCAGTGAACCATCAACTACATATCCATCAATATCCAAGGACCCTAACACCACCACATCCCTGTCCCAACAATCTGTCTCCTCCTCCCCTGTTTTTGACTCAACACTACCGCTGATCCAAAACCACACATTGACCTAGACCCAACAGCCTCTCTTCCAGACTTTACCAGCCTGGCCATTCCCCCAGAAACACCTTTACAGGACAACTCCCTAGGATCTGACACTACCCCACTGACCTACTAAACTCTCCACTGCCCACCCCTCTTGGACCTGACACTACCCTAACACAACTCCTCTGCACCAAACAACTCCACTTCTCCTAACCTACCTCTCCCTGCCCCTTTAAAAACATGCCATAAGAATCCCTTATCCCCTCATAAAATTACCATGTTATTCCCTAATATTCATCTGCCACCCTATATGCCTACTCACCTATTCTCCTCTCCCACCTGGCACTCTGACCCCTCACCCACCTGGCATTATGACTTCTCACACACCTGGCACAAATAAACGTAAATAAGAGCATATAAATTAAAAGAGGTGCAAACCACTCAGTCCCTCAAGGCTGCTCTGATGATTAAAACAGTTATGGCTATACTGATTACTCCATTTTACTGTCTACCCTCATTAACCCCTCATCCCCTTGCTTTCCAAGAAACTACTCTACCTTAAAAATATTCAAAGACTCTGCTTCCGCTGCCTTTTGAGGAAGAGAATTCCAAAGACTCACAACCTGTGTGAGGATAAAAGTCTCCTTATCTTTGTCTTAAACGGGTAACTGTTTATTTATCCCATTCACAGCTGGAGACAACAGAATATATTGTCCTCTCCCACAACTACATTCTTCTGCCGGTTAATGTAAGGGAAATATATTCTTGGTTACAAATGACTGGATACACTTAAAGTCCTTTAGCAATGTCCTGTCTACTGACCTAGTGGTGTTTCTGACCAAGTCAGTCTCAAAACGTGACAGCATGATTACTGGAGAAATATCCTCTTCCTAGTCTGGGAAATTCATTGTCCTGCCAGGAGGAGATGGAAGCCCAAGTTTCATCTCAAACTATGATCTTTAACTCTCATTGTGTGCAACTTACATCTTCCAATCTGTTAGAATTTTCTCAAGAACCATTCTAAAAACCAATTTTTTGTTTCTGAGTACATTTCAATACAAAAGTCCTTCCAAATTCCTTTGTGTGGGGACAATTTATTCCATAAAGTTTTTCCTAATTGTTTCATTGGTGAGTTGGGGGTTAACTTAATCAGATACTGCAGGATGTTGGCATATATCCCTGTGTTGCTGAAATTATTCTACTGAAGTTGCAATGCAAAGTCGGTGATATAATAATTGCAATGCAAACCCAGCTCTGGAAGTTCACACTCCAGAAACACCACCTTCAATTCTCCCTTCCAATAATATAACCTTCAACTTATCATGAATAATGCGGGATCCTCAATGTTAGATTCCATTATTAGGAAATATTCCTGTTTGAATGCATTTGTTATATTTTACACTTGTTATTTGGTTGGATTTAAATTTCAACCAATAGTAGCATGAGTACTGAAAAACCATGTGATTCAAATGAGGGCAAAGCACTTGAGCAACTGATTGTGAGACATTAATTCAGTTTAGCTGTTCTGAGCTGATCAGAACTCTGAGACTTAATTGCCAACAATTAATTCATTATATTACAGTCCAAAGTTTATACCTCAGTAGATAACATCAGCTTTTTTTCAAACTTTGTACTGCAGAGCCTGGCACCACCAGGGCAATATTGGTCAATGAATAACAAAAAGGCTTAATTTCATTGTTCATATATTATTATGCAGACAAAGATATGCTGAGAAGTAAATTATGGTCTATAAAAAATCCAATTGCACTGGAATATACAATGTTTCCAGTCAGTTAATTCAATCAATGACTAAAACCTATACCTCATTAAAAACATGAAAGGTGAAGTTATGTTTCCATGTTGATTGTTTCCTAGCAAAATTATATTTGTGCTATATTTAAGGAGTAAATAAAAAGATTAATTTGATTTTAATTCATCTTTGCTTTTATTCTTCAAGGTTTCTCACTTTAACAATGCAGCTTAAAAGGGAAGGGGAGACCTCCGTACTACACTGCTTTGAAGCTCTCTAAGTATCCTAACAGTAACCTACTTCTTTTTTTGTTTTCCAGCAAATTATACTTTGTGTAACTTTGAGTCTGGTTTTTGTGAGTGGATGCAGCTACCATCGAATGGTTCTGTGTGGGTGAGAGGACAAGGCCGAACATCCTCTGGGTTAGGATTATCTATTACAGACCACACAACAAACACCAGCCAAGGTGAGTACTTCCAGTTGTAATTTTATTGCTTATGTTCAATAGAATCCTGAGCAGGCTGGAAGATTGCTCATCAAACCAAGTTGTTTACAGATAAACATACCAGTTTAGGGAGAGGTGATATTCTCATGCTATTATCGCTACACTATTAATCCAGAGAGCGAGGTAATATCCTGAGGACCTGATTTCGAATCCCATTGTGGTTGATAGTGAAAATTGAATTCAATAATAATCTGGAATTAAGAGTGTAATGATGACCATGAAACTATTTCCGATTTGCTGGGAAATCTCATCTTGTTCACTAATGTCCTTTAGGGAAAGAAACTGCAATCCTTACCTGGTCTGGCCTACATGTGACTCCAGACCCACAGCAATATGGCTGTCTATTAACTGCCCTCTGGCAATTAGGGATGGGTAATAAGTGCTGACCTAGGCAAAGGCACCCACATCTGTGAATAAATTAAAAAAGGAGAAAGTGGCTAAATTATAGTCACATTGCTAGGTCATATGATTAAGCTTTGTGGAATATTTCAGAGTGCTTTAAAACACATATATAATCATGAATCAGCATATGATGTTTATAGCAGAAGACTGATAGACAGCTCAGGTAATTCTTACATTTAAAAAGGGAGACAGAACATGTCCAGGAAATTGCAGATCAGTCAGTTTAGTATTGGTGGTCAAAAAATAATGAAATCACAATTAGAGAATAGAAGGACATCTAGAAATGAGAAACGTAAAGATGAACAATTGGTGTAGGAATCGTTGCTTGAACACCTTATTTATGTAGAAATTTTAAGCTATTTAGTATACAAAGCTACACATAATTCTGTTAAATTGATTTGTTCATTATTGTCATGGCAATGTTAATCTATTTGTTTAAGAGCCCTATTAAAATACAATCAAAGGAGTTTGATGATTAACATTCATGCACATGATATCACACAAAGGAACTTCAAAATCCCATAAGGAATAGAAAAGAGGGGTGCCTGGGACTATTGTAAGCTATCAAACTCATCAAATAGTGGAGTGGCACTCTTATTTGTTGCTACAAGCATGGAGATTCAACAAAATATGTATTCAGACTATCACACAGATGACCTCATTCATAAATTCTGCCACCAGTGTTGATTACTAAAAATTTGATTATCATTATATTTAACCTTGTTGAAGCCTTTGCTTTTAGTCCCTATTCTGTCTACTAATTACTGACTCCCATCATTCTCCCTGTCAACAGCCTGAGATTAAACCTCTCTATTTGTAATGTTGGTGTCACATTTTACCTCAAGCTGACCTTCCATCCTTACGTTTGCACTATTGCTAAGGTTTTCTATTTCAACCTCTGTAACTTGGTCCTATAACTTTATAAGAAGCTGCTTGGATATTTTGTTGTATTAAAGGTGCCAAATAAATACAGATTGTTGTTCTAACATTAGGCCTTGGAGCGAGTGTGAATGTCTGAAAGACTGTATGACCACACTGACCCTTGAAAATAAATGTGACACAATATTGTATCGTCCTGATGGATGTCCTGTTTATTTTATCTGCTGTAGAAGCACTTGGGGTAAACAACTTGAACTCTGACCCTTCTTTCTTAGTTTCAGCAACTTGAAACTGGCAAAGTGTTTCGCTGACAATACTGAAATGTTGAAAAGGCAATAGTGTTTTCTCAGTGCTGCTGCGCAAAGGTTATTTTTCAATCTGTAAAACAGCTCCATAGCAATATTTTTACAGTGAATGAATAAGACAAAATAATATTTTGGCATAGAATTCTGAGATTTTTAACCATAATTACATTCATTTCTGATTATGGGCATATTCCACATTTCTTCTAATGTTTTGGAGATTGGATTTTGCAATTCTAATTTTATATGAAAAAGTTGATTCAGTGGCAGTTGTTGTAATCAATGTTTCTATCTGGTTTAATGGGCTGCCTCTCTGTTCATGTCAGAAGGAAATATGAGTTGAGAATAAACAAACGCCGATACTAGAAACTACAGACTGATTTAGGGAGTGAGTGTGTATTATGGTGAGGTTGGGGAGTGGTGATGGTCTTGCAAGAGGGAGAAGAGTATTTTGAAGGGAAGGAGTGTGTGTTATGGGGTGAGGGAATCTTTGCATGAGGGTGAGGAGTATATTGCAGGGATGGAGAATGGATTTATCCAGGAAGGAGCTGGTTTAACTAATTGTGGCCCTAATAAAGTGGAGGTGAGACCATGATAATAGGCTTGGACACATCAATAAGGAATATAAGCCTAATATTTCACTTCTGTCTATGATCAAACATTCAGCCAAACATATAAGTTGATGATGGTCTGAATACTGTCAGGGATAAAACATTACTGTAGGGATGCAAAGCAGGCAGTATTGGATTGACTGCTCATTAAACAAGTCATTTTCATTTCCTTTGGGATGAGGCGCCGAGGACTGTTTTCCTCCACTTTCCTCTTAATGCAGATATCTTGCATACGTTACAATAAGGTCTGGAAAAACAATGGGAAAATCTCAACTTGTCCAGTTCAGCCAATCTCTCACTTGATAAAGAATTTGTGTTATGAGCCCAGCTGAGTTTGCTACTGGGCAAGTCAAGTCCCAGAATGAAATATGACTCATTTTTTCATTTTTCTTCTCCAATTTTAATGTTGCAGTCTTTCACTGCAACATAAGCACACAAGCCTGCAGATTTGATTTTAACAATAAAATTATACAGAAGAAATAAAACTAAAATAAATGAAATCAAGGGATCTAACCTAACTTGGTTTGAAAGATTTCAAAACAATGGCAAAACATTGTTATCTACCACCCAATGCCATCATACTGAACTACATTTTCATAGATCTTGCTGTCTGTGATATAAGGCCTTTTCTTATAAGACTGGATGACACAGTAGCTCAATGGTTAGCACTGCTGCCTCACAACACTAGGGACCCAGGTTCAATTCCACTCTTAGGTGACTGGCTGATGGAGTTTACACATCCTTTTTTTGTCTGTGTTGGTTTCCTCCAGGTGCTCTGGTTTCCTCCCACAGTCCAAAGATGTGCAGGTTAGTTGGCCACACTAAATTGTCCATAATGTCCAATGACATGCAGGCTAGGTGGTTTAGCCATAGGAAATGCAAGGATAGGTTCGAGGAAGGTCTAAAGTGGAATGCTTTTCAGAGGCTTGGTGTGGACTCAATGGGCTGAATGGCCTGCTTCCATTTCTTAAATACTTCCACAACTGAGATCTTAGATTTTCTCAGTTTTGAATACCAAAGTAGGTTTCTAACTAAACACTTCTGGTCAGGAACCTTTCCTTACACTGAGGTAATTTATTCCTTTAACTGCTCTAAACAATCTCCTTTTCTAGGAGAATCAATGCTTGTATTTGACTTCAGTCATGTCTCCCTCAAACTGAACTAAATATAAAACATCTTAGCTTCTGCTACAGCTGAGCCTTAATGTTCATTTTTCCTATTGTAACCCCTCACAATATAAACAAATATTCATAAACAGTCCAGGAGTCCTTGCAGTTTCTTGCTCTCTGACACATATTGGTTTAATATCATGGTTCAGGAAAGATTAACTTAATTAACTTTTAAACCTCTTCACTATATAAACCTCTGTAACACTCAAATATCACTAGTTTTAAATCCAAATTCTAGAAGAAATAATTATTAATATTTCTAAATCAAACACCTTTCAATAAACTTGGGTTATCCTCTGGGATCTGCTGTTTACCCCTCCCTCCCACCTGATTGGCTCTTAACAACCCTCTTGGACAGTAAGGAATGGATCCAAACCCTAGTGCCTTGTATAGTTTGGTAAAGTTTCCAGTGTGAAATGTTTATATTTATCCTGCAGTAATTCAAATTGTGGCTGGGTAAAAATGCATTCATAAGAAAAAAGCATTATACAAATTGAATACCTCTAAAATAAAGTAATTGTTTTTACGTTCTCTTATATGATAGGAATGTTCATCTATTTCAAAGCAACCTCAGAACATAAATCAACGCATATGATTCAACTTGGCATTCCTGTTTTAAAGAATCAATTAGTCGATGGTCTTCCATGTCAGGTAATTATATTTCTAAAAAGTAATTTGTTTAAAATGGAGGCTGATGAGAAGAAAACAAAATAAATACTGCAACATGTCGAATTTTGAAGAGTTTGTTGGCTTGAGATGCCCCTTACAGATTTTGTAGCAGATGGTCGTGGCAATTTATTTCTTCTATCTCTTGTCATTGCTGTTTTCTGATGCTCCGGGTCTCATTACCATCCTGTATTTATGTTGGACAAGAGGATGAATTCCCATTAGACTTCTCCTGTGCAGCCGATGTAACATTGGCAGAAGTTTGTCCTTAAGCTTATTTTATGCCAAAGTTTTAGGCTGAGCTGGAGGAATCCCAAGAAACTTCACATCACATTTTTCTCACGGAGACAAATGTGTTAAATGGGCTGATGGTGGACTACAATGAATTATTGAGAAATGATGTCAGTCATACCAACAAATCTGTTGTTCAAATTCATTATCATTCCAACGACTGTGATCTGAATTTAAAATGGCCATATCGTTACAGCAATTCTTGCAGCCTCTCAGGCATCTGTGAATATCTGTTAGTTTACAAATAAATAAGAGCAAGAGTAGTCAATATGACCCCTTGAAACTGCTCCACCATTCAATATGATTGTGGTTGGTCTTCTACCTCAACCCCAGTTCCCTGCCTATGCCCATTTCAAAGCCATTTTGTTTTATTTGAACACTTAAGGCATTATATAAATGATTAAAGGATCTTAGATAAAATAAATTTCACCACGGTCAACTGTTTGAACATTATTTAAATATAAGAATAGCACATTTTCTGCAAACTAAAAATTTCAGCTGCTTTATGATAAAGGAATGTGGGGGAGTACATGCTGTACAAAAGGCTGGTTTAACTTTTGCAAAAATGGTATTTAGCTGTCTGGCCACTGATACCTTCAACAGTACGTTGCAGACATCCTTTGAGATACTTGTTCACACTTTTGGTCAGATGCAGGATTTGACTGTAAAAGTAAGAGAATTGCTGGAGTTTGAACTTAAAAATGTGAACTAGAGTGCTCAGGGAAGGGATAGGCCTGGCAGCCTGGTCCCCTATAGGTCATGCTTTTGGACTACATTTATAAACTTGTGTCAGATTTCAGAATTCCTTTTGTTGACTGTTTTTGTAGAGTGTATCTGTACAGTCAGGATTTTTCTGTTTTAAATCATTGTTTTACCTGACCTTACTAATAATCTTCCTTTAAGCACTTGAGTGGTTTTTGCATCTTCTCTACCATCATGGAAAATAAGCTCATTCCTTTTAAAATGAATCTCAAATGACAATATTGTAAAAGGGTGAATCAATTTAAGGACACGCTCAAAGATATGAGGAACCAGCTGATGGTCGTTGGAATACACATTGATCTTCTACTAAGAGGACACATTTCTTCCCATCTACCCTGTCCATATCCTCATAATTTTGTACATTTCCGTTCTCGAGAACAAAGGACAGTACAGCACATAAACAGGCCCTTCAGCCCACCAAGCCTGCACTGACACGTCTCGCCTTTCTAAAGTAAAACCCTTGTGTCTCTATGTGGCCAGTTTCCCTTCATTCTCTGACTATTCATGGATCTGTCAAGATGCTTCTTAAACATTGCAACTATATCTGCTTCCACCACCTTCTCCGGCAGCACATTCCAGGCACTTACCACGAACTGTATAAGAAAACTTGCCTCTCACACCACTTTTAAACTTTGCCCCTTTTTTTACCTTAACCTATATTCCCTAGTAATTGATATTGTTACTCTTAGAAAAATACTACCATCCATTCTATCCATGCCGCTCATAATTTTGTAAATTTCTATCAGGCTGCCCCTCAGCCTCTGATATTCAAGTGAAAGCAAACCAATTTTGTCCAATTTCTCCTTATAGCTCACACCCTCCAAATTAGGCAACATCCTGGTAACAATTTCTGTTACATCTTTCTGGTAGTGTGGCAATTAGAACTGGATGCAATATTCCAAATGTGACTATACTCAAGGTCTGCATAGCTGCAACAGAATTTGCCAATTTTTGTAGTCAATGCCCTGACCAAAGAAGACGAGCATGCTACACACCTTCTTAACCACCTTATCCACTTGAATTGTCACCTTCAGGGAAATGTGGACCTGTACACTTAGGTTCTGCTGTATGTTAATGGTTCTAAGGGTTTAGAAATTTACTGTATGCTTCCCTCATGCATTCAACCTTCCAAAATGCATCATCCTGGATTTACCCAGATTAAATTCCATCTGCCATTTCTCTGCCCAAGTCTCTAGACTATCTATATTCTGTTGTATCCTCTGGCAATCTTCACTATCTGCATTCCCCAACCTTTGTGTTGTCCACAAACCTACTAATGAGATAACCGACATTCACCTCCAAATCAATTATCTATATTATAAGCAACTAGGGTCCCTGCACTGCTCCTTGTGGATCACCACAGGTCACAGCCCACCAATCATAACAACACTCTTTCCCCACTACTCTCTGTCTTCTATGTCCAAGCTAGTTCTGTATTCATCTTCCCAGTTCACTGCGGAATCCATGTAACTTCACCTTCTCTATCAGCCTGCCATGCGTGACCTTGTCCATGTAGACAATATCCACCACTCTGCTCTCATCAATCATAGATTAGATTAAATTAGATTACTTAGAGTGTGGAAACAGGCCCTTCGGCCCAACAAGTCCACACCGCCCCGCCGAAGCGCAACCCACCCATACCCCTACATTTACCCCTTACCTAACACTACGGGCAATTTAGCATGGCCAATTCACCTGGCCTGCACATCTTTGGACTGTGGGAGCAAACCGGAGCACCCGGAGGAAACCCACGCAGACACGGAGAGAACGTGCAAACTCCACACAGTCAGTCGCCTGAGGCGTGAATTGAACCCGGGTTTCTGGCGCTGTGAGGCAGCAGTGCTAACCACTGTGCCACCGTGCCGCCCAGCATCTTTGACACTTCCTCCATAAACTCAATCAAGTTTGTGAGACACAACTTCCCCCCAAAAAGCCATGCTGCCTGTCACTAATAAGTCCATATTTTACCAAATGTAAGTAAATCCTGTCCCCAAGAATCTTCTCCAATAATTTCCCTACTACTAATGTAAGGCTAATTGACCTGCATTTCCTGGATTATCCCTATTGCCCTTCTTAAATGAAGGAATATCACTGGCTATTCTTCAGGTCTCTAGGAACTTGCCTGTGACTGAAGGGGATACAAAGATTTTGGACAAGGCTTCGGCAATTTCCTCCCTCCCCTGCCTCAGTATTTTGGGATAGAGCCCATCAGGTCCTGGGAACTTGACTACCTTAATACTTTTTATAACACCCAGTACCTCCTTTTTTTAATACTGACATACCCTAGAATATCAACATACCTCTCTCCAGATTCACCATCCATCATGTCCTTATCTTTTGTGAACACTGATGTATTTGTAAAGGACCTCACCCACTTCCTTTGGCTCCATGCATAAAATTTCTCCTATGCCTGTGAGTGGACCTACCCTTTCCCTAGTTACCCTCTTGCCCCTTATATATATATATAAAGCTTTGGGATTTTCCTTTATCCTGTTTCCCAAGGTCATTTCATGGCCTCTTCTGGCTGTCCTAACTCCTTGTCTCCCTTCAATCACAACCTTTTCAGTTTCCTCTGTTCCAAGGAAAACTCTTCAAAACCAAAACTCCTCAGCTCCCCCAGTAAACCTCCTCTGCACCCTCTCCAGCACAATCATATCCCTCGTGTAATGTGGATTCCAGAACTGCACCCATGCTCTGAGGAATGTGAAAGAGCAAACCAGTATTTGTATTGAGCTAAGGGATAAAAATAAATAGTTTTTTATGGAAGACAAACTGATTCTTGCTCGGTACATGGATGAATACGGATAAGTAGCAATATAATATCAAGTGGACTAAAAATGAACAAGAAATCACAATAACAAGGTGATCATATTCATTCTGCAAAACGAAGCTGCAAAATGTGATATATACAGTATATGAAATCCTTCTCTTCTTAAGTTCCATCTTATTCACAGGACAGTTTTAAATAACATGACCATAAAAATTCTAGAAGTTTTCATTGTTGCAATTTTAAGTATTCTCAAACATTAAGTTGAATAAATTCATGCTCATCATTATACTCTTCATTCCAGATTTTTGGTTTACATTGAATTGAAATTCCACCATCTATCATGGCAGGATTTAAATCTAGGTTCCCAGACCATTACCTAGATCTGTAGAGTAACAGTCAACTAATAATATCACTAGGCCACCATCTTCGCAGTGTCACTGAGCTGATGTAATAATTCATAGAACATAGAACTGTACAGCACAGTGCCCTCGATGTTGTGCTGGCCTTTTATCCTACTCTAAGATCAGACTAAACTACATACCCTTCAATGTACTATCTTCCATGTGCCAACCAAGAGTCACCTAAATGTCCCTAATGTATCTGACTCTATTACCACCACTGGCAGTGCATTCCACAGACCCACCACTCTCTGTGTAAAGAACCTACCTCTGACATCTCCTCTAAACCTTCCTCCAATTACCTTAAAATTATACCCGTCGTAGTAGACATTTCCGCCATGGGAAAAGTCTCTGGCATCAACTCTGTCTATGCCTCTCAATATCTTGTACACCTCTATCAAGCCACCTCTCATCCTTCTTTTCTCCAATGAGAAAAACCGTAGCTCCCTCAACCTTTCTTCATAAAACATACCCTCCAGTCCAGGCAGCATCCTGGTAAATCTCATCTGCACCCTCTCTAAAGCTTCCACATCTTTCCTACAACGAGGCGACCAGAACTGAACACAATATTCCAAGTGTGGTCTAACCAGGACTCTATACAGCTGCAGCATAACTTCGCAGCTCTTAAACTCAATTCCCCCTGCTAATGAAAGCCAACACACCATATGTCTTCTTAACAACCCTGTCAACTTTGATGGCAACTTTGCAGGACATGTGGACATGGATCCCAGGATCCCTCTGTTCTTCCACATTGCCAAGAATCCTGCCTTTCACCCTGTATTCTGCATTCAAATTCGACCTTCCAAAGTGAATGACTTCACACTTTTCTAGGTTGAAGTTCATCTGCCACTTATCAGCCCAGTCCTGTCAATGTCTCAATGCAACCTACAGCAGCCCTCCACACTGTCCACAACTCCACCAACCTTCATGTCATCGGCAAACTTACTAACCCATCTTTCTACTTCCTCATCCAAATCATTTATAAAATCACAAAGAGCAGAGGTCCTAGAACTGATCCCTGTGATACATCATTGGTCACCGAGCTCCAGGCTAAATACTTTCCATCTACAATCACCCTTTGTCTTCTATTGGCCAACCAATTCTATATCCAAACAGACAAATTTCCCTGTATCCCATGCCTCCTTACTTTCTGAATGAGCCTACCATGGGGAACCTTATCAAACACCTTGCTAAAATCCATGTATACCACATCCACTGCTCTACCTTCATCAACGTGTTTTGTCACATCCTCAAAGAATCCAATAAGGTTCGTGATGCATGAACTGCCCCTCACAGTATAAGCAGAATATAAGCAGAAACTTCTGGAAATGCTCAGACATCAGACAAAAACCAAGTTAAAATTTAAAGTCAGTGGTAGGAAAGTAAGAAACGTTGTAGGAATTTAGCAGTTTAAATGTGATATAAGATTAAAAAGGAAAGGTCTGTATGGAGGGTGGAAGATGGAAGACAGCAAATGACAAAAAGAACAAAAGATGTAGCTGAAGGGTTGTGAGTGATAAAGAACTGCCACCCAAAACAAAACCAAAGTAAAATCAAAACATGCAATGAACAGAAAACTAAATGGAGACAGAGATCATGGTCTGAAATTCCTGAATTTGGTGTTGTGTCTAGAAGGATGTAACATACTTTAGGGAGAAGTTGAATAGACTGGGGCTGTTATCCCTGGAGTATCAGAGGCTGAGGGGTGATCTTATAGAGGTTTATGATATCATGAGGGGCATGGATAGGATAAATAGACAAGGTCTTTTTCCTGGGGTGGGGAGGTCCAGAACTAGAAGGCATAGGTTTGGGGTGAGAGGGGAAAGATTTAAAAGGGACCCAAGGGGCAACTTTTTCACGCAAAGCGGGGCATGTGAATGGAATGAGCTGCCAGAGGAAGTGGTGAAGGCTAGTACAATTACAACATTTAAAAGGCACCTGGATAGGTAAATGAATAGGAAGGGTTTGGAGGGGTTATGAGGTAACTGCTGGCAAATGGGACTAGATGAGTTTGACCAAAGGGTCTGTTTCCATGCTGTACATCTCTGAGACTGTATGACAACTACAGCTTGCATGAACCTCACTGGAAAGAAGCAGTCGGCCAAAGACAAAGAGATTGATGTGAGACCAACATGGCAAATTAAAATGGCACACTACCAGAGTCTTGGCTCATCTTTATGGACTGAACAGAACAGTTCTGATCAATGATCAATTCATGATTTGATGTAGTTTGTTTGAGTTCACAGGTGAATACATTCCTTTTGTGGCAACTATTGTAGGGCTTTTAGCGGTAATGTCCCTAATTCTGAAGTTGAAGACCTGCTTCTGGATTCAAGTTCCAACTGCTCCAGAGCTGTGTAATAATATCATCAAACAGGCTGTTTAGAGAATATCTACAAGCAATTACTCAAAGCTTCAGAAGATGTCTTACATGGATTGGGAAGTCTTCAATACGTAGAGTATTTATTTATTTTTTGAAATAAATTATCAATTATTCTTACGATTCTCTTTCATTTTCAATCAGTTAAGGATCTGGTACCAGATAACAGAAGGAGCTAACATGTCTGTGTATATAAAAACCACAGCTGGAGGGCAAATGAAAAAAGCTGCTGACCTTACTACACCAACAAACAAAGAGTGGGCAAAAGTAGAGATTTCTGTGGAAGCCCATGGAGCAGAGACCATGGTACCTTTCCAGGTGAGAAATGAGCATAATGGTATCTGGAATATACTGATAGTTACAACTGCACTTGCATTTACTGATTCTGAGAATCTCAACTTTATTTTACTCAACAAGTAAAAAATGAACTTAGGAATAAGAAGCAAGATTGAAATTCCTTCTACACAAAATAAAATAGAGCTGTGAAATTAAATACCAGGCAATTCTATTGAAACAGGTAGTAAACTGTGTTTAACAGACAACTGAATGTGTTCCTGAAAAGAGGAAAGATCTAGGGATATGGTGAAACGGATCTCTTAGAGCAAATTGCTTTTTCTGTCTGTCAGTCTATCTCTCTTAATAGCTTGCTGCAGCTGACAAATTTCACAAGTTAGTAGTAACCCTCATACAAACGTCTACAAGATTTAAACTGACTGCATTGTGTCAGGTTGGCTCAGTTCTTTTATATTCAAGCCCCATATTAGGGTTTGAGCGCATAATCTATGAGAAAAGTCAAGTGCTGTGTTAAGAGTGCTGAAGCTTTCAAAATATTTCTTTATTACCTAGTGTTCTGAGCACCACAGCTTAGGAAAGTTATATTAACTTTGGAAGGAGTGCAGCATAGGTTTACCTGTATGTTTTCCTATGAAAGTGTGCACTCTGAATACCACTTGTGCAGCCTGCCAAGATCGCTGTTTGCAAAAATCACTGTCTGAAATTTTCCAGAAATGTATTCTCAGGAATGGCAGGATTTTACTGTATACCACTGTGATGGCTGTTCTGACAGTTTACAAAACAAAAGGTGTCCTCTGTGACTTTAAGCGTGTATCTCTCTTCTGTGGGATTCTTGTATTGATGTCAGGAGGGGCAAGTCCCTACATGCAAAATATTTTGAATGCTTTTTAAGCTTTATTGTCAATAACACTTTTTTGACCTTAACCCCTAATTTTAGCGAGACTTCTTTCCAGAAATATATTTGAAAGATCACAGATTAAATATCATTTCTGAACAGCAGAATAGTTTCAAGAAGTGAAAGGTCTATTTCTGCCTCCTGTATGCATGAAAACAGGAATCCTATCTTGAGTTCTTCTTGAACCGCATGTATGACTGAAACCAATAAAAAGCCAAATGGATTAGAAATAGCATTTGACCTTCTTCTTTGAATTGTGAGTTGGTAGAGTATTAGAAAGAGAGAACGTTTTAGAGGTATTCAGCAGGTCTGATAGCAGAGAGAGAAACAAAATTAAGGCTTCGTGTCAAATATGACTCCTCTTCAGAACTGCAGGAAAATAGAAATGTTTTAGCCAATTGAAAGAGGGAGGGATAAGAAGAACAAAGAAAATTTCTGGGATAGTGTACAGGACAGAAGGGATTAAATGGTTCATTGACTCAAAGATGTTTACAGCATAGAAGGAGACCATTCGGCCCATGTCTCACAAATTAATCCCATTTTCCAGTATTTGGTGCCCATAGCCCTGGAGGGTAGCATCTAAATACTGCTTAAATGTTCCGTGAGTACCTGACTCAAATATATTTTCAAACAATGAGTTCCAGATTCCCACCACCCATTTGGTTTTATTTCTATTTATTTACAAGATTTGAGTGTTGCTGGCTAACATTTGTTTCCCATCCCTACTTGCCAAGTCAGCAGTTAAGAGTTAAACAATTGCTGTGGGTCTGGAGTCACATGTAGGCTAGACCATGTGAGGATGGTAGATTTCATTCCCTAAAGGACATTAGTGAAACAAGTGAGTCTTTATGACAATCAATACATGATCACCATTAGACTAAATATAATTTCCAGATTTTTGTTGAATTCATTATCTGCCACAGTGGGATTTGAAATATATCCTCAGATCACTGGGTACTAACTTATCAGTCCAATGATGTTACCACTACATCATTGATTTTCACAAAGCAATTGTTTCTCTCCTCATCTCTTAGCCTTCTACCATTTATTCTAAATCTATGTCCCTGATTACTGACCCCTTTACTAATGGAAAAGTATTTTCATATCCATGCTATTTATGTCTCTCATAATTTTATGTACCTCCATCAGGTTGCCTCTCAGCCTCCGTTGCTCAAAGGAAAACAAGCTCTGGCCTCTTCAGACACTCTTCATAGTTCAGATCCTTCTTCCTACGCAGGATCTTATTAAATCTCTTCTGCAACAGGGTTAGGATCAGCGCAGTCACATCCTTCCTATAATGTGGTGACCAGAGCCGCATGCCTGTAGAATGTTCCGGTTGTAGACTAGCCAACCAATGTTGTGCAGGAGACAATCTTGCCTGATGCTTGCTCTAAAGACCGGGTACTCAGAAGTTGAGATGATTGGGGAGCCGACTGTTACATGCTAGAGATGATAACTTCTGGAAACATCCTCAACTAAGCAGGACAACTTTGGAGTGCAACTTGTGTTGCAGTTGTGCAGAACCCTTTTATGTGCATAGGGAAGTCTGTTTTTCAGCTGATGTTTGCTGACTCATAGAATCATATAGTACAGAAGAGACACTTCAGCCCATCAAATCTGTACCACCAAAACTATGCTAAATATACACTCGTCCCACTTTCCAGTACTAGCCGATAACTGTGAATGTTATGACAATTCAAGTGGTCTTCCAAGTACTTTTTAAAGGTTATGAGGTTTCCCACCTCATCTACTCTCGCAGGCAGTGCATTCCAGACCTACGGCACCTTCTGGGTGAAAAACAATCTTTCCTCAAATCCCTTCAAAATCTCTTGCCTTCTACGTGAAAAATATAGTCCCTTGTTATTGTTGGCTGACGGAGTTCTACCTTGGAATGTTTGTAAAGATGCTATATAAATGAAATCTTTTCAACAAATAGTCTTCGAAAAATAATGACTTGACAATTGACAGTATTTGGAAGTTTGCTTATCCACTTCTTTCTCATCTTCTTTCATTATAGTTTCTTCTGCAAGGCAGTGTATTGGGAATGCCTAATGCATTTATTGCTCTTGATGACATGAGTTTAACTCCAGGGTGTGTTGTATCAAATGCAATGCTTCCTACAGCCTTCACAGAACATAAAGGTGAGTACTTAAAGATAATTCATTTCAAGCAACTTAATAATCAAGTGGCAAAAAAACACTGCAAGCTGTTGCGTATTCCGTTGTATTAGCTGGTTATGATGTGTATTATTTTGTTGTATTTGTTCATAGTGACATAACAATGAGCTGTTTATGTCCTGGAGTGCTCAATTTTATTGAAACTAGGAATTAGATCCTGTACCTTATTGAATTTTATGGTCTAAGCTCATTTTAAGGTAGGAGTCACAAAAATTACGTGCCCATCAGTTTGGCAAGGATTATTGCAGGCAAAGTTAATGTAATTGCTGGCTCTGGCAAGCACTACGTCAGTATCATGCATAAACACACTAATGGCGACTGACTGAAAGATTCTCAATACGTTTGTGGAAAGATCTAGAAATAGAACTGTTGAGGTACTGGTGACTTCCACATCTCCTGGATACATGGCTGATGTCTGCCACAACTTAATGTTCATTTGTGATCAGAAATGTCAAGGAAACTGTACCTCTGCTTGCAGAGTTTCCATCAGGTATGACCGTCAGTGAGTTGCACCTTTATACTGGTATTCCCTCTCTGCACTTCGCCTCCTGTCTGGATCAGCAGACAGTGGATGCAGTCACTGGTACTAATGCTGATCACTTTGGTCGTCATCCATGAACCATCTCAAGACATTATATAGGTTCCCAAAAGGTAGGATAGCCCAAAACCCTGGTGGTGTTTTTGTAGTAGAATCAAAGGGAGGAGAGAGAAACCATGACTCATACATGAAAGGAGACACCTGGAATCTTTCTGTTATTTTTCTTTAAAGCACAGTTCTTGGGAGGAAAACAAATCATTCCCATAATTTTCTTTATAAGAAATTTAGTCTCCTGGATGAGTTTACTGCTCCCTCAGGATTAAATCAAAACTAATGCAGGGGCTTAGAAATGTGATCACATGCATCCATTTCAGAAGTTTAATATAGTTGAGTAATGGTCAGTATGGCAGCTGGCCACATTCAACTGGTCTGTGTCAGAAATGTGTCATATACCATAAAGGTTTGAGATTCTTTGAACGTTTGCCTTTATCTTTCTACTGTCATCCCATTAAGTAGTGGTCCCCAGTCTATCCTAGTCATCCGAGTCAACATCTGCCTCAATCATTGTTGTTTCCTCAAAAAATACATCTCTCCCTGATGCACTCAATGCTTTTTGTGCTCAGTTTGAGCAGAAGGTCAGTGAGACGGTGTCACCTGCCCCGACAGCCCCAGAAATGCCTGTTCCCCCAGTCACTGCTGCAGATATCAGATCAGCCTTCTGGAGAGTGAACCTACAGATGCCATCTCTCTAACTCTACACTTATTCCTGGAAAATCTGGATGATCAGGATACCTACGTCAGGCTTCTACTTACTGACTAGGTAAAAACTCGGACTGCAGATGCTGGAAACTAGAGTCGAGATTAGAGTGGTGCTGGAAAAGCACAGCATCAGGCAGCATCCGAGGTGAAGGAAAATCGACATTTCGGGCAAAAGTCCTTCATCTACTTACTGACTACAGCTCCACCTTCAACATTATAATCCCAACTAAGCTAACCTCCAAATTCCAAAACCTAGGTCTCTGCGCGGTGGCTCAGTGGTTAGCACTGCTGCCTCACAGTACCATGGACCCCGGTTCGATTCCAGCCTCGGGCAACTGTCAGTGTGGAGTTTGCACATTCTCCCCGTGTCTGCGTGGGTTTCCTCCGGGTGCTCCAGTTTCCTCCCACAATCCAAAGATGTGGACTTGTTGGGCCGAAGGGCCTGTTTCCACACTGTAGAAATCTAATCTAATCTAATCTCTGCTCTGCCTTGTGCAACTGGGCCCTTGATTTCCTGACCCACAGACCACAATCAGTAAAGATAGGCAACAGCACCTCCTCCAGGATAATCCTCAACACAGGCACCCCACAAAGATGCATACTCAACCCTCTACTGTACTCCCTGTACATTCACAGCTGTGTGGCCAAATTTCATCCTAACACCATCTACAGGTTCACTGACAGCACTACTATTGAAGGCTGGATATCAAACAATGACGAGACAGAATACAGAAAAGAGAAAGTATGCTTGATGAAGTGGTGCAAACAAAAATCTCTCTGTCTCAATGTCAGTAAACTAAACAGCTGATCATCAACATGAGGAAGCAAGGAGGGGGATGTGCCCCTACCTACATCAATGGAGCCGAGGTGGAGATGATCGAGAACATCAAGTTCCTAGGAGTGAGATCATCAACAATCTGTCCTGGACCAATCATGTTGATGTGATGATGCAGTCAAGAAGGCACAACAATGCCTTTTCTTCTTCAGAAGGCTAAGGAAATTTGACATGTCCATAAGGACCCTCACCGTGTTTACAGATGCACCATAGAAAGCATTATATCTAGATGTATCACGGCTTGGTATGGCAACTGCTCTGCCCAGGACTGTAAGAAACTACAGAAAGTTGAGAACAAAGTCCAGAACATCATGCAAGCCAACCTTCCATCCATTGACTCCATCTACACTGCTTGCTGCCATGGAGAGGCAGCCAACATCATCAAAGACCCCTCCCACCCTGGTTATAATCACTTCCAACCTCTTCCATTAGGCAGAAGGTACAAAAGCTTAAATATGTATACCAAGTTAAAGAACAAATCACACAACACCAAGTTATAGTCCAACAGGTTTAATTGGAAGCACACTGGCTTTTGGAGCGCCGCTCCTTCATCAGGTGGTTGTGTTATTTGTAACTTTGTACATCCCAGTCCAACACCGGCATCTCCAAATCAAAGTTAAAGAACAGCTTCTTCCCAGCTGTTTTTAAACTTCTGAATGGACTTTGCAAATTTCAAATCTAATGTTGATCTTGCTTTTTGTGCATCTTCTTTGCAGCTGTAACTTTACATTCCTTGCACTGTTCAATCACCCATGGCCTTTGTATGGTATAATCTACCAGTAATGCATGCAGAGCAAAACATTTCACTGTACTTAGGTACATGTGACAATAATAAATTAAATCAAGCCTTTAAATTTAAGACCCTAATCTCAGAATCACTTACAGGTTGTTCTGGTATAACGTGCATTTTGTTAACAGGAATTGGCTATAACGCGATTGTTGAATTGTGGACGCTGTTTGGATAATGCAAACTTTCTAATGAATGGGCACAGCAATTT
Source organism: Chiloscyllium plagiosum (assembly GCF_004010195.1). Lineage (NCBI taxonomy): Eukaryota > Metazoa > Chordata > Chondrichthyes > Orectolobiformes > Hemiscylliidae > Chiloscyllium > Chiloscyllium plagiosum. Next base: position 76,362,368 of record NC_057714.1, read on the forward strand.
TCTACAGTGACCTACTACAGTGCAATTTTCTATACCAGTTTTCTATAGCATGATTTTCTAAAGCGCGGAGTTGCAGAGGAATGCAACTGCCGCGTTATAGCAGAACGACTCGGACATCATTCTCCATTTTGATCAAGAATGCCTTTACATTGGTCGCTCAACTCCAAGGGGCCTCATACAATGAGGTTGCCAGTTATTCCTTTCTCATTACACAAATGCAGACTGGGATAGCCTATTCTCTAGTAGGTTCTTCAACAGAGTGAGGAGGGTGTGCCAAGCAGGCTAAGGTAAAAGGTTGGGGGGAGGGACTTGGGGGAGGGGCATTGGGAATACGATAGGTGGAAGGAGGTCAAGGTGAGGGTGATAGG
>NC_057714.1:76362780-76461344 GCF_004010195.1 Chiloscyllium plagiosum
AGGCCACATCGGGTGCAGCGGATGCAGTGAATGATGTGTGTGGAGGTGCAGGTGAATTTGTGATGGATATGGAAGGATCCCTTGGGCCTTGGAGGGAAGTGAGTGGGGAGGTGTGGGCACAAGTTTTGCATTTCTTGCGATTGCAGGGGAAGGTGCCGGGAGTGGAGGTTGGGTTGGTGGGGGGTGTGGACCTGACAAGGGAGTCGCGGAGGGAGTGGTCTTTCTGTAATGCTGATAGGGGAGGGGAGGGAAATATATCCTTGGTGATGGGGTCTGTTTGGAGGTGGCGCAAATGACGAAGGATGATATGATGTATCTGGAGGTTGGTGGGGTGGTAGGTGAGGACCAGTAGGGTTCTGTCCTGGTGGCAATTGGAGGGGCAGAGTTCAAGGGCGGAGGAGCGGGAAGTGAAGGAGATACGGTGGAGAGCATCGTCAACCACGTCTGAGGGGAAATAGCGGTCTTTGAAGAAGGAGGCCATCTGGGTTGTTCGGTATTGGAATTGGTCCTCCTGGGAGCAGATGCAGTGGAGGCGAAGGAATAGGGAATATGGCATGGTGTTTTTACAGGGGGCAGGGTGGGAGGAGGTGTAATCTAGGAAGCTGTGGGAGTCGGTTGGTTTATAGTGAATATCCGTGTTGAGTTGGTCGCCCGAGATAGAAATGGAGAGGTCTAGGAAGGAGAGGGAGGAGTCTGAGATGGTCCAGGTAAATTTGAGGTCAGGGTGGAAAGTCTTAGTAAAGTGGATGAACTGTTCAACCTCCTCGTGGGAGCACGAGGTAGCGCCGATACAGTCATCAGTGTAGCAGAGGAAAAGGTAGGGGGTGGTGCCAGTGTAGCTGCGGAAGATGGACTGTTCCACATATCTATTCTGTATACACGCCAGGAATTCCTCATCTGTGATATTATTAGCAGCTGTTGGAGGAACCTAACCCACCAAGGACTAGAATAAGAAAGAGGAAAACCTCCAAAAGCCCATGCTAGGTTTGAACTGAAATGTTTTATGTGTTGAACCCATCTGTTGCAGTTTGTCTTTTGAACTTGGCAATTGTGATGTGCTGAGCTTTGAAGAAAAGCTAAAAGGAGGAACTAGAAATATTATACAGCAAATTATACCAGTAATGTGCACAAGAAAATAACATTACTAACTTGTTTGTTTATTTCAGATTCAGTGTGTACTTTTGAAGAAAATAGTTGTGGCTGGTTTGAGAATTTATCTAATGATAACTTTGATTGGATCAGAAGCTCAAGCATTGCTTTACCTCCAAATATCAAGAATCAGGCACCTGCTCAAGATCACACAACTCATACAGCTGATGGTAGGAATTCATTGTGGAAGATCTTTAGAGTTTTGTTGCTTTGCATAATTTGGTTAATTCTGATCCTTGCCCACCTCCATTTCTTATCCATCAAACCGGCTGTCAGGTTTGCTGAGGAACATTTTGATGATTTCTCAACAATCTTCAGAATTCTTTTCATTTTTCTTTCTTTCAGCTGTGGCTGAACTAAAGTATCTTTGCTTTTATCTGAACTAATAACCTAACGCAAATGATTGTTTCACTTGTTTTCTAACTATTTTACTTTATCTGGTTTTGGGAGTCAGGTGGTGGCTCTCTTCAAGAAAATCAAGTTTGTCTTAGAGAAAATGTTGGAAGCACAAACACTGTACAGTATTTGATAAGCAGACAAGGCAAGTTCTGCCAAATTATTTTGAATATTGCTTTGATCTCAGGGATGAAGAACTTGTTGTATGAGGACTCCGGGTCTGTATTCAATGGAGTTTAAAAGGATGATTGAAATTTACAGAGTACTGAGAGGCATGGATGGAGTGGATGTGGAGAAGATGTTTCCACTAGTAGGAGAGACCAAGACCTGAGGGCTCAGCCTCAGCATGAAGAGATGACTTTAGAACTGAGATGAGGAGTTTTTTCAGTCAGAGAGTAGTGAATCTGTGGAACACATTGCCACAGTACACTGTGGAGGCCAAATAATTGAGTACTTAAGACAGAGATAGATAAATTCTTGATTGTAAAACAATCAAAGGCTAAAGGGAGTAGGCAGGCGAATAAGGTTAAGAAATAAATCAGCTGTGGTGGAATTGCGGAGAAGATTCAATTGGTCGAATGACCTAATTCTGCTCCTATATCTTATAGTCTTATGGACTAATTTATAACCATGTTTACCATGTTGCTTTAGTGGCACACATGTCATAGGCTTCTCTATGCATCAGTTGTTATTAGATACACAGCATAGTCCATCATCACTCTGCGCAAAACAGTGGCTCAGTGGTTAGCACTACTGCCTCACATTGCCAGAGATCCGGGTTTGATTCCTGCCTTGGGTGACTGTCTGTGTGGAGTTTGCACATTCTCCCCATGTCTGCATGGGTTTCCTCCGGCTGCTCCAGTTTCCTCCCATAATCCAAAGATTTGCAGGCCAGGTGAATTAGCCATGCTAAATTGCCCCATAGTGTTCAAGGATATGTAGGTGAGTTGCATTAGTCAGGGGTAAATGTAGAATAATAGAGCTGGGGAATGGGTCAGGGAGGGTTACTCTTTGGAGGGTTGGTGTGGATTTGTTGGGCCAAATGGCCCGTTTCCATGCTATAGGGATTTAATGATTCTAGAATTCCACAGCATTTAGGTCAGCCAGTTCTGATGAAGAATTATACCCAAAATACAAATAACTTTTCACCACATCCTTACAAGTGTATAAAGGCATTAGGAGTATACTTGAGAGAGAAATCAGGAGGGCTAAAAGGGGACATGAGATAGCTTTGGCAAATAGAATTAAGAAGAATTCAAAGGGTTTTTACAAATACATTAAGGACAAAGGGTAACTAGGGAGAGAATAGGGCCCCTCAAAGATCAGCGAGGCAGCCTTTGTGTGGAGATGCAAAAATGGGGGAGATACTGAACAAGTATTTTGCATCAGTATTTGATGTGGAAAAGGATATGGAAGATATAAAAAGTAGGGAAATAGATGGTGACACTTTGCAAAATGTCCATTTTACAAAAGAGGAAGTGCTGGATGTCTTGAAATGCATAAAGGTGGATAAATCCCCAGGATCTCATCAGGTGTACCCTAGAACTCTGTGGGAAGCTAGAGAAGTGATTGCTGGACCTCTTGCTGAGATATTTGTATCATCAATAGGCACAGGTGAGGTGCTAGAAGACTGGAGGTTGGCTAACGTGGTGCCACTTTTAGGAAGAGTGGTAAGGACAAGCCAGGGAACTATAGACTGGTGAGTCTGACGTCGGTGGTGGGTAAGTTGTTGCAGGGAATCCTGAGGGACAGGATGTATATGTATTTGGAAAGGCAAGGACTGATTAGGGATAGTCAACATGGCTTTGTGCATGGGAAATCATGTCTCACAAACTTGATTGAGTTTTTTGAAGAAGTAACAAAGAGGATTGATGAGGGCTTCATTAAGGTGTTCGACAAGGTTTCCCATGGGAGACTGGTTAGCAAGGTTAGATCTCATGGAATACAGGGAGAACTAGCTTTGGGAAAGCAAATCTTAGCATGACTTATACACTTAATGGTAAGGTCCTAGGGAGTGTTGCCGAACAAAGAGACCTTGGAGTGCAGGTTCATAGCTCCTTGAAAGTGGAGTCGCAGGTAAGTAGGATAGTGAAGAAGGCGTTTGGTATGCTTTCTTTTATTGGTCAGAGTATTGAGTACAGGAGTTGGGACATCGTGTTGTGGCTGTACCAGTCATTGGTTAGGCCACTGTTGGAACATTGCGTGCAATTCTGGTCTCCTTCCTATCGGAAAGATGTTGTGAAACTTGAAAGTGTTCAGAAAAGATTCACAAGGATGTTGCTAGGGATGGAGGATTTGGGCTATAGGGAGAGGCTGGACAGGCTGGGGCTGTTTCTCCTGGAGCGTTGGAGGCTGAGGGGTGACCTTACAAAGGTTTACAAAATTTTGAAGGGCATGGATAGAATAAATAGACAAAGTCTTTTCCTTGGGGTCGGGGAGTCCAGAACGAGAGGGCATTGGTTTAGGGTGAGAAGGGAAAGATATAAAAGAGACCTGTGGGGCAACATTTTCACACAGAGGGTGGTACGTATATGGAATGAACTGCCAGAGCAAGTGGTGGAAGCTGGTACAATTGCAACATTTAAGAGGCATTTGGATGGGCATATGAATAGGAAGAGTTTGGAGGGATATGGGACTAGATTGGGTTGGGATGTCTGGTCAGCATGGACGGGTTGGGCCGAAGGGCCTGTTTCCATGCTGTACATCTCTATGACTCTCTGATATACACTAACTTATCTGTTGTAGATTACTAGAATTTATATTGGGCAACTTCAAGAACTATACATTTGATATGTATAGCACACACTGGTATTGTAACTGGACCATATTATCTTCTATTTTGCCTTGTTTTCCTCTGTCAGAATTGCTCACTATTCCATGAAATACAAATAAAATCCTCTGTCCCTTTTTTCCATGATAAACTTTTTCTTAAACTTCCTTACCCATCTCCGCGTTTGTCTCAAATAATGTGGAACCCATCAACTTCTTTCTCACTAAGGTTGGCTCGATGATTGGTTTTTGATGCAGAGTAATGCCAATAGCATGGGTTTAATTCCAGGACAATCTCTCAATGTCTCTACTCACCTCAGGCATGCTTACCCTGATGTTAAACCATACCAGTTCCTGACCCTAATGAGAGAGAGGCCTATGGTCCACTAGGATTTTGGCAAATAGGAGTTAGTTAGCTCAGTTGCTGGATGGCTGGTTCACAATATGGAGTGATGTGGGTTTGGTTCCTACACTGGCTGAGGGTACCATGAAGGCCTCACATTCTCAACCTCACCCCTGACCTGAGGTGCAGTTACCCTTAGATTAAACCATCAACGGTTGTCTCTCTCGAAAGTGCAGCCCTATAGTCTGGTCATGCTACTATGACTTTGCTTTTACTGTGCACCAAAAGAGAAATGTGGGAAATACTTGCACAAATTGTCAAAGTGGCAGGCAGTTTGATAAAGTAGTTAAAAAGGCATATGGAATTTCAAATATCTAGGCACAGAGTATAAAGCAAGAAACTGATTATGGATCCTTTATTATCACTGGTTCGGCCTCAACTATTGTGTCTAGTTCTTGGCACTGAGCCTTTATCAATCACAGTCAATAGCTTGTAACTTTTACAATGGTTTTTAGAGAGAGGCTAATTAAATAAAAGATAAAATCTTAATCAGCTGATTGATTTCTACTGGATATATCAGTCTGGAGGGAAATGTACAATTGCTGAAATCATCCCTTGATTTCAGTAATTAATTGTACAAAAGTGAACTCTTGGAGATTCCATTAGTTTCAAAGGAGTATTGATGGTGATTGGTAGCTTCAAATCAAGGTCTTCAGTTACTGTCCCAATCAGTTCATCAATTCCCTCTCCTTCCCTGGCTATTGTTACAGGCTAAGACTGAGCAGCAGAAATGTCAGCATCTTTTTGGCCCTGAGTTGAGCTTCAAACTCCAGATCTTCTCTCCCATTGAGAGCATCCACCTTCACACATGCAGCATCGTCTGTCTCCTCTCCATCCCTGCTTATGTGCTACTGAAATGGTCATCCATAGTTCTGTTAACTCTGGACACCTGTCTTACTTTGAATCTTCGATCCTTGAAGGAAATGTTTCGTTTTATTAATTCTTTCATGAAAAAGTGCATTGCTGTCAAAGGCCATATTTATTGCCTATCACGAATTGCTCTTGAGCTGAGTGGCTTGCTAGGCCATTTCAGAGGGCAAATAAAAGTCAGCCACACAATATGGATATGGAATTACATGTAGGACTGTCCAGGTAAGGAGGCAGATTTCTACCCCAAAGGAGTTTACTGAACCAGGTAGGTTTTTCTAACAATTAGTGACAGGTTCGTGGTCACAATCACCAAAACTAATTTTCACTTCCAGATTTTATTAGATGAATTAAATTCTACCATTTGACATGATGGGATTTTAACCCACTCCTGAAAGCAGGTTTGATATACATTTTCACAGTCATGAGAGGTCTGAACAGAGTAAAAAGGATGAGACTATTCCAACTCATAAAAGTATCAAAAACAAAGCAGCACATGTTTAAAGTGTTTTGAAAGAGAATTAAATCTGATGTGGAAAAAATGGTTGAGTGCATGGTTGAGGTTTAGAATGCACTGCCTGGCAGTGTGTTAGGGTCAGATTCAATTCAAGACAGCTAAGATTCTTATTCGAACAGAAAGAAATGTGCAACACAATGGGAAAACAGCAACTCAAAGGCACAAAGTCATGGTGCTCATTTGGAGAGCCAAGTAGACACAATGGACTAAATGTCGACAGTGCAGTGCTGGAAAAGCACAACAGGTCAGGCAGCATCCAAGGAGCAGGGGAATCGACGTTTCAGGCAAAAGCCCTTCATCAGGCCAATGGACTAAATGGTCTCCTTCTGCACAATAACACTCTGTGATTCTGCAATTTATGTCTTATCCTTTTTAGTCACTTAAGAGCTACTAGTAAAATAACAACAAGGCAATAAAAAAAGGCCAATTGACTCATCTTGCCTCTGTCAGTTCTTTGAACAGCAATCCAGTTACTCTCACTGCCCTTGCTCCTGACCCAAGGCCTTTCCATTCTATCATCTTCAGATGCTTATCCAGGTCTTTTTTCTAAGTTACTACTGAATCTGCTTGAAATACCATTTTAGAGTGCATCTAGATCACCATTTTTTTTTATAGTAAGTTTATTCTAATGTGACTCATGGTTATTTTCACATCACTTTAATTCTGTGTGCTTTGGTTCTGATTCCTTCCGTCTTTAGAAACACTTGTCCTTTACTTAATTTATTTTTCCTTAACTTCCTGATTTTGAAACCTACTATCAAATCTTCCTTTCATCTCTTCTGATCTCAGATGAAGAATTCCCTCATTTTCCATGTAAATGAAATTCCATTATCACAAGTACCATTCAAGTACATCTTCCTACATCCACATTCTTCTTGAAGTGCCCTGCTTTTAACTGAACATTTTGGATCCACTGGTTTTCGTATTGGGTATTGTCACCATCTAATTACTATCCGGTAGGTGGTAGAATGGGAAATTGCATAAAAATGAGGCACGATTAACCAATAATGGGATGTTAATGCATGCAAATAGATGCAAATAGACCTCTCACTGCTAACTAATGATATTCTTAGTTGGTTGGAGAATCAGACTTTTTATTCTTGCCATTGAGAATCTCAACATTGCCATTCTGATCTAGTTTCCTAACTTTCTATTCAATGCTCACATTGTTCAGAGGCTGGAAAATATATGCACCTTGTGTTGCTCCCGTGTCATACACTTGAAACACTCTTGAGATGTTCTAATATGTTAAAGTCCCTTGTATAAGTGCAGCGTGTTGTGGTGATGTAAATGTTACTTTTTCATATTTAGAATTATCTTGATTTCGTTTTCAGGACATTTCATGTTTATTTTGAACAACGAGAGCAATCTTTTTCAGATTGCAGAACTGAAAAGTCCCCAGTTAAGTCAGTCAGGAACAGGCTGTACCATGCATTTTTGGTAAGAAATCATTTCAAAGTCATGATGATTTGACAGAATGTGGAGCTGATTCTTTTGAAAGCATCAGGTCTCTGAGCCACATTCATTGAAAATTATTATTTGATCTAAAACACTTCATGTTTGGAAGTTTTATATATGTCTGTGTATATGGATAATTATTTTCACCTATACACCCATAGATTCACCTAATAAATTCACCTAATTCACCTTTTATTCACTATGACAATATTTAAGATAAAATTCTATGATAATGCATACAATTTTGAAAGCAATTTCCCCAAACCAGCTTCTTACTGACTAATCATAGTGTCATACTTTAATCAATATTGAGTGGTTATCTCTTGACCATTTTTAATGTCTGAACAAATTCCTTAATATTTGATATCTCCAATAGGTATTATAATTATGGACAGGCTGTGGGGGCAGCGAAAATGTACTTGGTGATCGATGGTGTGCCAACTCGTACTGTGGTGTGGCGGACTTACAATACTCAATACAATCAGTGGTTGCAAGGCTCTGTTCAGCTTGGGCGACTAACACGATCCTTTCGTCTTACACTAGTGAAAGTCAGTCTGAGCATTTATGATGGTGTGGCAGCAATGGATGATATCACATTTGTCAACTGCTCCCTTCCACCAGCTGTAGATATCTGTGAAGACACTAACCAATTCTGGTGTAAAGAGACCAGAGCTTGCATTGACCGGTTACAATTGTGTGACCTTATAGATGACTGTGGTGATGGTTCTGATGAAGACAACTGTGGTAAGTAGAACTTGAGAATTCTGCTCAAGACCAATGTTGCTCATTTGGGACATTTGTGTTTAACATGGAAAGAATATTTGTATAGAGTCCTTTACACATACAAATGTCTACAGATTTATTATTCTTCAGCTAATATTTTCTAATGACGATAATTATCATTAGTTAAATTATGACTTGCCTTTTGTTATTCAGGCAACAATGTGGCTAATGAATTGGGAATTAGGTCAGTACTCAAATATGATATGCTGGGTGTTGTACTTTCCCAACAATTTCTGCAGAGCCTTGTTCAGGGCAGAACCTTCAATCAACGTCTGTAACAGCTCTCCATCCCTCTCCAAAATAAAGAAATCACCTGCATTAGAATGAGGAAAGATGGCTCCAAATGTTACCTTAGTCTGGATGGGTGGCTGTGTGAAGGCTGTGTGGCCAGTGCTGGCAAAGCTTGACATGAATCAGCAATGACCCTGGTTGTCAGAATTCATAAATTTCATTGACCACACCACTTTATCAGGGGGTTGGTTGGTACCAAACACACAGCTTCTAGGATTTGAGCTGCTGAAATTCTTTGAAGCATGAAGGATTTGCCTGAATATCTTCTCCTACACTATTCCCTAATAACTGGGTCACCCACTGGATACTTATACATTGATAACCCTGCTTTTAACCACAATATTCATGAAATATAAATTCAGGGAGGTATATAAGGCTGACTGAAACAATGATACATGTTTTACTTGATCACTTAACATCAACATCATACAGATACCTATAGAAAGGCAGGAAAATACTTGTCATAGAGTCATAGAGATGTACAGCATGGAAACAGACCCGTTAGCCCAACACATCCATGCCGATCAGATATCCCAACCCAATCTAATCCCACCTGCCAGCACCTGGCCCATGTCTCTCCAAACCCTTCCTATTCATATACCCATCCAAATGCCTCTTAAATGTTGCAATTGTACCAGCCTCCACCACTTCCTCTGGCAGCTCATTCCATACACGTACCACCCTATGTGTGAAAAAGTTTCCCCCTCGGTCTCTTTTATATCTCTCCCCTCTCACCCTAAATCCCTCTAATTCGGGACTCCCCGACCCCAGGGAAAAGACTTTGCCTATTTACCCTATCCATGTCCCTCATAATTTTCAGTTTTATCATTTGGAATAGTAGATTGGAGTGATCTAATGATGCAGGTAAATCTATGTACAAAGTTTTATTGTGACTAACATTAGTAAGTAATTTCCTATGCCTGTACATGGTTATATATTCAAGTAGTTAATCGTTTATTTCCTGCATTCTGCAGCTAATGATTTGCTTTGCAATTTTGAAAATGGGTCATGTAACTGGCAGCAAGCTAAAGAAGATGATTTTGACTGGACTAGAAATAAGGGACAAACATCGACAATCAACACAGGGCCATCAAAAGATCACACACTGGGGACAGCAGAAGGCACTTACCTTTACATCGAGGCGTCTGATCAACAATTTGGAAATACAGCTGTTCTCCTCAGTCCAATCTTGGATGCCACAGTTAACAAAACCTGTATCTTCCGTTTCCATTATCACATGTTTGGAAAACAGATTTTTAAGTTGGCTGTTCACAAAAGGACATTCCGCAACACAAAGGGAGAGCAACTTTGGGCACGATATGGTAACCATGGTGACTTATGGCTCAGAGAGATGCTTTTTATCAATAGTTCACAACCATTCCAGGTAAGCACAGTTACTTAATATAAAATTCCTGGAATTCTTTCCTTAAGCCTCCCTGTCTTACTACCTTACTTTCTTCCTTTAAAGATGTTTCTTAAACCCTACCTCTGACCAAGTGTTTGGCCATCTGAACTGAAATTTTATGTAGTTTGGTGTCAAGATTTTATTTATAATTCTCCTCTGTAGCACCTTTGGACATTTTGCTGCATGAATGTTGCTATCTACGTTAATTTTTATAAAAGATCAATAGATCATATTTAATTATGTTTGATATACTGTAGCTTTTTGTGTCTGGAACATATTAGTTTTTACAATACTCTTTAAAAGGCTTTTGAATTATAGCATCACCACAGCAGGAAAACACTACCTCAGGAGATACATTAATATTTTTATTAAAAATATTAAAAAGCTTTTGTACGCATGTGGTAGCACTAATTTCTTTCTGTTGGTTGTTAGACATTTGTACTGAGCTGTGCTAGTCTGTCTTATGATATTTGCTAGCTCCAACAAAAACATCTTGCATTTAATTGGCCACTTCAAGGATATTCATAGCTGGGTGTCTATTTCCCATACCAAGTGCACTCTGACCACCATTTCAGCATGTTTTTTTTAAATTCACTCACGGGATGTGTGAATCACTGGCTAGGCCAACATCTATTGTCCATCCCCAATTATCCAGAGGGCAGTTAAGGGTCAACCACATTGCTGTGTGTCAGGAGTCACGTGTAAGCCAGACCAGGTAAGGATGGCAGTTTCCTTCCCTAAAGTGAATTAGTGAATCCAGATGGATTTTTCTGACAATCGACAATGGTTTCATGGTCAACTTTAGACTCTAAATTCCAAATTCTTTATTGAATTCAAATTCCACTATCTGCCATGGTGGGATTTGAAACCAGGTCCCCTGAACATTAGCTGAATTTCTGGATTAATCGTCGAGTGATCAATACCACCAAGCCATTACTTCCTCCAATTGGCAGGGTTTCAAAGCTTATGGAGAAAATGTCACCATCCATCTCGAGAAAATCAATGCATCATAAATAAATAAATGAAAATAGCCAATGAGCCAGATGACGCAATTGTAAAGCTAGGTCAGAGAATTTTAAGAGGCATTTTAAAGGAACCAAGAAACGGGGAGAGACAGTGACATTTACAGGGAAAGTCTAGGACCCAAAAGGCTAATGGTTTATCTACTGAATTTGGGAGAAATGTGGGGAGGGCAGGTGGTAATAGCCAGGGTTTGAGTAATGAATTTTTCCCAGAACTTTAGGAACTGGAGTAGGCTCGGGAAATTAGGAGAAGTGAGCCCATGGAGGAATTTGAACAGAAGGATAAGAATTTTTAAAAATTGGCATTGCTGGATCAGCAGCCAATATAGGGCTGGGATGAGTGAATAAAACATGTTGGAAGTCTGAGGCTTGTTCATGGAAGATGACATGTCTGCAGTATGCTTTGGGATAGTCAGAGGTCATAAAAGGATGAATTAGGTTTTCAGTAGCAGGTGGGTTGAGACAGGGTAGAAAGTGGTGAAATTACGTGAATATTATTGTGAATTAATGTAGGAAAGATAATTAAACAGAGTAGATATTTTACATAATATTTGCTCTGTCCAGATATATTGTCATTGATACATTATTGACCCTAGTACTGGCTTTATAATAGAAAAAGCAGGCAGCATTAAGTTGTTTTTTTTTCTCAGTTCCTGTGATGCAGGTCAACATTGAAAAAGTAAACAAAAATGAAAAAAAAACACTCAGTAGGTCAGGTTGCGTTTGTGGAGACAAATAGTTATAGCATGAATGTTAATGATTTCAGAATTTAGCAACATTAATCACATTGATTCAATATCTGAAGAATTGTGAATGGAGCTGAATATTGGGCGACTTATCCTTTCTGCTGACTTTATGATTGTCATTGATGAAGCAGTAGGATTTGGCCTTGGAGACTGTTCTATAGAACTTCAGCCATCTTCCCTTTTATTGGATGTAATTCTAATCAGTTCAGGTTTATCCTCACCCCATCTCCCTGACCATTATTTTAATATTACCTAAGCTCTTTAATGAAACTCTTAGTTGAATACCACTTTGCTGTTAAGGGCAGTTGCTGTTGCATCATCTGACCGCTGGAATTCAACTCTAATGTCCGTGTTTGATCTAAGGCTGTCATGTGATCGAGAGTCAAGGTTTTTGTACTTTAATACAAGACATAAGTACTGCTAACTGGGGGACTGCCTTTGCTGCATGCCTCTCATTGCTTTGAGAAGTTGGTAATGAGTTGCTTTCTTGAACCACTGCAGTCCATCTGGTGAGAGGGAACATCTACAGTGCTGTTGGGAGGGGAGTTCCTAAGTGCTCCTGGTGAATCCCAAACTGACATTGTTGTGCAGATTACTGGTAGCTGGCTCCTGATAGCACTATCAACAATACTTTCTATCACTTTGCTGATGATTGAGAGTAGACTGATCAAGTTTTATTTGTCTTGCTTTTTGTGGATCGGAAATATTTGGTAATATTTCACATTGTCAGCTAGATGTTAGTTATTTTTAAATTATTGGGACATTGGCATTGCAGGCTCGGCCAGCATTTATTGCCTATTCTGTACTTGAGAATTAATCACATTTGGATTTATAGTCACATGATGGCCAGACCAGTTAAGAATAACAGCTCCTTTTCCTCATGAACCAGATAGGTTTCTCCCCTGATAATCAATTATTGTTTCATGGTCATCATTAGACTCTTAATTTTCCAGATTTTAATTGAACTCAAGTCGCACCATCTGCCATGCTGGGGATTCAAACCTGGGTCCTGAGGACATTACCTGGATCCCTGGATTAATAGGTCTAGGGATAATACCATTCGGCCATCACCTTTCCCTAGTGTTGTCATTGCACTAGAATGTAGTAAGTTACGCAGCACAGATCTTCAGCACTACAGTGAGGACTTCTGCCAGGACCCAGTGCTATTTTTAGATCCAGTTGTCTCAGTTACTTTATAATATCTTGAAGACTGAATCAAATTAACTGATGAGTGGTGTGAACCGCAAGAGGAAATGAAGATGGATCATCCAGTCTGTACTGAGCTGAAAATGTGTTGCTGGAAAAGCGCAGCAGGTCAGGCAGCATCCAGGGAACAGGAGAATCGACGTTTCGGGCATAAGCCCTTCTTCAGGAATGAGGAAAGTTTGTCCAGCAGGCTAAGATAAAAGGTAGGGAGGAGGGACTTGGGGGAGGGACGTCGGAAATGTGATAGGTGGAAAGAGGTCAAGGTGAGGGTGATAGGTCAGACTGGGGTGGGAGCGGAACCCTCCAACCACAAGGGATGAACTCAGATTTCACCAGTTTCCTCATTTCCCCTCCCCCCAGCCTGTCTCAGTCAAATCCATCAAATTCAGCACCGCCTTCCTAACCTGAGATCTTCTTCCCGACCTCTCCGCCCCCACCACAGTCTGACCTATCACCCTCACCTTGACCTCTTTCCACCTATCACATCTCCGACGCCCCTCCCCCAAGTCCCTCCTCCCTACCTTTTATCTTAGCCTGCTAGACAAACTTTCCTCATTCCTGAAGAACAAAAGAAGCGGAGTCACGGAGGGAGTGGTCTTTACGGAATGCTGATAGGGGAGGGGAGGGAAATATATCCTTGGTGGTGGGGTCCGTTTGGAGGTGGCAGAAATGACGGCGGATGATGCGCTCAACATGGAGATTGGTGGGGTGGTAGGTGAGGACCAGTGGGGTTCTGTCCTGGTGGCGGTTGGAGGGGCGGGGCTCAAGGGCGGAGGAGCGGAAAGTGGAAGAGTTGCGGTGGAGGGCATCGTCGACCACGTTGGGGGGGAAATTGCGGTCCTTGAAGAAGGAGGCCATCTGGGTTGTGCGTTTTTGGAACTGGTCCTCCTGGGAGCAGATGCGGCGGAGTCGAAGGAATTGGGAGAATGGGATGGCGTTTTTACAGGGGGCAGTATTTTCCATCCAGTCTGTACCCCTAGCTGAAGATAACTGAAAATCTTCAGTATTTTCCTATCATCATTGAGGAATAGCAATGTTTATGAAGCCTCCTCCTTCGACTGCTTGTGGCTTAACTATTGAACATCATTGACAATTGGACATGACAGTATTGTAGAGCTTAGTTCTAAGCTGGTGTTAGCCGTCTCAACTCCTGTCACCCATTCTAATGCTGCTTTACTATTTCCTTATTACCCCAAAATTGATTTCAATGACAAAAAAGAGCACACTGAATCAATTATACTGTCACCTGAGCCTGATTCTCCAATAGGAATTCATTGATAGTTATCCAGTGCATTATACTCCTGATAAATACATGCAAGATATTCTGTGATGTACTTAATACAAATGTAATTGTGTACAGATCTATGAAGTCTTCAATGCATTTTCTGAACATAATTACAAAGGCCCACTGAAATATTTTATTGCAGTGTGAAAATAGCATGACTCTTTTCAAATTTGACATTAATAATGGGAATATCTTATGCAATGAATTAAGATTGATCATCACAATTGCTCCTGAGTAGACCCTGGGAATGTAGATATGACCGAGGCTTGGATTAAAATAATATATGAAAGGCTGCCAGCTCAACCTTTTGCAGTTTCGTTGATGGTTATAGTTGAAATTCATGATGGTTTTGAACTTGTATATGTATGTCATTTACAGATAGCTCATAAAAAGTTTAAAAATACATCTCACATTGCAATAACAGTACAAATTGTTAGTTTCACAGTGAGCACCACTACCTCATTTTGATGACAGTAGAAAATCAATTACAAAGCAGTTTCTGTTCACTGGTGGAACAAACTTGACTTTAATGTTTCTTTGAAATGAGTCATGCTGTTCCCAATGAGATTTATTTGAAATTGCCTTTATCCCAGTAATGATAAATTGTAGCTCAATGTCTTATTGTTTTGGTGGGATCCACAAATATTTTTATGTCTATTCCAATCCTTTCCCTTTAAGTTCAAAGGGAAAAAGGAACAACAAGGATAATCAAGATACATGAAGGGTGGGCCCAGTGGCTCAGTGGTTAGCACTGCTGCCTTTGCAGAGCCAAGGACTTGGGTTTGATTCTATCCTTGGGTGACTATCTGTGTGGAGTTTGTACCTTCTCCCCATGTCTGAGAGAGTTTTGGCTGGGTGCTCTGGTTTCCTTTCATGGTCGAAAGATGTGCGGGTTAGGTGCATTGGCCATGCTAAATTGCCCCATAGTCTCCAAGGATGTGCAGGTTAGGTGATTAACCATGGGAAAGAGGGAGTGATGGTATTGGTGGAGGGGAGGGGGGGGGGGAGGTGGCTGGGCATGGTTATGGGAATTGGATGGGGGGTTGGGTATGAGTGGGATGCTATTTGGAAGGTCAGTGCATACTCAATAGGCTAAATGGTCTCTTTCTGCACTGTAGGGATACTATGATAAAGAACACTCTGAGTGAAGACCAAATAAAAATAAGTGAGGACCAAATCAACATTTTGGCTCATCCAATCTAAATAAAGCTGCAATCTTTAAATCTGTCCATGTTAATAATATATTATTAAAGTACATTTTACACTGGAAGTATCTTCTCATTTTAGTTTGACAATAATTTGTTGTATTATACAAATGACAGATAATTTAACCAGGTAGCTATCTTTTATTGTCTGTGGGAATTTGTTCTGTGCAAATTTATCTCCAATGCCTGACCATAAAACCAGAATGAATTCTTGCCTCTTCCCATACCCAGTGGTGCATGAGACAGACAAAGCTAAGCACATTCTTTGTTTGTTGCTATAGCTAGTTTCTCCTGGAACAAGTTGCTGACTTATTTTCCATAGGTAACAAGTTGAGGGCACCACTCCACATAAAACATGGTTGACTGGGAGACTTTCCTGCTTTTACTGCCTGCATGACAGATTAGAAAAATTGACAGGATAATAATCAATCTCTCTACCCATGTCACATCCACAACTTGGAGGTCTTGGAATGGAATTTGAAACTGGAGCATCTCGCTCAGAGCCAGGAACACTACCCACTGTGCCAGAAAACCATTTACACAAAAATAATAGGAGTAATTTACTAACTGTGAAGCATATGGAGAAATCTGGTATAATATGAAAGTACATAAAGGCTAATTTTCTTATCTAAACACATTCAGAAATTCCCAACACATTTTTAGATCAATTGTATTTGTGCATTTTCTCCTTAATTAGTATGCAGTGCACAAAATTGGGTTCTGTGGTGTCATTTACAAAGTACCATCTTAAAAGAAAATTGCTTCCAACATTCACAGTTTTTGTAAGGGTATGAAACTCTGTCCATGATTACTTGCTTGAATTCAAACTGATATAAGTCCATCATTTTTTATTCTTTTCTCACTAGTTCTCAGACTGCCTGTAATGGTCAACCTCTTAAAATATTATCTTTCTGGATATGATCAAGGTGGTTTAATGTACATTATATTACCTGAGTAATATGATAAACGTGGTTGAATATAGATTATATTACTTGAATATTATGATCAAGGTGGTTGAATATACATTATATTACCCTGTCACATTTAAAATAATACTGACCCATAATGAAAGCCAAGTTGATGTTAAATCATAATATTTACCATTCTAATTAAATATTTTTATAATTGGTCCTTAAGGGCCTGTTTCCACACTGTAAGTAATCTAATCTAATAAAACAAAAAACACATTCACAGTCTTATTGAAGGTAATGATTTCTGAAGTATCTATGAGTGTGAAAAACAGCAGGTTTGCAAAGGACCATGAATTGAATGATCTACTCTCTTCACAGCATTTCTTCTGAGGAAATGTATTTCTTGTTTGCTTATTTTCAAGACGGGATGTTTGCTGAAATGTAATTTCTGTGGTGTGATATATTTGCTTCCTTCATATTTTCCTTTAAATGGGAGTTCAAAGAACTGTAGGTCTCTAAAAGGTCAGTAAAATAGTTCACATCTGCATCGCAGTAATATCCTCTGATTCTTTTTGAATGTGTAAGGCTTTTAAATAGCTTTTAAATAAATGTAATGCTGGACCCACATGTTACATGCTTGTATTTTAGCCTTGTATTTTGTATTTGATGCCAAAGATGTTTTGGAATGAAACTGATAAATGCCAGCATTTCAGTAGTAAAACCTCTCTGAGGAAAGGTAATGGCCCCAGCAGTTATGTGGCTAAATAGTGAATCGTATTATATTGTGATTTAGTGGACTAGCTACCTAATAAATATAATCCACAATTATAACTGCTTGTCTGCTTTAATTAGTCAGTTTGCAATTTCAATTTATTTTGATGAGAACAATCTCCTGATGTGTTTTACAATCATCTTGAGGCTTCCCTGCACAAGTGATATACATTAAAGCATAAGGACATGTGTGAAGCAACAAATATTAGTGAAATGTTTGATATTGAATAGATGATTTGCTGAAACATTATGTGAAAGAACATGAAGCAGATGGGGTCCTGGTTAACTTGGCAAGATGGATCCAAAGTTGTCTTAAAGGCAGGACACAGAAGGTGGTGGTAGGAGACAGTTTGTGTGACAGGAGGTTCGTGTTCAATGATGTACCACGAGGTGGGGCAGGAGTGGGGGAGGTGGGTTCCGTGCTGGGTTCATTGAGAGAGAGGAAGAGATGACAAGTAAGTTTGCGAATGACACAAAGATTGACCGTGTGGTTTACATTGAGAAGGAAGGTCTCAGCTTACAGAAAGTGGTTGGTCAGATGAGCAGCTCAGTGATAGATGCAATTTAACACTGAAAATTGTGAGGTGTTACACTTTAGAAGAAGTAAGAAGACAATGGAATACTCAATCATTGGCAGGACATTTAGAAGCTCAGAAGGACAGAGAGATCCTGGCGTGCTTGCAGAACAGATAACTAGAGTAATTAAGAAGACACACAGGGCAAATCAGTCATGGCATAGATTATAAGAGTAGGAAGCTTATGTTGGAGCTGTTCAAAACTTTGCTTTGATGACAGCTGGAGTACTGTGCACTGTTCTAGTCACTGCACTATAGGAAGGATGTGATTGCAACAAAGGGGTTGCACAGAAGATTCACCTGGATTTTGCCTGGGTTAGAGCATTTCAGCCATGAAAGAGGCTGGATAGAGTTGGATTGATTTTCCTTGAGTAGAGAAGGCTGCGGGGCGATCTGATTGAGGTGTATAAGATGAGGAGGACAGGATGGATAGAAAGCCTTTGTTGAAGGGTCAATAATGAGGAGGCATAATTTTAAGTGAAAGACAGGTGGTTTAAGTTGGGATTTGAGGAAAAAGGTTGGGAATCACTAATGCACTGACTGGGAGGAGAGTAGAGGCAGGAAACCTCACAACTTTGAAAAAACTATCAGGATGAGTAATTGATATGTCATGCATGGAAGTTTATGGGCCAAGTGCTGGAAACTGGGATTAGGGTAGATAGGTTGGTGCAGACTCAATGGGCCAAAGGACCCAATCTGTGCTGTATGGCCTTATGCTTCTATACAACTCAAGCAAGTTCCAATTGCTCAAAGGAATGTTACATGATCCAAAAGATTTTTTTCAAGTATGTTATTTTCCAGGTGTTCCATTATCTGTAGTCATAGTTATATTACAATGGAATCTATTAATGTGAAAGCCAGAGCAGGATGTGTTGGAGTTGGGGTGGTTCGGTGGCTCAGTGGTTAGCATTGCTGCCTCACAAAACCAGAAATCTTGGTTTGATTCCAGTCTTGGGTGACTGTTTGTGTAGAGAGTGCACATTCTCCCTATGCCTGTATGGTTTTCTGCTGGGTGCACCAGTTTCCTCCCATATTCAAAAGATGTACAGGCTGATGGATTACCCAGGCTAAATATGGGGTTACAGGAATGAGGCAAGTCTGGGTGGGATGCTCTTTAGTGGGTCAGCGTGGGCTGAGTAGCCTCCATCTGCACTGTAGGGATTCTATGAAGTCCATCCAGCAGCCATTGGGTTTGAAACTCTGAGAATTCTTGCTTAGAGCAGACAAATGTTGTAATTTGGTTCAGACTGTGCTGTGAGCCAGCACATAAACAATATTCCCAGCTTGTTTGGATTGTAAATATTATTGAAAGGATCATTACAAACGGAGAATCAAAACAGTGCCCAGGTTATGGGGACTGTCTTTTCATTCAGAGCTATGTATAGGCAGCAAGTGCTGTCTTCACCATGTGTCTTTCACAAAACAGACTGCCATAACCTCCTGCCATCTTTTGTACTATGGTCTGAATAGCACTCTCGTAACAGTTCATACATTTTCATGTCGCTAGATCCTTCCAATACCCCCCATGAAGAGTGACGCTTCCTGCTTCTTGTGAAAACTTCCATAGAAGCCTACTTTTCCTATAAAACACACTTTTTAAAAGCTAACATTGGAACAAATATTGCTGATACTGGAAATCCGAAATAAAACAGAAAATTGGGAGAAATACTTACCAAGTCAGGCCGCATCTCTGAAGATTTTACATTTTGGTTTGATGACCTTGAAGGGTCATGAACACATGAAAAGAAGTAATTTGCAGGGCTTTGGTGAAATGTACAGGAGTAGGACAATCTGACTTATTCCTGCAGGAAGCCAGCAAGCATACAATAGGTAGAATGGTCTCACTTTGTGTTGTAAACATTCTATGATTCAATGATGCTATGGAAATTATTAGTTGAAACTTTATTGCTGGAACAGCATCTGCAGACCTCACTTTCTCCTATGGAAATTATTAACTGAGTGAATAAAATGAAGTAATGAATCATTTAAGTTTTGTCCTTGGTTCAGGCAATTTATTGTGCAGCCTGTATAACTAAGTATCTGCCATGCATTCAATATTAATGTTGTATCCTTACTTATACAAAGCACATCTTCAAAATTAATTATTCCAATTTTATGCCATCTAAAACTCCTTGTGCGTGTGAGACAATGTATTCCTCATTGGAGATTAATAAAAAGTCACAATCCTGAGTGGCAAATCTTAACTACATGATACATTTTGAAGAGAGGGCACTATAATTAAGTCAATAGTATTAAACTAAGCTGTTTAGAACAATAAATTACTGTATTAAGAGCAGTTTTACCAAGCAAAGGTATCACTAATTTCCTGTATGATAACATTTTTTAAGAGTTTTCCCTCCTGGTAATTACATAATTAAAGTGTGTAGGACTAATTAACACGACCTTGACAAGAAAAGCTTCAAGTTACATTGTCATATAATTGCACAGTTGAGGATGAATTCAGAGAGGTTGGAGTTACTACGTATGTATGTTTATATAGAATTTTCAAAGGAACCGATATTCGGAATGTTCTTAGAACTGCTCTTTGCTGCACCAAATTGTGTAAGAAACCAGTAGGGTTTCTGCTATATGTCAGATAAAGTTACATCATTGGAGTGGGGAAAGTTAAGGAGATTGAAGACTCAGGAAATTCGACATGAGGAGGCCATGTACTCTTTGAAACAGGCATCCACTTGCCCCTATAGGGGCAACTTACTGCAGAAGCTAGAATGTGTACAGAGCTGAGCTCTGAGGAAGAGCCATCTAGACTCAAAATGTTGCTTGCTTTCTTTCCATGGATGCTGCCTGACCATTTGTGAACTCTAACATTTTTTGTTTTTAATCCACTTGCCCCTATTTCCTGCTCTTTCTTCATATCCTTTTAAACCTGTCATTCAGAAACTTTTCTGCTCCCCTGATGTTTTGAGTGTGGGATCTGGGCGAGGTTTCACTAGCCCTCTTGGAATGACCATAACACAATGGGTACGGGGACCTATAAAATCATGAGGGGAAGTGCAGAAGTGGATGAGCTCAGTAGCCACCGCATCTTGAAACTATCTTAAATTAGAGGTGGAAAAATTTTTCTTAGACAGGGGAATCAAAGTTTATCAGGGATAGTTGGGAATGTGGAATTCAACATATAAACAGATCAACTATGATTGTATTGATTGGCAGAGCAAGGCTGAATGGCCTACGTCCACTTCTTTTTCATATTCGTATAACATCAGCAGATTGCCAGTTGTTGTTCTGTGTATATTGGAGTTTAATTGAAAGATGGCACAGTGACTCAGTGGTTCGCACTGTTGTCTCACAGCGCCAGGGACCCAGGTTCAATTCCAACCTCAAGTGACTGTCTGTGTGGAGTCTGGTGGTCCGGCATGAGTCACCTTCACTGCATTGCCCCTGCTGGAATGAAAGTTGCCCACTTTTCAGTGCCATCTTGGGTCTACCGAAGCCCTCACCACTATGAGTCCTTGCTGGACCTCGCCAATGCAGAAACCGCCAATGAAGACATCACCAATGCCACCGCATATCGCCCTGGCCTGAACTCAACTCTGCCACTGCTAGGAGTCAGCTTTGGACCAAGTTCACCAGTGCAGCTGATAATGAAGCTGCTATGTCTTGCACTGGGCCCAAAATCACCTCTGCCACTGCCTCTATGAATCTGTGCTGGACACAGACAGCTCTAGGAACCTAAACATGCCTCCACTGCAGCAGTAACAATGAGTCAGCGCTAGGACCGCCTCATCAATGCAGAAGCTGCCAGGAACCCAAACTCGTGGACAAGGACTCCTACATACATATGGTCCATGTCCTTCTGCTATCTTTATCCATTTAAATAATATTCAGCTCCTCTATTCTTCCTGCCAAAGTGCATAATCTCACATTTTCCCATGTTATATTCCATCTGTCGAGCTTTTGCCCAGTTGCTTAACCTACATATATCCACCTGCAGGCTCTTTGTTTCATTTGCACCACTTGCCCTCCCACTTATTTTTGTGTCATCTGCAAGTTTGACTATAGTACATAAACTTTCCTCATCCACATCATTAATATAAATTGTAAATCATTCTGGCCCTAGCACTGTGACAAACTGCTAGATAAAAGTTGCCACCCAGAAAATGTTCCTCTTATCCCAACTCTCTATCTTCTATTAGTTAGCCAATCCTCTTTCCTTGCTAATATACTCCTGTCAACACAATGGGCTCATATTAAGTAGCCAAATGAGTGCATGTCCTCTGTCTACCAACAGGATGGTGACTGCTGTTGGTATCAGATTTTGCAATATGACCCTCCCTGAACTTAAAGCCCCCACTAGAGATTGAGATCCGAGGTGGACAGAAGCTAACAGTAGCCTCGCTCTCCATTAAGCCTGTCCTCAAGCTCCATTTAGCCTCAAAATCTTTTTTATAGAGAAAGGATGAGGGTCTACATGTTCCTCACGCATATACACTTGGTGGCTGATCAGTTTCATTAAGAGTCCAATTTAAGAAGGCAGATTCCTATTTTCCAGTTGGATGTCAAGCCTTTGCAGAGAGCTGTGACCAGTTTAGGTTCCTGATGGTAGTCAATGAGCAGCAGTTTGGGGTAGAACAGGGATCTCTCAATCTGAAACAAAAACAAACATTGCTGAAGAAACTCAACAGGCCTGGCACCATGTGTGGAGAAGGAAACAGAATTAACATTTTGAGTCCAGTGAGCATTCTTCAGAGTTGATAGGAGCTAGGAGAAGGTGGTGTATATGCTGAGCACAGTGGATGTTGGGGTGGGGGGTGGGGACAAGGGAGTGAGGAAGAAGGGGAGAAACTACTGTTTGCTTGGGAGCAGCAGCAATCACAGACTATCCTGTGGGAGAGATCCTCCACTATAATGTGGCCTGGTTAATGAGTCTATTTTAAAATTAAAGGTTTAACAAAGCTGGAGGAAGAGTGTCTCTAATTTGAGAACACCTTTTGCCGACTGACAGGGCATAGCAAGTTTCTGCTTACTCCCAAGCTGAAAGACCCTTGATTGACCCTCTGGCTTCGACAGTCTGTTCTTGATCTTTAAAAGACCAGTGATCTACCTCCAGACTATTAATTGGCAGCTTCAAAGAAAAATCATTTCTTCCTTGAACCAGGTCCTAAACCCAATAGACCTCCTTTCTTTACTCATAATGCAAGTCTTCTTGAAAGGATTTGAAATTGGGTCAGGCATCTTAGCATGATGGGTGTACTGACAGCATAAAGCTTGAGGGAAGCCGTTTAGTTTTTGACTGTAGACAGAAATAAATATAGTGATTAGAGATGAGATGGGGATGAAACAAGGGAAGGATTGATAATAGTGGGATTAAAATTGGATGATATATGCTGTAGAAAGAGAAAAAGATTTTTAGTCTCTCCTCCATTGGCAGCCATTAGTTGCCAAGGTTCTAAACTCCAGAGGTCTGGAAGCTCCAAATTCACATCCCACTCCAAGACTTCATGGTCAAGGAATATACATATATAACATGGCCAAACAGGTTAAATATCAATTTGTAAATTTTCTTACTGATGGGATATGATAAGAGTGGAGAGTTTCATAGTCAGCCAAGGAATGGAAAGAAATTAGAGGCCCTACTATCATTATCCATAACTCACTAGTACAACAAGGATTTACAAACATATGTTGCCATAGCAGCCCAGACTGCTTGGCAGGTTAATTGGTTCAGTTAGCCAGAGACTGATTTGGATCAGATTGGTGCCACAGAACCAATACCTCTTCTTGCTGAGTTAGATTCAAAAGCTGTGTCCTTCCATTTCCATGGTGTTTTTTTTTATATTCACTGATGGAATATGGGTGTTGCTGGCTGGGCTGTCATTTATTACTCATTCCCCAGTTGCCCTTGAGAAGATGGTGGTGGTCTGTCTTTTTGAACAACTGTAGTCATGTGCTGTAGATATACCCACATTGCCATGAGAGAGAGAATTACAGACTTTGATCCAAGATACTGAAAGAACATTGATATATTTCCACATCAGAATGGTGAGTGGCTTGGAGTAGCTTGCAAGCTAGGGAACACTACCACATTATGATGCTGTGGGTTGGACTTCCCTGTTGGCAAAGGGATAAGAACTTGAAAATTTTTTCAAGTTTTTATCTCTTTCTGTCTCTTTTCCTTGACCTCATTTATTAGCCATACTTCTATATGTTCTTGCATACCTTTATGTCAAATTTTGTTTGATCTCACTGTGGTGAAGGATCCAAAATATTTATAATGGTGAAGGTGCTATATTAAGGCAAGTTGTTAAGAGATTGATGCTATTGCAGTTCTGGTCAAGTTTTCTTCTTGGAACGAAACTGGTGAGCTGAAAATGTGTTGCTAGAAAAGTGCAGCAGGTCAGGCAGCATCCAAGGAGCAGGAGAATCAACATTTCGGGCATAAGCCCTTCTTCAGGCTCATGCCCAAAACCTCGATTCTCCTGCTCCTTGGATGCTGCCTGACCTGCTGCGCTTTTCCAGCAACACATTTTCAGCTCTGATCTCCAGCATCTGCGGTCCTCACTTTCTCCTACAACACTGGTGAGCAAGGTTAGATCTCATGGAATACAGGGAGAACTTGCCATTTGGATACAGAACTGGCTCAAAGGTAGAAGACAGAGGATGGTGGTGGAGGGTTTTTTTTTTCAGACTGGAGGCCTTTGACCAGTGGAGTGCCACAAGGATCAGTGCTGGGTCCTCTACAAATGATTTGGATGGGAGCATAAGAGGTACAGTTAGTAGGTTTGCAGATGACACCAAAATTGGAGATGTTGTGGAGAGCGAAGAAGGTTACCACAGATTACAACAGAATCTGGACCAGATGGGCCAATGGACTGAGAAGTGGCAGATAGAGTTTAATTTAGATAAATGTGAGGTGCTTCAGTTTGGGAAAGCAAGTCTTAGCATGACTTATACACTTAATGGTAAGGTCCTAGGGAGTGTTACTGAACAAAGAGACCTTGGCGTGCAGGTTCATACCTCCTTGAAAGTGGAGTCGCAGATAAATAGGATAGTGAAGAAGGTGTTTGGTATGCTTTCTATTATTGGTCAGAGTATTGAGTACAGGGGTTGGGAGGTCATGTTGCGGCTGCACAGGACATTGGTTAGACCACTGTTGGACTAGTGAGTGCAATTCTGGTCTCCTTCCTATCGGAAAGATGTTGTGAAACTTGAAAGGGTTCAGAAAAGATTTACAAGGATGTTGCCATGGTTGGAGGATTTGAGCTATCGGGAGAGGCTGAATAGGCTGGGGCTGTTTTCCCTGGAGCGTCCGGTGACCTTATAGAGGTTTACAAAATTATGATTTCAGAGGCTAGACACTGTTTGGCCACCTAATTCTCTCTTAATGTTTCAATGAAGGGTCATGAGATTACCAAGAATAGGAAGGAAGAGAAAATAGTAATACTGTGCTTAAATGATGCCATGTTTGTATGTAAACACTTGCATTTGTAGAAGGAAGTGAAAAGTCTAATGAAAACGAAGACTTACATACTCAAAGGGTTTTTTATGCCATTACAGCTGCAGCACAGCAAAATTTTTCGAGGTCTCTTTTTTCAAGTGATTGAAAATGAAAAGAATTCATTGAACTACATATTGATTATGTTTTCATTTCTTATTTATATTCATTGAATGTTGTAACACTTCAAGCACTCATCTACATACCTTTCATAAGTTGTGAGGTTTCCCAGCTATACTGTTCTGCCAGGCAATGCATTTCAGATTCCCACCATTCTCTGGGTGAAAAATATTTTCCTTCAGACCCCCCTAACTCTTCCCACTTATCTTAAAGATATGTCCCATTCATCAGGATCTTGCCTGGGTTGGAGCATTTAAGCAATGAGGGTAGGCTAAATGGGTTCCGGTTGTTTTCTTTAGAGCAAAGAAGGCTGAAGGGTGACCCTGACTGAGATACATAAGATTATGAGGGGCATGTTATTGACCCTTCAACTAAGGGGAATAGTTGCTTTCTATCCATCCTAAACACGCCCTTCATGATCTTAAACATCTTAATCAGGTCGCCCTTCAGCTTTCTTTGCTCTTAAGAAGACAAACCAAGCCTATCCCGCCTCTCTTCATAACTGAAATGCTCCAACCCCGGTGAATCCTGGTGAATCTCATCTGTAACCTATCCAGTGCAGTCACATTCTTGTTACAGTGCGGTGGTCATAGCTGTACACAGTACTTCAACTGCGGCCCAACCAAACTCTTGTACAGCCACAAAATAACCTCCCTGCTCTTACAACCTGTGCCATGTCTGATAAAAAGAAGAGTGCCTATGACTTCTTAACCACTCTATTCACCTGTCCTGTCCCCTCCAGGAATCTGTATGCAAGTCCCCAAAGGTTTTTGTATATCTCAGAGCTTCCTAGTGTCCCGCCATTCACTGCGTACTGTATTCCCTTATCTTGTTACTTCATTCAAAGTGCATAGCTTCACACTTTTCAAGGTGAAATTCCATCAGCCACTGGTCTGCCCATCTGACCAATTCCTCTATACCTTCCTGTAAACAAACATTTTCTTTCTCACTATCAACCACATGACCAATCCTCATGTCATCTGCAAACTTACTTAGCATCCCCTCTGTGTTCTCATTTCTGATTTATATCTATCACGAGCAATAAAGGACCCAGCACTGATCCCTGTGGTATGCCTCTGGACACTGGCCTCTAGTCACACGAACAGTCTAATTTCTTTCCAAAGCAATAACTGGGAATTGTGTTTGAATAATGCATCCCTGTATCAGTATAAGATGAATAACCTGGTATTGAGATTAGTATGAGGATGATGTTTCTGTTTGTGTGTTTTGCAACAGATATTAATGGAAGGAACTGTGGGAGATAACTTAGGAGGAGACATTGGAATTGATGACCTATCCTTTATGGATTGTTCGTTCTATAATGGTGAGTATATTATTTATTGTTCAATTATAAAAGTAGTTTCATCAGCATTTATTAACATTCAGGATTTGACCTCCTTTTAGTGTCCTTTATATTGTTGCTCTTATAGCTGAAAGGCAATGTTAGAAAAAAATGTAACTGCAGTGTGGCCAAAGGGAGCAAGCAATATGCTATCACTCACTTTATGGCTAATGATTGGAATTTATATCCCAAATTGTGATATTTGGTAGAACGAACACTTTCAATGTCTCATGCTCTTAGGAATTAAGTGTAGGTATTGCACAGTTTCTGGAAAAGGTGGAATAATTTGAATATATATATTATATAGGCCAAAGAAATAACAGAAAGCAGTTTGCATTTATATAACACCTTTACTGTAAACAAAATACCCAAAGGTGCCTCATGTATGTATAATCAGGTAAACATTGATAGTTATGCAAAGATAGAGATGTTAAGATGGTCTCAGAACCAACTTTTAAAAAGAGATAATTAAAGGGAGAAGTACAAAAGTGTACGAAGGAGTTCAAATTTACCATCAGGTCAACTTGAGGAAGTGGAGGAAGAAAGGTTGTACCAGAGGCCAGCTTTGGAGGACTGCAAGAGAAATAGAAGGACTGAAGCTACGGAGACATTTGAGCAGCAGGATGAAAATATCAAAACGGAGACATCTGTGTTCTGAAGGTCAATGTGAATTATAGGACATTGACAAGAAAACAAGATTTAGTGTAAAATGCACAGAAAGTCAAGAAAAAGAAAGAAAAAAAAGACTATCATTTAAATAGCATCTTGCATGACCACAGGATGTACTAAAGTGCTTTATGCCAACTAAAGTACTTCTGAAGTGCAATCGCTGCTGTAATATAATAAATGAGGCACCCAATTTATGCACAGTACGCTTCCATAAAAGGCAATATGACAGTGCTGAAGCAATTCTAGAAAGAAAAATTAAGGTAATTTCTTCAATAATATTGTGTATATATTCATTTAGTATAAGCCACACTCAATCTATTACTTGCTAATAATGATCTGACAATTATTATTGAGTAAGACAGAGGGTGATGGAGAGGGTTTTTTTTGGACTGTGAGCATGGTATGATGCAAGCATTGGTGCTGGATTCACTGTTTTTTGTCATTTATATAAATGATTTGAATGTGAATGTAGGAAGAATGGTTAGTAAGTTTGCAGATGACACCAAAATTGGTGGTGTAGTGGACAGTGAAAAAGGTTATCTCAGTGTACAACAGGACCTTGATCAGATGGGTCAAGGAGTGGCAGATGGCATTTGTTTTAGGTAAATTAGGTGTTGTTACATTTTGGTAAGGCAAACCAGGATATGATTTATACACTTGGTAGTTGATTCCTGGGGAGTGTTGCCAAACATAGAACCTTGGAATTCAGGTTCATAGTTCCTTGAGATGGAATCATGGGTAGACAGGGTAGTGAAGAAGGCACGTGGTACACTTGTCTTTATTGATCAGTGCATTGAGTATATGAGTTGGGATGCCATGTTGCAGCTGTACACAACATTGGTTAGGTCAATTATGGAAGACTGCATTCAGTTCGGGTCTCCCTGCTATAGGAAAGATACTGTTAAACTTGAAAGTGTTCAGAAAAGATTGACTGGGATTTGCTGGGGTTGGAGAGTTTGAGCTACAGGAAGCAGCTGAATAGGCTAGGACTTTATTCCCTGGAGTGTTAGAGGCTGAGGGGTGATCTTATAGAGGCTTATAAAATCATGTGGGGCAATGGATAAAGTGAATAACCAAGGTCTTTTTCCCAGAATAGGGGAGTCCAAAACTAGAGGGCATAGGTTTAAGGAGAGAAGGAAAAGTTATAAAATGGACTTAAGGGGCAACCTTTTCACACTGAGGGTGGTGCGTGTATGGAATGACCTTAAAAAGTATCTAGATGGGTACATGATAGGAACGGTTTAGAGGGATATGGGCCAATTGCTGGCAAGTGGGACTAGATTATTTTAAGATAGCTGGTCGACATGGATGAGTTGGACTCAAGGGTCTCTGTCCGTGCTGTACAACTCTATAACTCTATGATGCTAAGACTTCAGTCATTATTTGTCTGACTCATCCTTTAGTGTGGATAAGATCAATGACATAATAACAATGACTATACAGAGAATCCCAGGCCCGTCATGGCTTTTCATTCCAACAAATAACAAAATAAAATGCTCATTGTAAATTTTAGAGTTTGTACTGCAAAAATACCTTTTTCATTTGTAAGTTTTCACCTCATCATTTCTCCTCTTCTGGTTTCCCAGCTATGAGTTTCCCATCCAAAAATATTGACTGAAGGATCTACTCTTGAATCTTTTCAGATTCACCCATTAACTCATCGATATTTACAGCACAAAAGGAGGTCATTCAGTGCATCATGTCTGCTGTGGCCAACAAGGATCTGGCTTCACTGATCCCATTTTCCAGCTCTTGGTCCATAGCCCTGGAAGCTATAGCAATGTAAATAAATATCTCAATACAGCTGAAATGGTGGAAGAGTGTCTGACTCAACCTTATCTTTATCCCCTTCCGTCCACGCATCGATGAATTTACTACACGTCATGATGTCAAACACTTCCGCCGCCTCTGCTTCCGAGCTTACTTTTACAATCAGGACCCCCGCCCACCTTCCGAGGACCCCTTCACCCACCTCCAACACACTTCATCCACCTGGACACCTCGCACTGGCCTATTACCTGCCCTCGATCTCTTCATTTCCAACCGGCGAGACATTAACCTGTCTACCCCCTCCCCTATTCCAACCTCTCACCCTCACAATGCACTGCCCTCCACTCCAATCCCAAACTCACCATCAAACCAGCAGATAAAGGGGGTGCAATGGTAATTTGGTGCACTGACCTCTACACCACTGAAGCCAGATGCCAACTCGAAGATACCTCCTCCTACTACCCCCTCAACCATGACCCCACCCCCCCATCATCAAACCATCATCTCCCAGACCTTACAGAACCTCATCACCTCAGGAGATCTCCCACCCAAAGCTTCCAACCTCGTATCCGGGAACCCCAAACTATCTGATTCTACCTCCCACAGCTCCTTCCCAAGATCCACAAGCCTGACTACCCCGGCGACACATCATCTCAGCATCCTCCTGTCCCACCGAACTCATCTCCACCTACCTCGACACTGTCCTATCCCCCCTCGTTCAGGGACTCCCCACATACATTGGAGACACCACCCACGCCTTCCATGTCCTCCAAGACTTCAGTTTCCCCAGCCGCCAACGACTCATCTTCACCATGGACATCCAATCCCTCTACACCTCCATCCGCCATGACCACAGCTCCAAGCCCTCCATTTCTTCCTCTCCCGATGTCCCCAACAGTACCCTTCCACTGACACACTCATTCGTTTGGCTGATCGGATCCTCACCCTTAACAATTTCTCCTTCGAATCCTCCCACTTCCTCCAGACCAAAGGAGTAGCCATGGGCACCAGTATGGGCCCTAGCTATGCCTGTCTCTTTGTCGCCTACGTAGAACAGTCCATCTTCCATAGTTACACCGGCACCACTCCCCCCTCCCTCTTCCGCTACAGTGATGACTGCATCATCGCCACCTCGTGCTCCCGCGAGGAGGTTAAGCAATTCATCAACTTCACCAACACATTCCACCCCGACCTTAAATTCATCTGGACCATCTCTGACACCTCTCTCCCCTTCCTGGACATCTCCATCTCCATTAATGATGACCAACTTGACAGTGACATTTTTTACATACCCACCAACTCCCACAGCTACCTGAATTACACCTCTTCCTCCGCCTCCGCCGTATCTGCTCCCATGCGGACCAGTTCCACCACAGAACACACCAGGTGGTTTCCTTCTTTAGAGACCACAATTTCCCTCCAATGCGTCTCATCCACATCCCACACCTCCGCCCTCAAACCCCACCCCTCCAACCGTAATAAGCACAGTACCTCCTGGTCCTCACCTTCCACCCTACCAACCTTCACATAAACCGCATCATCAGCCACCTCCAAACGGACCTAACCACCAGGGCATCAAAGTGGACTTCACCAGTTTCCTCATTTCCCCTCCCCCCACCTTTCCCCAGTTCCAAACTTCCAGCTCAGCACCGTCCTCATGACCTGTCCTACCTGCTTATCTCCCTTCCCACCTATCCACTCCACCCTCCCCTCTGAGCTATCACCTCCATCCCCACCCCCATTCACCTATTATACTCTTTGCTACCTTCTCTCTACCCTGGAGGCTCCCTGCTTCTATTCCTGATGAAGAGCTTTTGCCTGAAACATTGATTTTCTTGCTTCTCGGATGCTGCCTGACCTGCTGTGCTTTTCCAGCACCACTCTAATCTAAACTCTGGTTTCCAGCATCTCCAGTCCTCACTTTTGCCTCTGTGAGGGCCCCTCCAATTTCGGGTACTTTCCAGGGCCCAACCATTCAAAGTATAATTCTTTACCTCGCTCGCCCTCCGAAATGCATTACCTCACACTTTTTCAATTCCATTTGCCATGGTCCTGCCCAAGTGATGGGCCTGACATTATCCTTGTGCTCCTCAATATTTAGCACCCAAACAATTTTTGTGTCATCTGTGGATTTCTTGATCATATAAAATTAAGTCTAAATCCTGAAAGTACACCACAATCAGCAAGGGTCCCGGCACCATGTCTGGTGTAACATCCCAAGAAACAGACTTCGAGTCAAAGGAACTTC
Source organism: Chiloscyllium plagiosum (assembly GCF_004010195.1). Classification (NCBI taxonomy): domain Eukaryota; kingdom Metazoa; phylum Chordata; class Chondrichthyes; order Orectolobiformes; family Hemiscylliidae; genus Chiloscyllium; species Chiloscyllium plagiosum. The sequence continues at coordinate 76,394,145 of NC_057714.1, forward strand.
TCTCTACCATTACCTTCGGAGTGATTCTGATTAACTGATTGTTAGATGAACAGATTAGAAATATTGTTGGGAGCTTCTAGTAAGCTTGATATATATATATATGAGAACTGAACACAAGATTAGTTAGAGTGAAGAGTGCAGCAGATGAACTGTGCTACTGTGGCAACTTACTATGTCAGCTTCTGCATGATTTCCTTAAAGATTCAGAGGTTTTCAGGTGTTGACAGGAAAAGGTTGGTGCAGCAGGGTCCTCAAAGAATAGGACAAAATGGCAATATTTGCATACTATAAACAGACCAATACCTGCAGTTGAATAAAGGTTTGTAATCAATGAGCCAAATCATGCAGGAAAACAATGCCTCAGCCAATATTAAACAGAGTACTTATAAAGCCAAAAGTCAAAGGCTACCTCTTCTGTTGAATTATTGTCTCTTGGAAGATCTTTTTGTTATTGTTTACTGCCTTTTTAATTTACATAGGAAACAACCACCTCCAATCCTGCAAGTTGCATATGGAAGATCTTTTTGTTATTGTTTACTGCCTTTTTAATTTACATAGGAAACAACCACCTCCAATCCTGCAAGTTGCATAAGGCCCATCACTTGGAGACACTGTCAGGATAGTGGTAAAACATGAACTGTCGATTTTTAACTTCCATGTAAATCCAAGGTCTTAATACTTGGAACTTACAAGGATTGAGATGGTTTTAAAAAGGAAAGATAGCATAGAATCACAATGTCATACATCATGGAGACAGACCCTTCAGTCCAACCAGTCCATGCCCAACCAATCCCAAACTAAGCATATCCCTACAATCCTTTCCTATTCATGTACTTATCTAAGTGTCTTTTAAACATTGTAACTGTGCATACATCTGCCACTTCTTCAGGAAGTTCATTCCACACGCGAATCACTATCTGTCTAAAACATTTGTCCCTCGTCTTTTCAAATCTCTCTCTTCTCACCTTAAAATTTGCTCCCTAGTCTTGAAATTCCCCGTGGTAGGGAAAGAAAATCTGGAATGTTGTGTACAGTTTTGGTCCCTTAATTGAGGAAGGGTATAATTGCATTGGAGGCAGCTCAGAGAAGGTTTACTAGATTAACTCCAGAGTTGAAAATCTAATCTTACGAGGGGAGATTGGGCAGGTTAGGTCAATACTCATGAGAGTTTTAAAGGATGAGAGGAGATCTGACTGAGGTATATAAGATCCTCAAAGCGATTAAAAATGTGGCAGTAGAGTGGGTATTGCTCCTTGTGGGGCAATCTAGAACAAAAGGTTATGGTTTTAGATTATGGGGAGGCAGATTTAAAGCAGAGATGAGGAATTACTTCTCTCAAAGTGTCAGAAATATGTGTAATTCACAGCCCAGAGTGCAGTGGATGCCAGAATACTGGATAAGTTTAAGGAGAAGATGGACAGATTTTGAAGTAGTAATGGCTTTAAAGGGTTATGGGAAGTGGGGAGGAAAGTAGAGTTGAGGCCAGGGTGAGATTAGCTATAATCAAATTACATAGCAGAGTAGGGTCAAGGGGCTGAATGGCTTTTCGTTCCCATGTTCTCAAAAATGGTCGCAGTGTTCACCTGAGCATAGATTGAGCCAAGCTTCAGGAAACCAATTGGAATAAACAAAGTTGTCTGAACTGAAATTCAGCCTTTCTCAAAAAAAAAAGTCAGATGTGACAAAACTGGAATGTCCTGTTATACTTTATTCCTGTATAATTAATTTCACATTTTGGAGATGAAAGATTCACCTGGAGTGATCTGCATGGTAACCATGACCATAGACATAAGAATACGCAAATGACCTGCATTTTTGACAAAGGAATGGAGATGGATTTGGAACAGCAGAACTGGAAAAAGCTTTCTGTCTTTCTCTCTGTTTCACTGAAAAGAGTCAAGGCCTCCTAATAGTCCTAGAATCATTGAAGAAAGGATAGGGAAGGTGATTCAGGAGATGAGTGACAGTAATAGGGTGGTTGTTATAGGGGACTTTAACTTTCCTGATATTGATTGGGAAAGCTATAGCTCAAGTTCGTTAGATGGGTCAGTGTTTGTTCAATGTGTGCAGGAGAGTTTCCTGACACAATATGTAGACAGGCCAACAAGAGGTGAGGCCATACTGGATTTGGTTCTGGGTAACGAACCAGGCCAGGTGTTAGAATTAAAGGTAGGTGAGCACTTTGGGGATAGTGACCATAATTCGGTGATTTTTACACCCGTGATGGAGAGGGATAAGTGTGTACTACAGGGCAAGAATTATAGCTGGGGTAAGGGAAATTATGATGCGGTGAGGCATGACTTAGGATGTGTGGCTTGGAAAAGTAGACACCAAGGCAAGAGTGTAAATGATATGTGGAACTTGTCCAAGGGGCAACTATTGAGTGTCCTTGATAATTATGTACCTGTCAGGCAGGAAGGAAAGGGTCGTGCGAGGGAGCCGTGGTTTAATAAGGAATTGGAATCCCTTGTTAAATGAAAGAGGGCGGCCTATCTCAAGATGAGACGTGAAGGTTCAATTGGGGCGATTGAGAGTTATAGGGTAGCCAGGAAGGACCTGAAGAGAGAGCTAAAAGCAGCAAGGAGGGGACATGAAAGGTCCTTAGTAGATAGGATTAGGCAAAACCCTAAGGCTTTCTATAGGTATGTCAGGAATAAAAGAATGACTAGGGTAGGAATAGGTCCAGTCAAGGATAGTAGGGGGAAGTTGCGTGTGGAGGCGGAAGAGATTGGGGAGACACTGAATGAATACTTTTCTTCAGTATTCACTCAGGAACAGGACATTGTTGCCGATGTGAATACTGAGTCACAATTAAGTAGAATGAATGGCTTTGAGGTATGTAGGGAAGAGGTGTTGGAAATTCTGGAAAGGGTGAAAATAGAAAAGTCCCCTGGGTCTGATGGCATTTATCCTAGGATTCTCTGGGAAGCAAGGGAGGAGATTGCAGAACCATTGGCCTTGATTTTTATGTCCTCTTTGTCTACAGGAGTAGTCCCAGAAGACTGGAGGATAGCAAATGTGGTCCCCTTGTTCAAAAAGGGGAGTAGGGATAGCCCTAGTAACTATAGGCCGGTGAGTCTCACTTCTGTTGTGGGCAAAGTCTTAGAGAGAATTGTAAGGGATAGGATTTATGCACATCTAGATAGGAATAATGTGATCAAGGATAGTCAGCATGGTTTTGTGAAGGGCAAGTCGTGCCTCACAAACCTTATTGAATTCTTTGAAAAGGTGACGAAGGAGGTTGATGAGGGGAAAGCGGTAGATGTGGTATATATGGATTTTAGTAAGGCGTTTGATAAGGTTCCCCATGGTAGGCTACTGCAGAAAATACGGAGATATGGCATTGAGGATGAGTTGGAGGTTTGGATTAGGAATTGGCTAGATGGAAGAAGACAGAGGGTAGTAGTTGATGGCAAAGTTTCTTCATGGAGTGCCGTCACTAGCGGTGTTCCGCAAGGATCTGTTTTGGGACCATTGCTGTTTGTCATTTTTATAAATGACCTGGAAGAGGGGTTAGAAGGTTGGGTAAGCAAGTTTGCGGATGATACGAAAGTCAGAGGAGTTGTTGACAGTGAGGAAGGATGTGGCAGGTTACAGCAAGATATAGAGAAGCTGCAGAGCTGGGCAGAAAGGTGGCAAATGGAATACAATGTAGCTAAGTGTGAGGTGATTCACTTTGGGAAGAATAACAAAAAGATGGGGTACTGGGCTAATGGTCGGATACTTGGTAGTGTGGATGAGCAGAGGGATCTTGGTGTCCATGTACACAGATCTCTGAAAGTTGCCACCCAGGTAAATAGTGCGGTGAGGAAGGCATATGGCGTACTGGCTTTTATTGGTAGAGGAATTGAGTTCCGGAGTACTGAGGTCATGATGCAGTTGTATAAGACTCTGGTACGACCGCATCTGGAATATTGTGTGCAGTTTTGGTCGCCATACTATAGGAAGGATGTGGAGGCATTGGAACGGGTGCAGAGGAGGTTTACCAGGATGTTGCCTGGTATGGAAGAAAAATCGTATGAGGAAAGACTGAGGCACTGGGGGCTGTTTTCACTAGAGAAAAGAAGGTTTACGGGTGACTTGATTGAGGTGTACAAGATGATTAGGGGGTTAGATAGGGAGCTGAGAGAATGGGGTGAGAGAGCAGGGTAAGAGAGGGGTGTGAGGGAGAGGGAAGAGTTTACCAGGATGTTGCCTGGTATGGAAGGAAGATCGTATGAGGAAAGACTGAGACACTTGGGGCTGTTTTCATTAGAGAAAAGAAGGTTTGGGGTGACTTGATTGAGGTGTACAAGATGATTAGGGGGTTAGATAGGGTTGACAGTGTGAACCTTTTCCCGCGTATGGAGTCGGGTATTACAAGGGGGCATAGCTTTAAATTAAGGGGGGGTAGATAAAGGACTGAAGTTATGGGTTGGTTCTTCACTCAGCGAGTCGTAAGTTCATGGAATGCCCTGCCAGTAGCAGTGGTGGACTCTCCCTCTTTATGGGCATTTAAGCGGGCATTGGATAGGTATATGGAGGATAGTGGGTTAGTATAGGTTAGGTGGGCTTGGATCGGCGCAACATTGAGGGCCAAAGGGCCTGTACTGCGCTGTATTCTTCTATGTTCTATGTTCTAAGGCAACTTCTGACAAAACTGGAGAAACATCTGAACACTGAGAGCTCAAGGACATTGACAATATTCCTGTTTACTGCTGTTCCAGGACAATACTAATAAAACATGGTCTTATGCTTAACACCTTACACTTTCAAGACATCCTAAGGACTTTAAACAGCATTGTTTTTTATCTTCTCCTTTACATTGGACACTACCTTTGTACCTTTGTATCTGTACTTGCGTGTGTGTTTGATGCTTCATCTCCATGACTTTTCACAGGATTAGTGAGTACTAAAATTGTTTTACCTTCCACTCACAAAAACCTTGAAATTATCTCAATGATTTTTGGAGAAATAGTTAACTACTTTTCAGTTAATGTAAGGCATGGCCAGGTGCTAAAAATATCATTAAGTCTTGGTAGATTAGAAAGGAAAGCAGTTGATTAACTTCACCTCAGCTAGCCATAACAACAGAGAAATCTCCAGCCAAAGTCATGAGATGGCTATGCATTTTGGAAGCTGCAAAAAGGATAGACTTTCATTTTGCAAACCTGGAAAGGAGACATGGCTCATGTGTCTCATTGTTAACTCGCTAGTCACAGAATTTTAAAGACACTACTTCATTAATTATGCATGAATTCAATATCATTGAGCATTGCATATTATAACATCTTTTAAACTACTTAGCGTTTTCATTGTTTTTTTTTCCAAAGCACAAGTTTAGAAATATTTACTAATCTCTCATTTAACAAAATGCTTCCAAGGAAATGTTTATCAGCTCTGCAATGTTTGCAAATGTCATTTAATTTCAGACTTTGTCATGAATGAGAATAAGGTTTGTGCTTTCTCTGGCTTCTCCTGTCAGTTACTGTGACATGTGGACTGGCCTGCAACATGTGTTTCCAAGATATCACTAAATAGCAGAATGAAAATTCAATTTTTTGCCTTTAGTGTGGAATTAATAATACAGGATGATATTTCCTGGTAAGAATTTGGACAGAAGAAAATAGAAAATAATTGAATTGTAATAATGTTCAGAGGCAGCTTGAGGATATTTGAAAAGATTAAGTTGTTCAATCGCCCACTTTGAACTATAGGGTAATGGTTGGAACAGGCTGAAGCAGCAAGAAGAAGAGAAAACTGTATTGCATTCAAATCCCACTTTTAATGGTGAAAACAATCCCAGTGTGTATCACGGAGATTCAAAGAAAATTGTGCACTGAGCCAAAAAGAATCAATTTATGAGAGTGACCACATATCAGAATGAGCTTATCAATAAGAAGGAAGAGCTCTAAACTGATCAGCTTCATATACACAACATCATAGTTGTCATTTCACCAAGCAGTGCTCAATTACAGATCAAAACTGGGGACTGTGGAAGATTTAAAGTTGTTACTTATTCCAGGGTCTGAGTTCTGAGATGGGTAAACAAAATATTAGAAACAGTTAGTTAACAAATATGTAGTACGTACCCATAAAAGCGATGGGATTCAGCAGAGGTTTAGGATGGTGTGCGCTGGTGTCTTTTGTTCCTAAAATAGATAATGCAACAATCTTTTTTAGAATCAATTGTAACTGTTGGGTCTTTTCAGGTGACTTACCAGCAGCAGCTCCAACAACACCATCAGGCCCATCGAGACCTTTGACACTTCCACCTAATAACTGCACAGCCAATGAATTTATTTGTAAAACTAATGGGCAGTGTGTTGACATCATCAAGAAATGTGATTTCAGGGATGATTGTTCAGATAAGACAGATGAATTATCCTGCGGTAGGTATCCAAAACTTTTCCAAACTTAAACTATCTAGTGAAATGTAACTTGGGAGAATTCAACATTCAGATATCATTCTCAGAAAATGCAGCTAAAATGACAAATGATAATGTTGATAGCAATGATTTTGAGACAGAAGTCAGTTGATATCTATTTTATGTTTATTCATTGAATAAACAGCACTAGCTATACCAGAAGTTATTGCCCATTCATTATTGTCCTTGAAAAAATGGATGATGAAACATCTTCTTGAATCTTGTGCTATCCATTTGGATTGGAAACAGACACAGAGCTGTGATTCTCCTTTGCAAAATGCAATCCCCTGTACACTTTCTTTTGCTTTTGTTGCATAACATAATTCTTATTTTGAGCTCCATTTCTTACTCATAGAAACAAAAAATAGGAGCAGAATTAAGCTATTCAGCCCTTTGATCCTGCTCCACTATTCAACGTGGCATGGCTGATCATCCAGTTCAGCATCCTCTTCCTGCTTTCTCCCCATAACCTGTGGAAACAGACTGCCAAGTGTGTTTATTTGTAGCATTGATACCATTTACTAAAACTCGATTAAGGAAAGGTGTCCCAAACATTTGGGGAACAGTGAAGAAATGGTGATATAGTTCCGAGTCATGGTGGTATAGAACTATTGAAGGGATACCTGGAAGGGATTCACACATTTATTCTTCTGGCTAATAGAGTTTGAGCATTTTGAAAGTGCAGTCAATTGACCTTTCATTAGCTGCTCTAGTACAATGTGTATGTGTTATACATTGCTGCCATTCTGGTCAAAGCATTATCTTGACATGGTGGATGGGGTGCTTGGGCTGCTTTGTCCTGAATGTTGCAAAGCATCTTCAGCCAATTAGAATTTTCCATCTCACTCTTGAACTGTGCCTTGTATATAGTGCAAATGCTTTTGGAAAGCAGCAAGTGTGTTATAAAGTGCAACATTTTCACTTTTAACCAACTGTTATAGCTACTGTACTTATGGATCTGGTCAAGTCAGGTTTCTGTTCCGTGATAATGCTCAGGATTTTGATGTTGGGACATTCAGTGATGGTGATCTGATTGAATATCAAGCAGGAGTGGTTTAGATTCTCTCTCTCTCTTTGGAAATGGTAATTTCATGACATCATGTGACACAGTTATTACTTGACATTTCTCAGCCCAAGCTCAAAATTTGCACCGTTTACTCCATAACAACACATTAATCTGTATTCCAAATTGATTAGTTCCAAATAAGGTGGCGGTGGAGTAATGCCACTGCATCCGTGCTCCTGGCTCAGAGATAGTCTGCTGTGTCTTTTTTTTGTTTCTTCTTTTTTGCATTTGTTTTTGCTTTTTCTTTTGCTCTCTTTCTTTTTTCTCTTTGGAGACCTTTTCAGCATCTTTGGCAAGGTATGAAACGTCTCAAGCACGTGTGACAGCAGTAGCAGGAGTTGGCTTGTCAGGGAGAGCGAGTCCAATGCTAGGAGAGCAAGCCCTCGGACAACTCTTGACGGTAGCAAGTGTGGGGCCCAGCAGTGAGAGATGGTGCTGGAGAATGGTCACTTCAATATTGGTGGGCTCAGTGCAGGACTTGAAGCGGTGGTGATGGCTCTGGTTTTCAAGATGGTGGTGATGGAAGGGCACCCTCAGCTGTTGGCAAAGAAGGCAGCACCTGTGGTCGATGTCAGTCAGGTGTGGCAGGATAGATTTTGGATTGCGCCAATCCTACCCCCAGGAAAATGGGCCAATTGGGGGGGATGGTGTCCGCAAACTGGAACAACAGCCAACAGTGCAGGTTATTCTCCTGACAGTCCCCAGCCTGACCCATATTTTGGAGTGAATCTTCTGCCCCACTGCAGTACCTTTGTTTTTAGGAATACTAGGCAGATGCTTATAATGAGAATTATTCCAATCTCAAATATTAAAGTTAGAGACCTACCATATTATGGGCGGCACGGTGGCACAGTGGTTAGCACTGCTGCCTCACAGCGCCAGAGACCCGGGTTCAACTCCCACCTCAGACGACTGACTGTGTGGAGTTTGCACATTCTCCCCGTGTCTGCGTGGGTTTCCTCCGGGTGCTCCGGTTTCCTCCCACAGTCCAAAGATGTGCAGGTCAGTTAAATTGGCCATGCTAAATTGCCCGTAGTGTTAGGTAAGGGGTAAATGCAGGGGTATGGGTGGGTTGCGCTTCGGCGGGGCGGTGTGGACTTGTTGGGCCGAAGGGCCTGTTTCCACACTGTAAGTAATCTAATCTAATCTAATCTAATATATTGAAGGACCCAGTGAAGACATTTGATGCCAATGGGTCCAGCAAATTTTAGATTTGTCTCCCATGAAGCTTCAGTATTTCCCACTCAACCAATGAGAGCTAAATTTGAAGCAAGAAAAAATCATTTTAATAAATATGTGCCCAATGTCCTTGAGAGGAATAGCAATGCTTTCTTTTTTATTCACTCATGGGACTTGGGCATCGCTAGCTGGCCAGCATTTATTGCCTGTCCCTAGCTGCCCTTAGGAAAGTGGTTGTGAGCTGCCTTGCTGAAACAGTGCAGTCCACATGCAACAGATTGATCCACAATGCCTTAAAGAATTCCAGGATTTTGATCCGGCGACAGTGAAGGAACAGCAATATATTTCAGGATGGTGTATGGCTTAGAGGGGAACTTGAAGGGGTGGTGTTCCCATGAATCTGCTATCCTTGTCCTTTTAGACAGAACATACTTTCTAAGGATTTTTGATGAATTTCTGCAGTGCATCTTGTAGATTGTAGGTATTGCTGCTATTGAAGAAATGGATGCTTGTGGATGTGGTCCAAACAAGCTTTGTCCTGGATGAGTGTAGTTGGAGCTGCACCAATCCAGGAAAGTAACGTGTGTTCCATCACAGAGTTGATTTGTGCCTTGAAGATGGTGGACAGGTTTTAGGGAGTAAGGAGGTGAGTTACTTGCCACAGTATTCCTAAACTCTGACTTGCTCTTATAGCCAGTGTATTTATATGGTAAGTGTAATTGTGTTTCTGGTCAATGGTAACCCTTCAGGATATTGATAGTGCGAGACTTAGTGATGGTATCACCATTGAATGTCAAGTGATGGTGGTTAGATTGTTAATTTATGGAAATATTCATTGCTTGGCATTTGTGTGGTGCAAACGTTACAATGAAACCACAGCAGTTCCAATGGCACCCAATGCAAATGTTCTCCATTTCCCACCTCAGTGGTCCTCCTGGATCTTCACAATTGATCATCTCTATTATTGAATGTCTATCGGCATAAATGAAATGCCTAAAGCCCTCACCAGAATGCCAACCAAGCCTAATAACCTTGCTTGTTGGAGCATGTGCTGGTTAAACTGCACTGAGTTAATGTCCAGAAAACTCCTTTTACATGTTGTTACTTTCCATGCCTCTTGTAAGCCACAAATATTGAATTGTTTTGATGCTTCTGCACTGCCGTGATGAGGGAAGCTCTGGGCAGGTATAAACAAAGACCCACTCACATCCAAAAGATAGGACCCTTTTATGTTGTAAAAGTTGTAAAAGTCTTTGACTTCACCAAGTTTAAAAATAATGTTTCAAAGCTTCCCATATGGTTGTCAATATACAATTTACAATTGTGTGAAACCAAAGCAGTAGGAGACTGCTTCCTCGAAGCAATTTCACACTATTTATGCTAAAGTCATTCATACTGCAACTCTTCCCATTATTCTAGTGGCAACTAGGATTATTCCAGCATTTATAACAGAATTTTACAATTACAGGCATTAGAAATATTTTTGTAAGATGCAATAGGAATGAGCCACAAACTTTCAACAGTAAAACTCTGACATTGTTCTCTTTACAGTCAGTAAGATCTGTGACTTTGACAATGGGATCTCATGTGGTTGGAAACAACAGACAGATTCTTCAGCCACTGAAAATATTTTTCAATGGTTCACTGGACAAGGTTCTGACATACATCCAGGAGAAGTGGGTAACAGGCCATCTACTGATCACACCACGTATGCATTATATTTTGTTTTCGCTTAAAATTGATATGAATTCTACCCCTTCTATTATAGGTTTCTGATTAATATAAGCCTATGTAAAGACCAAGGCCACTAATACACAAATGTTATCAACAAGAGCAGATTCCACAAGGTCCTCCCATTTATTTCAACTTACAGGTCACTTACAAGTATGGTCCAGCTGTCTCAATCTGGAGACAGCAAGGAGGATTCAGGCAGGAAGTGGAGATTATTGGGATTGATGAATTTCTGGGACTCAGATTAACTGAGATTGTGAAATACAGAGAAGAAACACCCACCAAAGCATATTTGTGCAATCAATCCTTGAAGTGATGAAGAGTTTCAACAGCAGACAGAGGCAGATGGCGGGGTAGGGGGAGGAGTTCTCCTGCAGACAGAGGCACATTGGCAAAAATTTGCAGGTTAATCCTACGGAAGATGGTGTCGAATTATGATTCTGATATCATCCCATCCACTTGCAGGTTTCTGCAAAGCACATGAAAAGATAAACAGAAAGCCCCCCCTAGATCTGTTGGATAAGTTAGGCAAAAGTGAGGACTGCAGATGCTGGAAACCAGAGTTTAGATTAGAGTGGTGCTGGAAATGCACAGCAGGTCAGGCAGCATCTGAGGAGCAGGAAAATCAAAACTTCGGGCAAAAGCCCTTCATCAGGAGGGATACGTTGTTAAGCCCTGTTGGATAAGTTATTAAGCCAACTGAAGATTGTTTTGATCCAGATTTCTGCAATTTCCAGCCAGGGTAATTGTTTTCAGCCTCTTCATATTGCACCAATATCAAAGAGGCTAAGGTTGTGCGTTATTAAATCAGGTTCCCAACCGGAAAATCACCTCACTTTCTGGCACAGACTGAGGCCAATGCTGCCATAGTGGCACAGGCAGATAACTTTCCAGAGATGGAACACTAGTGGCCATGTAAATAATCTCAATGTTCAGTGCAACTTGAAAGTAAAATAAACTAACATTTTTTTGAGCTGGAAATATCTTTATGAGTTGGAATTAAAGAACATGATATCAGTTTTGTAGATATTGAATTGAACAACATTTATTCTCATCCAAAACTTGATATGGGCAATTCGTGACTACTGGTCACTGTTTCTCACACATAAAATGAAGGAGCAGTAATTGCCATCAGGGAAATGGTCAACTTGAACACTGTACTCATGCTCATGCCTGGCCTGTGCAACCATTCAAAGGCCCTGACCTGCCACTTAAATCAAGTGCAAAGCTGCTTGAATCTGCAAATTGACAGACTTACATTTTCAACTTTCAAATTACAAATGAGAAGTGTTATGGTTTGTCTATGCAAACCAGATGATGATGAGTGGTCTTTCTAACAATCTGGAAACACCTCTAGAATCCACTTAGAGAATAGCCAAGGAAATGTGTTTTGTTACTTTCGGAAAAGCTGGCATGCTCCATTAATGTTTCAAAAATAATTCCAATGACCTCCCATCAAATCAAGGCCCACTGAAAGACTGATTCTCCCTGTCTTACTCCAATCTGACCTGTTGGCTGATTCACTGCAGGAGAGAGAAAATGTTGCATGCTTCTAAAACAGATATGCTGCAGTGGGACAGTTGTCTACCACCAAAGGTTTGCCAGTGGCCTGTAACAGAGGCTTGTTCCTGAAAAGGCTCAGGCATCTTGCCAGCACAAAGAGAGGGGCAGAGCAGCCTCTCTGAGCCCAGTTCAGTTTTTACTTTAAATTGATCTTGATCCCTAATAGTGTTTGAATTAGCTGTGGTGGCAAGAAAGATTGGTGTGGCCTGATAATGCTTCTGAATAACGTCTTAACGGATGGCATGCATAAAATAAATAAAGGGAATGGAAAAGGATGGAATCCAAAGAGTAGCACGGGTTATTATGTGTGTGTAGCAGGACAAACTACTGAAAAAAATCTAATAGCAATATTAGGACAGATTTAAAGCTAAGAAGTAATGATCGTGAGACGAAGGAAAGACTTAAGAGAGGTAAGGAGATCAATTTTGAGAAAGAATGGTTTAGAGTGGAGATGTATTAGAAGATAATATTAATGCGAGTTGAGAGTACCAGTCACCATAGCCCTGACACTTCCCTTCACTAACAATCTGATAAATTTAAAAAATAGCTTGGTTAAGAAGAAACAGCCATTTTCTAAATCATCTAATGGGCCTGTGCCTAGAAGATAAGGAGTGAGTTTACTGCAATAGAAGGCTTGGCAAAGGCCCAGATGATATCAGGATACTAGAAAATTTACAAAAATCCATTTCTCAATTATTTGACTCAAGTCTAGAGGTTCTCGATTTAAAATTATTTTCTCAGTCAGTAATTGCTTCGTAGCTTCTTTTTGTCTGCTGGAGCTACTCTGGTCGCTAGAAGTCCTTCATGAATATAAATACAAGTGAGCTTATCGTGATCAGCACATTGAAGAGTAATTTCAGTTTGTGTACTTCCTGCATTTCTCTAATTGAAGAAATCTGTTGTTGTTTTCTGAGGCTCAGTATGATGGGATGAGCTGACTTGGCAGCCTACAAGTAATATTTTAAAAGGGCTATACGGAGAGAAATATTGCAGTTACAATCTGGATTCTTCACAATATTGCCTGCCTTGGGAAAATCTCACCACATATTCTATCCCAATGTTTATCTCTGACACAATGACATTTGCAATTTATCACTAGAGGTATGTTGAAATCTTGAAGCTGAGCCAACTCATTAACTTTTGCATACGTATTGGGAAAATGCAATTGGTAACGGTTCCTGATTGATCGGGGAATGCTCAATTTGACATGAGTGTGCATTCTACACCTTTGGGAAGCCAGGAAAAGGCAGGAATCCGAGAACCTACTTATTTGAACTATTATCATCACAGAAATAAAAGATTATCTAGCTCCCAGCCATTGAAAAGCAATCCACCCATTACCTCCCTTATGCTGTTATATATTAATGTCTGCAAATCTTTTGCTAAGTTTCTCGTAACAGCTTTGAAAGAACAAGTGGTAAAGAAATTATGCTTGGTTATGACTCCACAGCCGCTGGTATTGGATGGCAGCCAGGTCCAATTAGCACCAGGGCTTCTTTGAAGAGCCTATGGACATGGCGATCTGAAACTTCAAAGATTTCAGCACTCACTTTGGCTATCTCAGTTCTCTCAGTGACACTGCGACACGATTACTTGGAGAGGTTTGAGTTGGTACTGTCAGAGAAACTTCCAATGTTGTGCTGCCATGGGTGGTTTTGCTTGGGACTGCTGAAACCAAAGAGAATAAGGAGGAGCAATAGAAAGAGTATGATGTGGAGGGAGCTGCACGTGACCACTGGAGAAGGGAGCACCAGAGGTGTCAAGCTATCAGGACGTCTGACTCAATTATAGCGCTCAGCTTTCCTGAACTAATGGAGGGGTGGTGCTTCTTTTATTTCAACTAGACCTCCTGACCTTTAACTCTGCCAACAAAGTGCCACTCAACTGTGCCCCCATTTCAATGCTATGTTTCCCAAACCTAGTCAATTTCAAATTAGGTTGCTACTGTGGGTACCTGATTTCAATATATTAATGAGATATCAGCCTCAACGTGGATGCCCCATTTTGACAAGAACAGTTTCCTGCATGTGCTGAGGCCAATGTTTCGCACACTTTTGTACCTTTTGTTTAACAACCAATAATCAGTTGTGCAGAGAAAAAGGATTGATTTCAAGGCTGCCACCTCAGCAGTGGGAGCCAGTCAGTGATGTCCACATGCCACGACAGAATTTTTAACACTCTTAACACAGAAAGCTTGCATTTCAGTTCCACCAGAGGCATAAAGGGAATGAAAGGTTTTATTAATTCGGTCAAAGGGACCACAAATGCCATGTGACCTAACAAAATGTTTGCATACTATAATAAGTGATGCAATTTTAATGTGATGCCTTGTAAACATAAATGACTCATGGCATTCCACCTATTCTCTTTCTGGAAGGGGTTTAAAGTTGCCCTCAGCCAGCATCTAAACAGTAAACGTTTCTGATACATAAATTGTGACAAAACTTCAGCAGCTACTTCGCTTTGTACAGATTCAGATAAAAACACGAATGATATTGTGTTCGCAGATTCAGAGGCAGCTAGTTAGCTTGTTGTGCCCATCAAGCTCCATGTAAGTGTTAACAATAGCAGTCATTGTTGGCTGCTCCTTCAATTCCAAGACAATTTTACTCAAGGTCAACGCTTTCTGTCATGTGTTTACATGTGATTGAACAAGCTGATTTTTGACCTACAGATCTTTGAGCATTTGGGCAGGACTTCTCACTGGGTATTGCAATATGAAGTACAGAATTTGTTTCCTTTTCTTTCAGCTGAAGGCAAGCTCAGGGACAAATACAAAGGCATTCTTTCTGAGGAGAACATTCCTTGATATCTTCCAAGATTTTTACAGTTCTCCACTATTTGCACAATAAAATCCATAATGCAAAGTAACTCGGCACAAGCATTTCATTATTCGCCTTTAGGAAGACCAAACAAATCATTTTTCAAAACTTCTCACAAACATCCAATAAAACAATTTTGAAAGAGGTACAATACATATCAATATAGTAATTCAGACCAGGAGAAGGCTATTCAGCACTTTGGGCCTGCTCGGTCATTCAGTATGATCATGGCTGATCATCCTACTCTGTACTCTGTTCCAATTTCGCCCCATACCCTTTGATGACTTTAGCCTCAAGATCTATATCTAATTCCTCCTCAAAAACATTCAGAGTTTTAGTTTCAACTGTCTACTGTAGCAGAGAATTCTGCAGGCTCATCACACTCTGGGTGAATAAATCTCTTCTCATCTTTGTCCTAATGATCTATCCCATATCCTTAAAGAGTGACCCCCAGTTCAAGATAAAAGCAATGCCCAAATAATTTTAAATCACTGCTTACAGATTTTACATTGTAGACAAGTGTGAGACATTTTCATAATTAAATGAAGCTCCAAAGTATTTAAGAGTCATCTGTAGTGATATGATCTGATTTTCAACTCGAGTTTATCGATTAAATGTGGAACCATATTAGTATTCAGATAAAGGTCAGAAATTATGAATTGTGTCATTAGGTTAAGAAAACTCAATTATAATGTCTCAAAAACATTGATTAATTTATATGCTGTACAAAAATACATTTGCAGCATAAAACAAGAACAATAAAATGCCTGACTGTGGATTGCAATATTAAACAAACCAACTTTAAACATTTAACTTTTACCTGCAGGGGCACAAAGCAGGGTTGGTATCTTTATGCTGATAGTTCAAATGGAGAATTTGGTCAAACAGCTGACATCATCACACCAGTAATAAGTCTTTCTGGTCCAAAGTGTAAACTGAGCTTTTGGTATCACATGAATGGAGTTACAATTGGGTCATTACAGGTAACACTTTTCTTACTTTAGTAATAAATCATTCTTTTAAATATTATCTGTAAATTAGAACAAACCGTTGCTAGAGTAGAAATGTAAATATCCAGAATTAGATTTTTACTTCTACTTTTTCTATATTATAGTTACACAAAAGTGCAAAACACTTACGATTTATTTCATTAAACACACATTCAGCCAAAAATTAAAACACTGTCTTCTAACAGCAATCCTAATATTGATAGCTGATAAATTCAATTTTGGAAGTATTAGCTATGCAAGTTTCTTGATTTACAAATGACTTAAGTGGCACACAAAAAAAGAATTGATTACAATTTTTTTAAAAATCAGACCTTATCACACCAAAGCAATTTTGTTTCCCTTAAGGTCTTCAAAAAATTTGCTAATTCGACACAGTTGCTCTGGTCGCAAAGTGGCAACCAAGGTAACCATTGGAGGCGAGGAGAAGTGTTACTTGGAGTTCAGAGGAATTTTCAGGTTTGCTGTGATGGTTTGCTCTTTTTAACGATTTAACTTAAAACAATGATGTACAGAAAAAGAATATACCATAATTCAAAGACATGTTGGGCTGCTTGCTCATTGGTGAGAGGTGAATGGTGGCAGGGGGGTGAATAGTAATGGTAATGGGATAGTTCAAATGTTTACACATGCATGTTCAGGGAATGCTGCTGGAGCTTGCTTCATGGGAAATAGTGTACATAGAACATAGAACAATACAGCGCAGAACAGGCCCTTCGGCCCTCGATGTTGCGCCGACCTGTGAACTATTCTCAGCTCGTCTACCTACACTATCCCAAAATCATCCATGTGCTTATCTAAGGATTGTTTAAATCTCCCTAATGTGGCTGACTTGACTACATTAGTAGGTAGGGCATTCCATGCCCTTACCACTCTCTGAGTAAAGAACCTGCCTCTGACATCTGTCTTAAATCTATCACCCCTCAATTTGTAGTTATGCCCCCTCGTACAAGCTGACGTCATCATCCTAGGAAAAAGACTTTCACTGTCTACCCTATCTAATCCTCTGATCATCTTGTATGTCTCTATCAAATCCCTTAGCCTTCTTCTTGCCAATGAGAACAGGTTCAAGTCTCTCAGCCTTTCCTCATAAGACCTTCCCTCCAGACCAGGCAACATCCTGGTAAATCTCCTCTGCACATTTTCGAATGCTTCCACATCCTTCCCGAAATATGGGGACCAGAACTGTACACAATATTCCAAGTGAATATGGGGACCAGAACTGTACACAATATTCCAAGTGTGGCCAGAACTGTACACAATATTCCAACGTTTTGTACATTCTGACTTCAAATCTTGAGGCTGAACCACAGCATCCAAAAGTCTGATACCTAACACCAAGAAACAGAAAATTGCAACCTTTCCAAAAAAGAGTGCAAGGAATAATGCAACAAGTACGGACCGATCAGTTTAACTTTGAAAATGGAAAATCGACAGTTGTTGAACAATGTGGGTTAATTAAGGAAAGTCAGAACAGATTTGTTGAAGGCAAAATATATTTAATTCAGTATTTAATAGGCTAACAGAGACATATAAATTTGCTTACTGATAAAACCTGTGTGTTGGTCCTGGCAACAATGGGTCTTGATTTCCAGCTCACTACCCCAGCGAGGCATCACATTGGCATGGACAACAGAATTGGGTAATAAAGAACAGAGAGTAGTGGTGAACAGTTATTTTTCAGAAAGGAGGATGATATATTTTGGAGTGCCTCGGGCATTGGTACAAGGACTACTTCTGCTAATGTTATTTTATACCTGAGTATGTGGGGCAGAATTTCAAAGTGTGCAGACACAAAGCCTGGAAGTCTGATAAAATGTGAGCAGTACAGCATTAGATCTTCAAGAGGTCACTGGTAGTTTTGTGGAATGGGTGGATACTAGGCAGATAGCGTTTAATGCAGAGGAGTGTGAAGTGATACATTTTGGTAGGAAGTGTCTAATGGCATAAATTCCTGACCTGACAGGCATTGCACCTTTTAGACAATTACATAACAGCACAACATGGGAGGCTCTAGGACAATAGTGCACATTTCCAGTCAATCCCCACTCAGTGCTATGGAGACACTATAGTGTCTCAGTCAATCAATCATGTGCAATGACTTCAGTAAGCATAGAACTAAGGTAATGTATATCTTTGTGATATGTTCGTGTAAGTGGTTAATACCATTAATGAATGTCAAGACATCTAACTCATCAAGAAGTACATTTTTGTGTTACATGTTAGATCAGCTAACACACAGGGCAGCGGTCAGACCATACCATGTTGGCACTGTTGTTTGACCCAAGAAACCATATCAGGAAGAACGAGAAAAGTACAAACCAGGAGTTGGGAACTAATGTTGACATTATCCATGACATTGGTTAGGCCTCTCTGGAATACTCTGTCCAGTTCTGGTCATGTAGTCATATAGATGTACAGCACGGAAACAGACTCTTCGGTCCATATCGTCCATGACAACCAGATATCCTATCCTAATCTAGTCCTATTTGCTAGCATTTGGCCCATATCCCTCTAAACCCTTCCTATTCATATACCCATCCTGATGCCTTTGAAATGCTACAAACATACCAGCCTTCACCAGTTCTTCTGGCAGCTATCCCATAAACGCACCACCATCAGCATGAAAATGTTGCCCCTTAGGTCCCTATTATATCTTTCCCCTCTCACCCTCAACCTATGCCCTCTAATTCTGGACTCCCCATTCCAGGGAAAAGAACTTTTCTATTTACCCTATCTATGCCCTTCATGATTTCGTAAACCTCTATAATGTCACCCCTCAGCCTCCGATGCTCCAAGGAAAACAGCTCCAGCCTATTCAGCCTCTCCCAATAGCTCAAATCCTCCAACCCTGGCAATATCCTTGGAAATCTTTTCTGAACCCTTTAAAGTTTCACAACATCCTTCCAATAGGAGGGAGACCAGAATTGCACACAATATTCCAAAAGTAGCCTAACTAATATTCTGTACGGCCACAGCATGACCTCCCAACTCCTATACTCAATGGTCTGACCAATAAAGAAAAGCATACCAAACACCACCTTCACTATCCTATCTACCTGTGACTCTACATTCAAGAAACAATGACCCTGCACTCCAAGGTCTCTTTGTTCAGCAACATTCCCTAGGACTCTATTATTAAGTGTATAAGTCCTGCTAAGATTTGCTTTCCCAAAATACAGCATCTCATATTTATCTAAATTAAACTCCATCTACCACTCCTCAGCCCATTGGCCCATCTGATCCAGATCCCGTTGTCCTCTGTGGTAACCTCCTTTGCTGTGGTCGCCCAGTT
Source organism: Chiloscyllium plagiosum (assembly GCF_004010195.1). Lineage (NCBI taxonomy): Eukaryota > Metazoa > Chordata > Chondrichthyes > Orectolobiformes > Hemiscylliidae > Chiloscyllium > Chiloscyllium plagiosum. The sequence goes on from NC_057714.1 coordinate 76,413,215, forward strand.
ATAGGGAGGATTTTATTAAGCTGGAGAGGATTCAGAAGACATATGCCAGGATGTTGCCAGGTATGGAAGGTTTGAGTTATAAAGAAAGGCTGGATTGGCTGGAACTTTTTTTTTACACTGGAATGTAAGAGATTGCGAGGTGATCTTATAAAAGTTTATAAAATAATAAGGAGTATAGATAGAGTTAACAGTCATTGTATTTTTCTTAGGATGGGGGATTTTAAGACTAAGTGGCACATCTTTAAGCTGAGAGGAGAAAGATTTAAAAAAGACTTGGGGGCAAATTTTTTCCAGAGTGTGGTTCGTCTGTGGAATGAACTTCCTGAGGAAGTGGTGGATGTGGATATAATTACAATATTTAAAAGACACTTGCATAGGTACATGATGAGGGAAGGTTTGAAGTGAGACAAGTCAGGAGCAGGTGGGATTAGCTAGTTTGGGATTATGTTCAACATGGATTCGTTTGACTAAAGGGTCTGTTTCCGTGCTGTATGATGCAATGACTTAAAGAAACCATAGGGACCTGGCAGTATGTGTGCACAAATTGTTGAAAGTAGTGTGTCAAGTTGAGAAAGTGGGTAAATAGGCCAACAGGATCCTAGAACTTATAAATTGAGACGTAAAGTACAAAAACAATGAACAAATGGTGAAGCTGAATAAAACACTGGTTCAGCCACAGTCACAGTATTTTGTATAATTCTGGGTCTTTTGCTTTTGGAAATTTAGAATGCTTTGGCAGGATTAATGATACATAAATCTCCAGGGCTGGATGAGATGTATCCCAGGTTACTTTTTGTTTAGTCATTCATGGGTTGTGGGTGTCACTAGCTGGCCAACATTTATTACCTCCTTAGTTGCCCTTGAGAAGATGGTGGTGAATTTCCTTTTTGAACCACCACAGTCCACGTACTGTAGGTTGACCCACAGTGCTATCAGAGAGGGAGTCCCAGCATTTTGACCCCATGACAGTGAACGAGTGGTGATATATTTCTAAGTCAGGATGGTGAATGGCTTAATGGGGAATATGCAGTTAGTGGTGTTCCAAAGTATCTGTAACCCTTCTAGACAGAAGGGGTTATGTGTTGGAAGATGCTGTCTCAGGATCTTTGGTGAATTTCCAAGTGCTATTGGACATCATTGAAGGAGGGAGTGGCTATTTGTGGATGTGGTGCAAATCAAGCGGGCTGTTCTGTCCCAGATGCTGTAAAGCTTCTTGAGTTTTCATTGGAGCTGCAAGCATGCAGGCAGGTCGGGAGTATTCCATCACAGTCCTAACTTGTGCCTTGTAGATGGTGGACAAGCTTTGGGGAGTCAGGTGGTGAGTTACTCATCATAGAACTCACCAACTGATCTTATAGCCACTGTGTTTATGTGGTGAGCCCAAGCGAGTTTCTGGACAGTGTTAACCACAAGTATATTGATTGTGGAATATTCAGTGATGGTAATACCATTGATTGTCAAGGGGCAGTGGTTAGACTGTCTCTTCTTGGTGATGTTATAGCCTGGTATTTGTGTGGCGCAAATGTTGCTTGCCACTTGTCAGCCCAAACCTGGATATTGTCCAGTCCTTGTTGTACTTTAACATGGACAGCTTCAGTGTCTGAGACATCATGAACGGTTCTTAAATTTGTGCTATCATCGGTGAACTTTCCCAATTCTGACCTTGTGATGAAGTGAAGGTCATTGATGAACAGCTGAAGAAGGTTGGACCTAGGAAACTACTCTTAGGAACCTCTGCAGCAACGTCTTTGACAACTCTCTCAGTTTTCACACTAGCCCCCACATGCTCATCAGTAGGACTTTGCAGGATCAACAGCACTGTTTATGTTCTTGTCTTTTTTGGTGCTTTGGTCAATACCAGGTGGTCCGTCCAGTTTCATTTCTTTGTTGAGACTTCATAGCAACTGATACAACTGAGTGGCTTGCTCAGTAACTTCAGAGAGCAATTGAGCATCAAGCACCCTGTTGTGGGTCTGGAGTCGCATGTAGGCCTAAACGATAGCAGGAAATATGGTGGTGTGTTTGCTGCTCTCAATGTGGTCTCCTTTACATTGATAGAGGAAATGAAGGACAGATTGGGTGACCACTTCACAGAACACCAATATTTTATCCACAAAAAAGACCCTGAGCTTCGAGTTGCCTGCCATTTCAACACATCACATATTCCCTGGCCAACATCTCTGTCTCAGGCTTGCTGCAGTGCTCCAGCAAAGCTCAGTGCAAGCTGAAAGAATGATACCTCATTTTCCACTTGGGAACCCTGCAACCTTCTGGACTTAATATCGAATTCAACAACATTAGGGCTTGAACACTTTTCCCTCTGCTTTTCCCCACCGCACACATCAGGAAGTTCCTGTGGATTGAAGAGTGAGGCTTTAGCTCAGGAGTATTTGACAAGGAAGTTGAGTGAAGTGATTACACCACAGTTGAAGAGGGTGAAGACATGACTGCCCAGCTGGTTCAGTGTGCTACGTGCTTGATGTGGGAAGTCAACGACTCTGGTGTGTCTGGCTCATATAAGTGTGGAAAGTGTGTGCACGTTCAGCTACTGACAGAGCATATTGCAGCACTGAAGAAAGAATCGAGGACCTTAGGCTCATCCAAGAGAATGAGATCTTTCTGGACAAGACCTTCAGCGAGGTTATTTCACTGACCATACCAGAAGAGAGCAGAAGAGAGAAGACTATGAGGAATGCAGAGAGGAGACAGGTGCAAGAGATCCCGGGGGAAGTACCTGTCAGGAACAAGTTGAATCTTTTGGAAACAGTAGAGACAGATGACACTGCCAGTCCGCGAGACGGCCAGGTCTGTCAATCAAAGGTTGGCGTGGAGACAGAGCCAAGGAGTCAGGCATTGCACAGAGCCATGGTAATAGGGGACTCCATAGTGAGAGGAATTGAACGGGGTTTCTGTGGCAGCAGGTGGGACTTAAGGATGGTGTGTTGCCTTCCTGGTGCCAGGGTGAGAGACATTGTGGACAGAGTGCAGGAACTCCTCAAGGATGAAGGTGAAGAGCCAGAGGTGGTGGTACATGTCGGCACAAATGATGTCGGGAAGAAGAGGAGGAACATACTACAGAAACTGACTCAAATTCAAACATCACATCTCTTTTGTGTTTCAGCTGTAAATTACTAAGATTACCAGGATTTTGAAGAATAGACCAGTCAAATTTATATGCTTATTATAAATTCATATATTTATTTTATTCATATCCAAACCAAATTGCATAATCTGTAATCAAGACCATTTGTAATACAACATGCTTAACACGGAAGTCTGAAATTTAAAATATTTATAACCTGCTTAAATGCCATGATTTAGGACAACAGCTGGTAAAGCAAACTAGATAAAGCAAAATATGTTTTGGTCAGAAGCACAGAATTGTATGACAATAATGCAGTCATGTACTTCGGAGAGATGAAATGATCGACAGTATCACTGGTGGGCTCACAATTAAGCTTTTTAAAGGGAAGTTTTACAATTTTTGAGAATAGTATCCAAACGAGCTGCAAATTTGACAGGGTCAGCATGTGTGGAACAAGAAAAAGGCAAGGTGGATTATATGGAATTTGCTTATAAGGACAAACTAGACTAAACCAGTTTGTGGAGGAGGCTGAATTGAAATTGGAACTTAGAGAAACTGGAGTTTGTAAGAGAAAGAAGGATAGTGGCGGAGAGGGTTCGTGTATTTTGAACACTTCACAGCTTGAATTAGAAAGAAGGTTGGAACAGGAGACTGGGAATATTGGAGAAGCTTAGGGTTGTCCTTGTCATCCAAGATTACCTGGGAGTGAAGAGGTTTTAACTATGCAAGGACTGTACCGGAATTGTTAGAGGTGAAAAAAACCATATTACGTATTTGGTAACATATGTCAAGTCTTATCAGTGGCCAAGGATTTTGAATTACATAGTTCACTTTTATACTGGGGGAATGGTGCAGTACTTTCTGGCATTTTCTGAAGACCAAGGCACTGAATAGAGGGAGGGAGATTTCAAAGTTAATACAGGTAATGAATGAGCAGATGTGGAATTGTGAGTTAAGGTTAACATTGTAAAGAAATTGGGAATTTTATACAGGAAAACTGCACTAACTGTGAGGAAAAAGGAATCTGAAAAGCATAGTGATAATAGATTGCAAATAGCAGCATTATGCTTTCAGTTAGTTAAAGTTGAATATACAACATTTACTTGCATTGAAAATCACTGATTTTGTAATTTTAACATCCTGCACCATCTTTTTTTCACATATCCGTAATATCTTGTTCTTTTTCCTTCCAGTATGCATGATAACATTTCAAAAGCTGATAGGCTTCACTCTTGGAGCGTAGAATACTTTCTTATTTTGACTGTGTCAATATTAAGCTTAGGCTACATTATCATTTTCCATGTTCCACAGCTTGGAGCCCATGGCCTCTGAGTGAAATTGCTAATTATTTCCAAATTACAAGCAGTTCTGTGCTTTGGGACATATCACTAGGAAATACATTGCTTTAACTCATTTCACGTTAAACTCTTTGCAGCCAGAGTACATTTTTGTCCTGTTGGTCTGCACTGGATTTGTACCCGTTCAGTAGAGACAGTGGTGCTGGAAAACCACAGCAGGTCAGGCTGCATTCGAGGAGCAGAAGAATCGACGTTTCGGGCATCAGCCCTCCATCAGGCTTTTTCCCGAAACATCAATTCTCCTGTTCCTAAGATGCTGCCTGACCTGCTGTGCTTTTCCAGCACCACACTCCAGACTCTGATATCCAGCATCTGCAGATGCATCTAATTGATTTGTTCCCTTAGGGTTGAGAGGCTAGTATCATTATTGGATCACCAAATTTCTTTTATAATGCCCCAGTTTTCAAATGATGGCAAATAATCTTGGATCATTACTGTTGGTAATTCTCAATTAAAACGATAGCATGACAAAGCTGTCCTTTTAAATTATAACCTTTGCTCATCATGCAGTGTAATATACATTCAAATTAGACATAAGATGCTTTAAATCACTCATTATTGATTTTCCTCACATTATCAGGTTGTATCTTGTGATTTAAACATATTTAATGCCAGTAGGACCCTTTCATTTAATTGTAACAGTATGCTGAGCTTCCCACAAGCTACAAAGGTTTGCCTCATCAATATACATTCACTAATAGAAATTTTATTTTAAATAATGTATCTCTATTTATAAATGATTCTGTACAAACAGAGTTGGAGTGAGAAAGACGCTTCATTTGCAGAAAATTTGAACTCTCATTGTATAAGGAAGGATTTGCTTCGCATGTAAATAAGAAATGGGTTGCTAGGTAACCAAGCTGCTGGATTTTAAGGTGCAAGGTGGAGGCACCACTGACAGCAAATAAATGAGCTCCAGGACACTTCTTTTTCTCATTATTTCAAATTTCATAAATGTTTCAAGGAAGTAAAAACAGAAAAAAAAATTTTGCTTCCTTATTTTTAACATTTATGACTGATCAGCACTGTGAAAATTTCATTGAAAGGTCTAACCATTATTCTTACAATATATCATCATTCAATGTATATTTAGTTACCAATGTCTTAGTGGATGCCATCTATGGAATAACTTTGCAATTGGTATGGGTTACACAAAGAGCATCATACAGCCTAGAGTCTGAGGATAATAGAGGAACAGTCAGTTCAAACTACTCAGATATTGCATACAGGATAACACAGAGATTGGAGTGTAAAATATTTTAAATAAATTTTGTGAAGATTACACATAAATGTTGAAAAAATTCACAAGAAATGAAGTGTTTTGCTTCGCTCAATTCCCTCTGGTCAGTTCATTTGTGATTGGATCTGTGCATGGTGTAAACCAGTAATGCAGATAATGAAGGTAAGCATGCAGGTACAGCAGGTAGTGAAGAAGGCTAATAGCATGCTGGCCTTCATAACAGGAGGGATTGAGTATAGAAGCAAAGAGGTTCTTCTGCAGCTGTACAGGGCCCTGGTGAGACCACACCTGGAGTATTGTGTGCAGTTCTGGTCTCCAAATTTGAGGAAAGACATTCTGGCTATTGAGGGAGTGCAGCTTAGATTCACGAGGTCAATTCCTGGAATGGCGGGACTACCTTACACTGAAAACTGGAGCGACTGGCCTTGTATACCCTTGAGTTTAGAAGACAGAGGGGATCTGATTGAGACATGTAAGATTATGAAAGGTTTGGACACTCTGGAGGCAGGAAACATGTTTCCGCTGATGGGTGAGTGCCGAACCAGAGGACACAGCTTAAAAATAAGGGGTAGACCATTTAGGACAGAGATGAGATTGTGGAATCAAGGGTTATGGAGATAAGGCAGGAACAGGATACTGATTAAGGATGATCAGCCATGATCATATTGAATGGTGGTGCAGGCTCGAAGGGCAGAATGGCCTACTCCTGCACCTATTGTCTATTGTCTATTGGCCTTGTCGCTACATGGGCTGCTACCACACACTACCCATTTTCCCCATTAGCAGCTATTCATTCCCCCAGACTAACCTTTAACCGCTCCTTTGTCTGCCCAAATCCTTGTTCTTTGTGCTCAATTTATCATTTACACTCCGCCCTTCCCCCTTTCCCCTTCCCCCACCTTATCATCTGTATAAAAACTGTATTTTCCCAAGCTACCATCAGTTATGAAGAAGGATCAGAAATATTACCTCTGATTTCTTTTCACAGATGCTGCCAGACCTGCTGAGATTTTCCAGCAAATTCTGTTTTAGTTTCAGGTTTCCAGCATTCACATTTCTTTTGGTTTTTGAGTGGGCTGTAATTGGAATCAGGTGGATCTTGTTGACTCTGAGCTCCTTGAATGGAGTTGTTAACTTGGACCAATCAGAAAAGCACTTGTTGACCAATATAAATAGGGGAATCGTGCGCTTTGTGTTTTTCACTGTGTCTCACAAAAAAAATAAACAGGAGATTATAAAATAAGCACTACTGCACTTAGGTGGTAGTGAGGGGGTTAAAATAAAAGAAAAAAAAAGAAAAAAAACGCACTTAGGTGGTAGTGTGGGGGTTAAAAGAGAAAATTTTTTTAAAAAAAATAAAATAAATAAATAAATAAATAAACAGGAATAAAAAAAATTAAATAAAAAAATATATAAATAGGGGAACTATGTCTCACACCTGTGCACACACACACAATGGGTGCTGGGGAAACATATTAGCTGGTGGCTGTTGGCTGGTGGCTTAGAACCAGGAGATTGAGAGAAAAAAAAACATAACCAGGAGACTCTCAAACAAAAGAATAAAAATATGAACAGGGGAACTATGTCTCATGCCTGCACACACACATCATGGGTGCTGGGGAAACATATAAGCAGTACCACAGTTAGGCAGTAGTGTGGGTGTAAAGAAAAAAAAACCCAGGAGAACAGAAAAAAAAAAGTTATAACTAGGTGAGGGAGCATGCAGTGTCTAACAGCACCCTTGAGGTCTTCAGGGAGAGGTGGGCACCACAGGGAGTGGAGTCTTTCATTTCCCCCTCTAACTCTATTTTGATTTAATTATGCCCTCCCCTTCAACTGTTTGATCGTGCAGCATTGCCCTTTGATAAGAAGGGCACTGCTTGTCACTGGCCACTCAGGTGTTTCCTTTCCTTCTTTTGGTGGAAATTGAATAAAGAAATTGAAAATAATATGAACAGTGGAACTATGTCTCACACCTGTACACATACAACGTTGGTGCTGGGGAAAAAAAAGCACTACCGCTGTTAGCTGGTAGTGTACGGGTAAAATAGAAAGAGGGGAAAAAACAAAAAAAAGGAGATTTTAAAAAAACAAAAACAATGTATAAGCAGGAGATTATAAACACTAAAAAAAAATATAAATGGGGATTGTTTTATTTCCCCCTCCAATTCCATGTTGATTTAATCCCTACCCTCCCCTTCACTGTTTCATTCACTTAGTGCCCTTCTCACCACACAGGTGTTTCCTTTCTTCCTGGTGGTGGAAAATGAATAAAAATTTCTGCACTCGTCCTTCACTGTGTCCTACTCCTGCATGCACATGACAGTGGTGCTGGGGAATAAATTAAGACTACAACTGTTTAGTGGTCATGTGGGGGTTTATAGAAAATATAAACAGGGGATAGTTTATTTCCCCCTCCAATTCCACTTTGATTTAATCCCTACCCTCCTTTCACTTCCTCATTCACTTAGGCATTGTCCTTGATGAGGGCACTACATGTCACTGGCCACTTGGATGTTTTTTCTTCCTGGTGGTGGAATACAAATAAAGTTTACTGCACTCGATGTTTCTTAACCGTGTCCTGCATCTACATGCACACGACACGAGTGCTGGAGAGAAATAGGCACTATTGCTGTTAAAAAAAGTAAATAAATAAATAATATGAACAGGTAATTTATAATCTCCTCAGTTTGGGGACCGACTGTGAACTGGCTGGACTACAGCCAGTGTACTATGCACATAAAGGGGGTACTGTGGAAATAAAGGGTGATTTGGTGACAGGATACCAGCCTCTGTGCAGTTTTTCAAATGAAAAATGGGATTTGAATAGTTAGATTCTTGCTTTTGTCCAGCCTTGATAGGCTGAAGGGCCCTTTTCTCGGACTGTATGACTTTGGGAAGGGTGTGAAGGCCTTAGAGAGAGTTCAGAAAAAGATTGATGAGATTAGTTCAGGGGATAAAGAAGTTACATGGATAAATTGGAAAAAGATGTTGTTGTGCTGTTCCAAAGGGAGATTTGATAGATATGGTCAAAATCATGACATATTCAGTCCAAGTAGATGGAATGTGCTCCCATGAATAGAAGGAGCAATAAACAGATGAGCAAAAGAATCAGAGGTGGCAAAAGGATGGTTTTAGTTTTCAGTGCAGAATGAGGAATTCACAATGTGAGAAGATGATGGATGCAGATTCAACTGTGGTTTTCAGAAGAGAATTTGATTTTTTATTTGAAGAGAAATGTTTTTTAGAGTTCTGGGAAAGTGGTACTACAGTGAGACTAATTGAGCTTTTCTTACAGGGACCACATTGTCGGATGTTGTAGATATTCTATTATTGTACGATTGGGCAGAAATATTTTAATCTTATTCTATATCTAGAAGTCCCACTCAAATTCATACAAGAGAAGCACATTCATTTCTCAGCAGTATTGTTCTACTTAACAACCAAAGTTTAAAGCTCCAGGAAATCATAAAATGTTTATCTAGTTTTCATTTTGTTTGCCAAATTAGAAACACAGATGTCTCTTGCAGGACCTAATGAAGAGAATGACACTGATGAAAATGACAGCTATTAAAATATTCAAAATTGCAATCTGTTCAAAAAGATCCTGTTAACCAGTTGCATGGAATTGAAGTGATATAATGCAATTAAGAAATAATAACAGAAAATTCAAGAAATATTCAGTACATCTGGCAGCAACTATGGGGGGGGTGGGGGTTAAGGTTTTAGGTCATAAGAACATAAGAAATAGGAGCAAGAGAATAGAATAGAATTATGTTTATTGTCACATGTACTCAAGTACAGGAGTACAATGAAGAGTTTACAATGTCACCCCTCATGGTGCCATTTTAGGTACAAAGTACCTAGGTACTAATCCTAATTACAAAAATAGAGAAATAAAAAAAAGTTGCATTATCTTATAGTTAGTCATAGTGTAAGTTAGAAAATAGGACATTAACTTGTTTCCACACTATAGGAAATCTAATCTAAAATCTAAAAAAAAGTTAAAAGGATAAACATTACAGTCAGATAAACAGATTACAGATAAACATTACATTGCAGCAGATCAGAGGAGGGGCTTTCACATGTGGTCCGACCAGGCTTACAAACCACTGACTTTCCACACCAGTCCCCAGTCCAACAACTGTCCCTGCTCTGCTCTGGGCCTCCAGCCGCTCTGCTCCACATCTCCAGCTGCTTGCTTAGGGCCCTCAAACCACTCTGCTCAATGTCTCCAACCTGCTCCACTCTGGGCCTCTAGCCCACTCCACTTTACTTCAGACCTCAGCCGCTCTACTCTAGACCTAGCTACTTGAAGGTAAGTTTATGTTAAAAAAAAGTTTAAAATCTTAGAAAAAAACAGAGGAACGAAAAGGAAAAAGGTTATCTGGCCCATCAGGCCTGCTCTGCCATCAATAAGATCATGTGTGGTCTTTTTGTGGACTCAGCTCCATCTACCCTCCCACTCACAATAACCCTTAATTCCTGTACTGTTCAAAAATCCACCAAGCTTGCCTTAAAAAAAATTCAATGAGGGAGCCTCAATTGCTCCACCAGGCAGGGGATTCCACAGATTCACAACCTTTTGGGTGAAGATGTTCCTCCTCAATTCAGTCCAAAATCTGCTCTCCCTTATTTTGAGGCTGTGATCCCTAGTCTGTTCTTACCCGCCATTGACAACTTCCTACTTCACTACTTCTCTCTTATCTATTCCCTTCATAATTTTGTATATTTCTATATGATCCCCCTCAATGACTTTCTATGAGAACTCTATAATAAAGCAGTCTGAACAAACATGGTCAATAGTTATAGAATTATTATGAGATATTAAACTGTACTCACCAACAAGTGATTAATTCTCAGAATTGGTGAATAGTACAACACAATAGACTGCCATTCAGCTCACTTCATGGGTGCTAAATCTGTTGAAGAGCATTTCAGTTTGTCACGTCCTTTTTATCCCTTTCATTTTCCTGCATTTGTTTTTCATTCCTTTGAATATTGATTCAGTTCTTTTCTGAAAGCTACTTCTGGCTCTTTATCCACCATCCCATGCAATCCTAAAACTAAATACTTGTCGGTTTTCCTTTTGTTGCTTCTAGTATTTTAACTTTCATCTCTGGGACTATGGCAACTTTATCTAAGTGGTTTGGGGATGATGCATTTTGGGGTCTGAGGCAAGTATGGGATTAATTAAATGACTTACACAGGAGTTAGACTACACATTTAACAAACTAATTTTTCCAGAGTAATCATTGACTTAATTTGATCAGACCTCTCCAATTTGAACTGAGACTTTTGGAGGATTCCAGATGGAGAGGAATTACCCGGTGGAATCTTAAATTTCCTGGGCAATTCCTTTGGAGTATGCTACCATGTGGACTCTGCACAGTCTCCATGAGTATCTCTCATCTCCGCTGAAGTAATGACTGTCAACCTATTGGAATATCTGGGCAAAAGATAACCAGAAGGTGACAAGAAGGGACAGAGCATCTAAACTGAAGAGTGCACCAGCAGGTAAAGCCAGAGTTTCTGGGCAGCACAGTGGCTCGGTGGTTAGCACTGCTGCCTCACAGCACCAGAGTCCTGAGTTTGATTCCTATCTGTCTGTGTGGAGTTTGCACATTCTCCCCATGTCTGTGTGGGTTTCCTCCAAGTCCTCTGGTTTCCTCCCACCGTCCAAAGATGTGCAGGTCGGGTGAATTGGCCATGCAAAATTGCCCACAGTGTTAGGTGCATTAGTCAGGGGTAAATGTAGGGAAATGGGTTTCTCTTCGGAGGGGTGGTGTGGACTTGTTGGGCCGAAGGGCCTGTTTCCACACTGTAGAGAATCTATTTTTTCCAAAATGTTAAAAAGATAGAATTAAAAGTTCTAATTCTGAAGGCATGTAAAATTCTTAATAAATGGATAAAATCAACAACACAAATAGTAATAAATATGTGTGATTTGATAATTTTTCAGAGACATGGATGTTAGACAGACAGAGCTAGAACCAAAATATTAAATGGTCTTCAAGAGACATTTCAGAAGAACAAGAATCAAAGAATATATTGACCTGATATACATTATACTTTAGTGCAGTGATTAAAGATGACCACTGTAAGATGCAAGATCAGTTACAATAGAGGTAAGAAATAGCATAGGGAAGCCATTCGTAACCCCCTAACAGCAGTTACAATGTAGGATGGAGCATATAGGAACAAGTAGGCTTCAGGAACTGAATGACCTATTCCTGTTTCTACAAGAACATAGTAAATGTAGTAGGCCATTCAGTTCCTCTAGCCTGTTCCACCATTCAATGAGATTTTGGTTAATCTGTGATCTAATTCCATATCAAGAGTGTGGTGCTGGAAAAGCGCAGTAGGTCAGGCAGCATCTGAGAAGCAGGAGAATCGATGTTTCGGCAGGAGCCCTTCAATCAGGATTCATCCAGGAATCTCCAACTAGTGAAAATGGTTCATCCTTATCTAACCAGTCTTTTCCTGTTAATATCTTCACCTCTTAACTTCTAAATTCTTAATTCATATAATCTCTCCTTTTAATTTAATCACTGAAGTCTACGTATCATTCCTGTAAACCTATATTGCACTCTCTCTAAGGACGATATTCCTTCCTAAAATGTGGTGCCTAGATTTGCTCATGGGACTCCAGGTGTGGTCTTTCCAGGGGTTTGTATCACTGCAGCATAACCCCTGCATCATTGGTTTGTTTGATTTATTGTTGTCACGTACCAAGATACAGTGAAAAGTGTTTTTTTGCATGCTATATCGGCCGATCATACATCAGGATAGCAGAACAAAGTGCAGAGAAAAGTGTTACAGCCATAGAGAAGGTGCAAAGAGAGAGATCAAAACTAACATTTGAGATCTGTTCAAAAGTCTAATAACAGTGGGGAAGAAGCTGTTTTTGAATCTGTTCATACATGTATTCAAACTTTTATATCTTCTGTCCAATGGAAGAGGGTGGGCCAGGACAGATTGTTAGTGATATAACTCCTCGGAATCTGATGCTCTCATCCATCTCCACTTCAGTACCACTGATACAGACAAGAGCGTGCCCTCCACTCTGCTTCCTGAAGTCAATGACCAGCTCCTTTGTTTTGCTGATGTTGATGGAGGGATTGTTGTCTTCACACTGTGCTGCTAAGTACTCAATCTCCTTCCTGTACTCATTGTTTGAGATCCGACCAACAATGGTGGCGTCATCAGCAAACTTGTAAATGAAGCTGAGGTGAAATATGACAATGCAATCCTGAGTGTATAAGGAGTATAGTAGGGAGCTAAGTACACAGCCTTGTGGGGCACCACTGTTTAGGATTACGGTGGAGGTAGTATCGTCGTTTATTCTCACTGATTGCGGTTTATGGGTTAGGAAGTTGAGGATTCAATTACAGAGAGGGGAGCTAAGACCCAGGTCACAAAGTTTAGAGATGGGTTTGTTTGGAATTCTGGTGTTGGATGTGGAGATGCAGTCAATAAGTAGGAGCCTGATGTAGGTATCCTTGTTACCCAGATGTTCCCAGGATGAGTGTATGGCCAGGGAGACAGCATCTGCTGTGGACCCTTTGCACTGGTGGGCAAATTGCAAAGGATCAAAGGCAATTTGGTAGGCTGGAGTCAATGTGAGCCATGACTAACCTCTCACAACATTTCATAATTATGGAGGTCAGAGCCTCCGGGCAGTAGACATTAGGGAATGCTGCTTGATTTCCTTTGGCACTCGAATGATGGTGATCTTCTTGAAGCAGGTGGGGACTTTAGATCGTGGCAAGGAGAGGTTAAGGATGTCTGTGAATGCTCCCACCAGCTGGTCTGCAGAGGATCTGGATGCATGGCCAGGGATTCCATCCAGACCATGTTCCTTTCCGTGGGTTCACTCTCAAGAGGGCTGATCTAATGTCTGAGGCAGTGGCTGTGGGTGCAGGTGTTGGGATAGATGACATTGTTTCACTGACCTCAGATATCACCAAATACTCATACACTCCTCTTTTAAACAGGTTTTGTGAATATTTTAAGCATCCAAATTCTCAATGAACCCTAAATGTTACCAGCACTTGCTGGAGGTGAGAAAGAGACAAAATACTAGGAACAAGAAAAAAGTACCAGTACCGTTGCCAAAAGTCAAAGGTGGACTCTGCATGTTAAAATAAACACAATGAATTTGATATATGCACATTTCAACTGTCATTATGAATAAGTACTGAATCAAAATAATGACTGACTCCATGTTGAATCCTTACAGGTTTTCTTAAGAGCCATTCGAGGTGTGAGTTATATGGGCGATATTACAGTGGATGACATTTCCTTTGAAAATTGTTCTTCTATTCTGATCCCAGAGAGACAGTGCAACTCTGATGAGTTTTCATGTGCCAACAAGTATTGTATACCTAAAAGTCAGCTGTGTGACTTCAACAATGACTGTGCTGATAATTCTGATGAACATCCAGTTATCTGCAGTGAGTAATCTACAAGCTTGAGTGAACCAAACAGATTTGATCTTCAGTTAATTGTAAGAAGTTAAATTTACTGGCTTTCCAGATGTTCTTCCTTTGATAACTCTGCTACAGGGAGGATTTCTTGTTTTGTTTTATGCCTTGTGAATAGAACAAAAATAATCTGTATCAAATGACAAGATTTTGTTCACAATATTGGCCTGAAGTCAAATAACAGTGATCACTATATATGTGTTCAGCTAGCACTTACACCTCTAGCTGCACATACTTCTTAGCGCCGTAGGGATCACAGGGTAGGGAGGAAGTGAGAGCAGAGAACTGATTTAGATGACCAGCCACAATCATATTGAATGGTGGAGCAGCATCAAAGAGCAGAAAGGCCTACTCCTGCTCCTATGTTAAATATTTTTATGTTTATAGAAATGATGATTTTGTTCATCTTTCAGCTCCTGTGTGTTTAACTAAGCCAATGTTGATTTATAATCTGATCACTTCCATTCAATCACTAAAGGTAATTGTGTGCAGAGCCCAGTCGAAACAATTGCTAACATTGGTGTTTATATCAACTGGAGTAGCAAGCATTTGATACAGGCCCAAGTTAGTTTAGCTTGCATTAATGTTTGATTTCTTACAGATTGGGAGTTCAACTATTCTATACAAAGTTGAGTCTGAGACAAGTGTAAGTCTGAGGAAAGTGCTGAAGTTAGTTTACTTTAGTCGAGATTTACATTTGAATTCACCTTGTCGGACCTGCTTGGTGGCTTAGGTATCTTGAGCCGAGACATAGAAAGTTGTACCAAGCACTAAACACCTCTGTTTTTGTTTGAGCACCATGTAGATGGTGGCACAGAAGTTTCACTTTATTTTTGAGATACAAATATTTATTTCTGAAAAGCCATTTCTATTTCACAATTACGGTGACAAGGTCTTTGAATTCTGTTTGGCATAACATTGATTGGGTCTCCCAATTTAACAATGAATCTTGTTTATTAAACTTCATAATTAGAAAGTAAGAAGAGGAAGACTTGTATTTATATAACACTTTTCATAAGCAGCAGATGTTTCAAGGTGCTTTACAGCTGATGAAGGAGTGTCAAGAAGTAGTCACCATTGAAGATGATGCCAACAACAGGGTCCCGCAAACTGAAATGTTAACACAACCAGAAAACGTTATTTTTGGTAACGTTTTTGATATATAAAGATTGGCCTGGCAATTAGGGATATATCCCCTGTTATCCTTTGAAATTGTGCCATGTGATCTTTATATTCGTATAGCAGATAGATAGAGTCTTAGTTTAACATCTCTTCTAAATTCGTAAGTTAGAAAGCGAAGAAAATGCTGTGTAGAGCATTAATATTCACCACATTGTGTTAACATAATGTATTACAATTACATAATTCCTCCTTGAGGATTTTTACCTGACTGCTTGATGTTCTGTTAATACAAGGGTAAAAAAACAGATTTCTTTAATTTATGTGTTGCCATCTCACAGAGGGTTCAGTCCAATCAACATACAACAACCTGCTTTGAAAACTCAGCTTGCACTTTGACAGCTAGTACCAAGTCCATCTCAGCAACTGAGCCTACCAACAATATTACAAATAAAATAACCCATGACATTCTTAAAGAAAAGTTTTATTTACTCTATCTCATAATGTTAATGGATAATTTTTAAAAATCCAGGATTTGGGTCTGGATCCAAATTTATATCTTTGCCAAAAACTGATGCGTTTTATATTGGGCCAATATGTGCACCAAATGATGTTGAACTTAAACATTATTTATACAGAAATAGGATGTGCAAATGTGGTTTAATTCTTTTAGGCAATTTTTTCTCCTCCAACACTGACTGGATCTAATATGTGAGAAAAATATTTGGGGAGATCTTTGAAAATCCTCTTAAAAAATAAAGTAGTCATTTGATACTGCAAAACACTTTATTGACAGCATTCCTCTAATTTCATTATTGCCATAATTAATGAGCAAATACACATATAGTAAAAAGAAAGACAGACTTGCATTGAAATAGCACCTCTCATGGCATCAGGATGCCCCAAAATGTTTGGAGTATGATGAACTGAAAAGCATAGACAAAAAAATCTGGAGTAGATGCAAGGATGTGCCAAATGTGAACATTGACTACTGGCATCACCAGACTTACCAGTGCTAGTGAGTTTGAGTGAGTCAAAATCTCAAACATATGTTTTAAGTTCAGATGCATTATTATTACTTTAGTGAATAATATGAACCATTGTAAAAGGAACAACGAAGAGATCTAGAGTACCATTAACAGTACACAACCCTTACTATTACTCATCATATTACATGACCTCTTTGTGCCATTGAGTACTTTAAGGTAGAGTTAGATGGACCTCCATGTCCAACTTGGTCAAGTGGGATAGAGGAAAATGACTTGATAGTCAAATGAGAAGAGACTTGTCTTAAAGTGTATTTATTGCATGATCGCAAATAGATACAAGGTACACTGATGTGATAGACAGAGATGATAAGCATACTCAAATTGTTGGTCTTACTTTTCAAGCTCCTAGGCTATCCTTCCACCAAGCCCCTTATCATGATTGTGGATGGTGGTTAAAGCACTCCTCGGCATTAAATTTTTCATAACTGTACACTCTTATTTCTCAGTAGCACAGAAGATGGCAAAGGTTAGCTTCATAACTTCAATTAGGAGTATGTAAAAATGCCCTGAAACCAAGCCAGGATCCAAATACAATGGGTCTTCATCATTGCTGCCAGTGTCTGTGAGTCCAGTATCAGTAGAATATTCACCAATTCCAGACGAGGTCAGAAAGTGTATGCAAAAAGGAAGTCTGATATTCTAGGAGAGAAAATATTTACTAATCTGTTGATGAGTAAACATACAGCAGACATGGGACTTGCGCAGTCAAGGCCTGAATAGTTTGGACAATTTCTAATAGTCCCTCTGACATTGTAATACAGGTCAATAGAAGTTGACTTTATATTTTGTGTGGGCCCATGGTGTCATCAACAGAGTGGAAGCCCACTCCCACTGCCTTTTTCCCACAGCCCTATTTCAGGTGGGTGCCCAACCTGATTTTGAAATTTTAACAATGTAACATTCCTTGCTCAGAATGTCTGTGTAGGTCAGAGGTGGATGTTCCCAGTGGGTAAAGTCTGGGTTCTCACATCTGAATTTTGACTTGCAAATCTTTAGATCCTAAGTGTTTATCTTGTGCTATCTGTGCTACTACAGTCAGATGAAGAATGACTACAGAAGGCTTGGATAAAACAAAAAAGATGTGAGGATGGATGAGAAGCTGGCATTTCTTTGATTAGCTTTGAGGCTCAGGGAGCACTCATGCAGAATTTTACCTGAGGACATTAAAGTGGAGCTGAAACCTGGAGCTTCTGCCTTAGAGTTAGGAATGCTACCACAATGTCATAAGACTTCCATAGTATAAATTAGGACAAGATATTAAAAATGACGTTGTATTAACATCTCCATATTCAGATAAAAACAGAAAAGCTATTTGAAAAATTGAATGAGACTTTTTCAATTTGCAGGTACAATTTTGGAGCATTGTGATTTTGAATTTGATCTTTGCTCCTGGAGACAGTGGAGAAATGATAACTTTGACTGGATTCTCAAAGTGGGAAGTACGCCAACATTAGGTACTTGTCCAACAACTGATCACACTCTAAGAAATCCAACTGGTCATTATATTTATATTGAAAGCCCATTCTCGCCGCTACCTGGACATGCAGCAAGGATTTCTGGTCCATCGATTAGTAAGAGAAGCAAAGACTGCAAGGTATGAAGGGTTTTATTGTCCAAACACAATTCTTGTAAGATAGAATTCATTTCTTCATAAAAACATTGTAACATTTATAGCAATGAACATTTAGAAAAAATTCAATTTACAAAGTTAATGTCAGTGAGATTAGTTCTTAATTCATTGAATATGGGTGATGCTGGCTAGCCAGCATTTATTATCCATCCCTAATGGTTCAGAGGCATGTTAAGAGTCAAGTGCATTGCTGTGAGACTGCAGTCATTCATAGGCTTCCCTAATTAAGGATGACAGATTTCCTTTCTGAAAGGACATGAGTGAACCAGATGGGTTATTCTGACATTGGTTACATGATCATCATGAGGCTAGCTTTGTTCCCTTCCAGATTTTAATTTAATTCAAATGTCGTCATGTGCTACAGTGAGATTTCAACCCATGAGCCATAACAGTAACCTAGGCTTCTGGATTATTAGTCTAGTAAAGAGGAACCTCGATAATCCAAATGAGATGGGTGGGCATTATTTCGTTTGGATAATTGATTATTCGATTAATCGATTCAATGCCTCTCCTCTGGGCCTTGGAGTTTTCTATTAAGTCTGCTCCCCATTCAGGAGACTAGCAGCAGCACAGTGCCGTGAGCCCTCACCCGACCCCAACCCTGCCCACCCCCAAACAACACCACTGCCCAACCCCCAAACCTCATTCAACACCACCTGTCCGCCCCAACAATACCCTTGCAACCCCCTTCTGCCCCCACCCCCACCGGACAATGTCGGAGAGATTATCTGGGGAAGGGGGGGGGGGGTGGGGTTAGGGTACAGGCCTGTGTAGAACTCCAGGGCAAGTGTGGAAAGAGAGAGAGAGAGAGGGTGGGAGGTCAGTCATTTAGAGACAGTGCCTGCGCTCCCATCAGTCCAGGACTGTTCTCGGCAGCACTCTTAATCACTGTAAACAAAACAAAAGACGCGATCAGTGTTGGACACACGTCTTTGATGTAATATTTCTGTCAGGACCTTTAGATCTCCTTCGGATATTCCGATTTTCGGATAATTGGTATTTGGATAATCGAGGTTCCCCTGTACATCTCAGCTATGCCATCACTTTCCCTTGCCTGACATTGGTGCAAATCCGTTTATGTTAATATGAATCAATATGTGGAAGGTACAGCATATTTTTTTCCATGATCTTTCTCCTGCTGCTATTATACTCCTGCTCCTCGGATGCTGCCTGAACTGCTGTGCTTTCCCAGCACCACTGATCCATTGCTGCTAGTATACTCCTGCCAAACCTCTGCAAAGGAATATCAGTTAAGGCTGAAATATTTCACTATGCTACTTTGAAGCCATTGGGCTGGATTGAGAATCCCGCAAATATAGAGGTGTAGGAATTTGTACCGAGCAATTATACATCTGTTCATATCAAAAACCTGCTTCTAACTGGGCTTGTACATTTGGCATGACTAACACAATAATCTAAAGTCTGGCTTTTGGCAAGACAGAGAACAACTTCACTGAGCAAAAATGCAGGGATTGTATGGAATCACAAGTCCTGCCCCTGAAAGTAGACTCCCTTAATTTCCTGAGGATAGACCATTGTTTAGACATATGTGATTCCCAGAGGCACCTGGTTGTTTAAATGACCTCCATTGAAATTGGATTTTAGTGTCACTGGCTACAAACTGAGTGTGGAGATTAAACCAGATAAAATCAGATTGGTTCTCACTGTATTTCTTTTCGATACTGTCAAACATCTTGCTGTTTTGGAGCAGTAGTGATGCAGGATACTCAATGAGCTGGCAATGTAGGTGAAAGGGGAAGCATGATGGATATGGGTAGGTATAATGTTGGCTAGGGTTACTTAGGATCTGGCGAGGTTTGAGAAGATTTGTAGCTCAGGTTGAGGTTCTGGATCCATACTCAGGGTCTATGGAATGGGAAGAGGGCATTAGGTTTCATTGGCTGTTATGGATGGGGCATGAAGTGTGTGCCAGGGGAGTGAAGGCTTTGAAGGGTGAGTAAGAGAAAATGCTTTATATTACCTCTATTTTTGGGGAGATAACCTCTGGTCATCTGGTCCTTTCTTATTTGGTCCCTGGACATTTTTCATGGAGGTAACATACCCTTTAGGATCAGGAGAAGGCATGAACAGGCATAAGCAGACCATAAACTCACTCAAACTTGAAACAGTCTCACAGAGTCTGAGAGATGTACAGCACAGAACCAGACCTTTGGGTCCAACTCATCCATACCAACCAGATATCCTAAATTAATCTAGTCCCATTTGCCAGCATTTGGCCAATATCCCTCTAAATCCTTCTGATTCATAAACCAATCCAGATGCCTTTTAAATATTGTAATTGTACCAGCCTCCACCACTTCCTCTGGCAGTGCATTCCATACACGGACCACCCTCTGGGTGAAAAAGTTGCCCCTTAGCTCCCCTTTAAATCTTTCCCCTCTCACCTTAAACCTATGCCCTCTAGTTTTTGACTGTCCCACCCCGGGGAAAAGACCTTGACGATTCACCCTATCCGTGCCCCTTATGATTTTATAAACCTGTATAAGGTCATCCCTTAGCCTTCAATGCTCCAGGAAAAATAGCCCTTCTCACTATTGCTCAAACCCTCCAACCCTGGCAACATCCTTGTCAATCATTTCTGGACCCTTTCAAGTTTCACAACATCCTTCCTCTAGCAGGGAGACTGCGAAGAAACTGTTTAAAAAAAATCAGTTTAAAAAAAGAGTGAAAGAAGTGTGATTTTGTAATATAGAGAAAGGAGTCATGTCCATCAGGAAAGGAAATCTGTCATCCTTATCTGGACAGGCCTACATGTGACTCCATTCTGGATCAGTGGTGCTGGAAGAGCACAGCAGTTCAGGCAGTTCAGGCAGTTCAGCTGGTTCCCCCACCTCATCCTAGTTTCAAACTTCCAGCTCAGCACTGTCCCCATGACTTGTCCGGACTTGTCCGACCTGCCTAGCTCCTTTTCCCCAGCACCACTGATCCAGAATCTGGTTTCCAGCATCTGCAGTCATTGTTTTTACCTACATGTGACTCCAGACTCACAGGAATGTACTTCAATCTTAATAACCCTCTGAACAATTATGGATGGGCAATAAATGTTGGTCTGGTCTAGATCAGTAACATCCAATGAATTTTTAAAAATCCCACTGTTATTAACTATGAAGACTTGAATTTTATAAATGTGCATTGATGTACAGATAAATGTACATCTTGAAGTACAGTTTCATCTGCTTATCAAATGGAAATATTTGTTGACGTAAGGTTTTTAATACATGAGTGGAAGGTTGATGAAAATAAGAAATGTTTGTTTACATAATTGATGTGTTTTTGCAATTTCACCGTATTAGATGTTTATTTTCTGTCATCAAGAGTTTATTTTTCCCTAATAGTGACATAACTTGTAATTTTAGATTTGTAATTTTATTTTTGGCCATGATGCCTTTCCTCGATATAATTTGATTTGGCATGGCACTAATGTAGGGGTTAATAGGCCCTAGGGAGACAGGGTATGAGCAACCATCTGGGGTATATATGAGAATACAGTAATATAGGCATTATGTGTAGTTTTGGTCTCCTGATCAGAGGAAGGGTGTTCTGTCTATGGAGAGAATGCAGTGAAAGTTTACCAGACTGAATGCTGAGATGGCAAGATTGACCTATGAAGAGAGATAGGATCGGTTGGGATCATATTCAGTGGAGTTGGGAAGAGTGAGGGAGGATCTCACCGAAACCTAGAAAGTTCTAAAAGGATTGGATAGGGTAAACACAGGATGAATGTTCCTGAATACCAGGGAATTCAGATCTACGGGTCACAGTTTAAGGATACAGGGTAGGCCATTCATCAGGACCAAGATGAGGTGAAATGATTTCACCCAGAGAGTGGTGAGTGTGTGACATTTTTATCACAGAAGGTGGTTGAAGCAAAACATTGAATATTTTTAAGAAGAAGAAGATAAATATAGCTCTTATGGTTAAAGGGAGAAAGTGGGAGCAGGGTACTGAGTTGGATGATCAGGCATGATCATATTGATTGGTAGAGCATGTTTGAAGGGCCAAATGGCCATCCCTCCTCCTGTTTGCTATGTTTCTTTGTTCCTATGGAGTGAGAGGGGCCATTGAAATGGCTGTAACCATCAACCAACATAGCTTGGCATGATAGAGAATGAGGGGGTGAGAGCATGAGGGATGTTCCCAGTTTTAATGTTTGGTTTTAAACTTTTCTTCCAGTGTTGGAATCCCCAGGCAGGCATTTCATCCAGCTTGACTTGGGAGTGAGCCAGTTTCTTAGGCTTTCTGAGTCAGACAAGGGAGGCGCGGTAGTAGTTTGGCGCACCGACCTCTACACCGCTGAGGCCAAACGCCAGCTCGCAGATACCTTTCATCCAGCTTGACTTGGGAGTGAGCCAGTTTCTTAGGCTTTCTGAGTCAGCTGACCAACTCCTATTCTAGCCCAGCCCATATCCCCAAGAAATTTGAGTCAAGATTTGTCAAATTTAGGTTCACAAAGATGTGTTTTCACCCAACTCTGAGCCCCAACCCAAGAATAAAGAGCAAAAATATCAGTGGTAACACTGCTAGTGAAATTATGGAAATCTGGTATTAGAAACTATATGTGTTCAGATATGTTATGTCTGTTCTTGATGTATGTATGAGATTGAAAATAGTTTACTTTGATAAGCTGCAAATTTATTTTGACTTGAGCACTCAAGGTGGAAACATTAAAAATACCACTTCAAAGAAATATTCAAAGGTGGAAGGTCTGATAGCTCTTGGCTTCTTCCTCAACCAGAGGCCTGAACAATCCCCATCCTCCACCACTCTCCTCTGTTTGGCTGAACTTGTTCTCTCACTGAACAATTTCTCCTTTAATTCATCTCACTTCTGCAAAGTTAAAGGAGTAGTTATGGTCATCCGCTGGGTCCCAGTTATGCCTGCCTCTTCATAGGGTATGTGGAACAATCCTTGTTCCAGTCCTAGACTGGCCCCCTCCCACAATCCTTTGTTCAGTACATCACTGACTGTTTCAGTGTCACTTCATGCTCCTGCCTGGACCCTGAAAAAATTGTTCATTTTGCCTCCAATTTCCATCCCTTTCACATCATACATTTCCGACACTTCCCTTTTTTTCCTTGACCTCTCTGTCTCCATTTCAGGGAATAAACTGTCCACCGCCATCCACTACAAAGCTACTGACTCCCACAGCTATCTTCACTACAGCTCTTCCTACCCCATGTCCTGCAAGGATTCCATCCCGTTATACCAGTTCATTCGTCTATTCCTATCTGTTTGGATGATGCCACTTTCTAAGACATCACTGCTGACATGGCTTGCTTCTTCCATGACTGTGATTTCCCACACACTGTGATTGACAGGGCCCTCAACCACATCTGACCTATCACCCAAGGATCCATGTTTGCCCTTCCCATCACTCTCAACAACATGATCGGATTTGCCTTGTCCACACTTTTCATCCCACCAGTTGGTCAGCTGATTCAAAAAGAGCCCAAGAAGCAGTCCTGTTCCCAAGGCAAGCTGGAGGGAATGCCTGCCTGGGGATTCCAACATGGTCAGAAAAGTTTAAAATCAAAAATTAAAACTGGGAACATTCAAAGGATCATTCTCCAGCAGAACTCCACCACCAAATACATCTTCCCCTCAATCTGCATTTCACAGGGATTGTTCCTTCCAGGACACCCTCATCCATTCTTTGGCTGCCAAAACCCCTTCCTTGCTTCCAACAAGCTCCTTCTCATGTAACTGCAGAAGATGCAATGCTTGCCCTTTCACCACCTCCCTGCTCACCATCCAAGAGCCTAAACTGTCTTTCCAGGTGAAGCAGCAATCCACCTGCACCTCCTCGAATCTTATGTGTTGTATTGACTGCACCCAATGTTGCCTACTCTACATTGGAGAGACCAAACATAGACTGGGTGACTGCTTTATAGAACACCTCCAGTCCATGCGCACCTTCCTGCAACCGGTCATTTTAACACAGCGTCCTGCTCACATTCCCATATGTCTGTCCTTGGCATGCTGCAATGCTCCATGGAATCACTGCGCAAACTGGAGGAACAACATCTCATCTTCAGACTAGACATTTTACAACCTTCTGAACTTAATATTGCTTTCAGCACCTTCAGATTGTGAGCCAATTCCTTCCCTTTCTTTCAGCATTGTTAATTACATTCTCTGTCACCATGTCGTCTCTCCTCACCAGACTCGAGACATTAATCCTACCACCTTCCCACAGATGGTACCAGACCTGCTGAATTTCACCAGCAATTTCTGCTCTTGTTACATTCCTAAAGCAGGGATTTAATAACTTCTCATCACATTTGAAAAGAAACGCTGTCATGTGCATCTTTAATCCATTCCACACTTGTTCGAAAAAGTGTTCATAATTTTCAATTTTCTCAAAACATAAAACTATAACCTAAAATCACACACACTTCACTTTCCATTACATTCATCATTCTTCTTTTAAAAACATCAATCTGAAACAAATCACCTGTGGGAAAAGGGGTTACTTTCTCATGTCTAGTTTTCTAAACAACAAACCACTGTGGTCTCCAACTCAAAATATTAAACAGAGAGTACCTCCAGGGATGTTCGGTCATACAATTTTGCGACTTGCTGCAGGAAGCCACCTTTATGCTTTAATGTTTCAATTCCTTGTCCACCATCAGAATTGCAGATCAAAGATCTTCTTGGTCTCCAGATCTGCTACACTATAGCTCTTTTGCCAATAATCTTGAATCGGTATCTGCTGGTTAGCAAATATTTACATTCAGAAATAATATTCTTCCCGATTTTGTACATCACTTAACTGTAACTTCCTCCATTAGCAGTATAGCAACCCCAGATTTTCTCATTCCACACACTCCTTCCCCAATATAACTAAAGTTTCATATTACTGGGGCTGCTTGGATTGAAATAAAATCATGTGCAATTGTCCTTCCTGGTCTGCCACAGTCATGTGACTTTGACCACAAGACACACATACTGCAGGAAGCCATCTTACTGCTAATCATAAATTCATTTTGACCAAACCACTGTTTAAGAGTTGAGAATGAGTGTGCAGCAAAGCACAGCTACTGACAGATCAATCAGGAATGTTCAAAGCTATGAGAGCTGCCAAAGGCAGCTGAAATAAACTACATCAAAGAAACACAAGTGAGAGAAAATAACTGCAGCTATTCCACCCCCAACTCTGGTTGGAATGAAAGATGATATTAAGCAAAACGGGCAGTTTTTCCACACACAAAGGAGTAATTATGAAATAGCAACTGTTTAGCAAGCCAGAGAAGTTAGAAATTTTGTATATTTTGAAAGGCATATGTGGAACTATAAGTGAACGTACCTTATGAATGATATGTGTTCAATATTTAGGGTCCAAAGTCAAAGGGAGCCCATTGATTAATATATGACCTCATTAATTTAGTTTGCAGAACCCTACATAATTTGCACAACTGAAGGAACTATTTGAAAACAGAATTATATTTTTGGACAGGTGATCCTGCATTGAGAGCATATCCCCTCAGAGTTAAGAAGCTCTGTCTTAGGAAATATAGGAGGAATGATTAGTATGTTTGCAGATGACACCAAAATTGATGGTGTAGTGGACACTGAAACAGGTTATTTCAGAGTACAAAAATTCTTTGATCAATTCGTCCAATGGGCTGAGGAGTGACCGATGATGTTTAATTTAGCTAAGTGTGAGGTGTTGTATTTTTGTTAGATAAACCAAAGCAGACCTTATAAACTTAATGGTAGGGTTCTGGGAATGTTGCTGAGCAAAGAGACCTTGGGGTGCAGGTTCATTGTTCCTTGAAGGTGGAGTTGCAGGTAGACAAGGTAGTGAAGAAGACATTTGGTACGCTTGCCTTTATTGGTCAGTGCATTGAATATAAGAGTTGGACTACCATGTTACAACTGTACTGGACAGTGATTTGGCCACTTTTGGAATATTGCATTCAATACTGGTCTCTTTGCTATAAGAAAGATGCTGTTGAACTTAAAAGGCTGCAGGAAAGATTTTTAAGAATATAGGTGGGGTTGGAGGGTTTGAGCCATAGAGAGAGGCTGAATAGCCTGGGGCTATCTTTCCTGGAGCATCAGAGGCTGAGGGGTGACCATGTGGAGGATAATAAAATCATGAAAGGGGTGGATAGGGTGAATAGCCAAGGTCTTTTTTTCCCCAGATTAGTGGACCCCATAACTGGAAGGCATAGATTTAGGGTAAAAAGGGTAAGATTTAAAAGGGACCTGAGGGGCAACATTTTCATGCAGAGAGTGATGAGTGTATGGAATGAGCTGACAGAGCAAGTGGAGGAGGCAGGTGGAATAACAACATTTAAAAGCCATGATGTGGAGATCCGATGTTGGACTGGGGTGGACAAAGTTAAAAGTCACACAACACCAGATTATAGTCCAACAGGTTTATTTGTAAGCACTAGCTTTTGGAGCACTGATCCTTCATCAGGTAGTTGTGGAGTATAAGATCATAGGACACAGAATTCATAGCCATAAATTCTGTGTTTTATGATCTTATAATCTACAACCACCTGATAAGACAGCAGTGATCCACAAGCTAGTGCTTCCAAATAAAACTGTTGAACTATAACCTGGTGTTGTGTGATTTTTAACTTCAACATTTAAAAGGCATTTGGACGGGTACATGAATAGGAAAAGTTTAGAGGAATTTCAGCCAAAAGCTGGCAAATGGGACTAGATTAATTTTGCATATCTGTTTAGCATGGACAAGTTGGACCAAGTGGTCTGATTCTGTGCTGTGCATCTCTATGACTCTAATACCAAATGTGCAAAATTGCTGAGGTTGTAAGTCAGTAACTAGAACGCATTCATGGCAGAACAGGCAAGGTTAAAAGTCACACATGGACAGATGCACCAGTCCCAAAGGACAGAGCAATCACAATAGACAGGTGAAAATGCTATAGAGGACATTATATAAAACAGAAAAAGAAATGGGGAAAGCAGTGTTCTCATTCCTGAATCATTGTCTGGGGGACAGCACAAGAAAAGCAAGTAGAGATAACCACAACAGAGAGAGATTCGAATGAGTCACTTTACACCATACAATGTGGTTAGTTCAATCACGTGAATGGGTAATGAATTGTTTGTGGCATTTGGAATGAGGACTGCAGAAGGACAACATCAGGTGAACATCAGATTGATCCTGGTGTGTCATGCAACACCTTGACCTTCCCATACCTACATGAAGCAGCTCGACGTGGTAATCCAAAAATTAAGTCCTCAAAAATAACATGACTGGATTAATGCCAAAAGGATAGGTTACTCTGTGAATCCACTGTGATTACATGAATATGTACTTCCAGTTCACAGTTTGCAGCCAACACAAGGGAGATGAGGTAATGGCCTAGTAATATTATTGCGAGACCATCAATCCAGAAGATCAGCTGTTGCTCTGAGAATCTGCGTCCAAATCTCACCAGGACAAATGGTGGGATTGAATTCAATGAATAATATCAAGAATTAAAAATCTACTGATGACCAGGAAGCCATTGTCAATTGTTGGAAAACTCCGTTTCATTTATTAATCCACCATTCTTACTTGGTCAGGCCTGCATGTGACTTCAGACCCACTGCAGTTGGGTTAAATATTAACCTCTGAAATGGTCTAGCAAGCTATTCAGCTGTATCAATTGCTATGAGTCTCAATAAAAAAAACTGGGTGGATCATCTGGCATCAACCTAGGCACCGGAAAAGACCATGGGAGAAACAACCCTGCCAACCCTGCAAAATCCTCCTTATTAACACATGGGGGCTAGTGCCAAAATTAGGAGAGCTGCCTCACAGGTTAGTCATGCAACAGCCTGATATATTCATTCTCATGGAATCATACCTTACAGACAATGTCCCAGACACTACCATCATCATCCCTGGATGTGTCCTGTCCCACCAGCAGGACAGACCCCGGAGAGGTATGGCACAGTGGTATTCAGTCAGGATGAAGTTGCCCTGGGAGTCCTCAACATTGACTCCAGACATAAAGTCTCATAGCTTCGGGTTAAACAAGCAAGGGAAATCTCCAGCTGACTACCACGTACCATCCTGTCTCAGATGATGAGTCAGTACTCCTCCATATTCAACAAGACTTGGAGGAAGCAGGAAGGGTGGCTGGGCACAGAGTGTACTCTGGGTGGGGGATTTCAATTATAGCAGCACTACTGATCAAACTGGTCTGGTTCTAAAGGACATAACCACTAGACTGGGTCTGCAGCAGGTGGTGACAGAACCAACAAGAGGGAAAAACACACTTGACCTCATCCTTACCAATCAGCCAACTACAGATGTATCTGTCCATACAGTATTTGTAAGAGTGACCGCTAAACTGTATTTGTGGAGACTAAGTCCCACCTTGACGTTGAGAATACTCTCCATCATACTGTTTGGCGCTATCACTGTGCTAAATGGGACAGACTTCGAACAGATCTATCAGTTCAAGTCATGTAAATATTGGACAGATTTTGGGGAGTCAAGTTAAGCATGGCAGTTTTCCTAGCCTCTGACCTGCTCTTGTAGACACTGTGATGATGTGGTGAGTCCAGTTGAGTTTCTGGTCAATGGTAACCCCTAGGTTGTTGATAGTGGAGGATTCAGTGATGGTAGTACCATTAAATGTCAAGGGGAGGTGGTTAGATTGTTATATCATGGAGATGGTCATTGCCTGGCATTGGTATGGCTCTTGACCTCATCACAGCCTTGGTTGAGAGATAAAAGAGCTGAATTCCAGAGGTGAGATTAACAATGCTTGATATCAAGGCCATATTCAACTATGTGTGACATCAAGGAGCACTTGAAAAACTGGAATTAATGGGTATCAGGGCAAAGTCTCCACTGGTTGGAGCCATACCTGGCAAAAGAAAGATAGTCATGGCTGTTGGGGGTCAGCCATCTTAGCTCCAGGATATCTCTGCAGGGGTTCCTCAAGAAAAGTCTGAATATCTTCAGTTGCTTCATCAATGCCTTTCCTTTCATCATATGGTCAGAAATGGAGATGTTCATCAATGATCACAAAATGTTCAGCATCATTCACAAAATGTTCAGATACTGGAACAGTCCATATTCAAATGGAACAAGATCTAGGCAATACCTAGGCTTAGGCTGTCAAGTGGTAAGTAACATTTATGTCACATAAATAGCAGACAATGACCATCTCCAAGAAGGATCAATCTAACCACCTCTCCCCTTGACATTCAAAGGTGTTACTTCCATTGAATCTCCCACTATCAACATCCTAGGGGTTACCATTGGCCAGAAATTCAATTGGACTTGCCACATAAACACAGTGGTGACAAGAGCAGGTCAGAGCCTAGTGTTTGACTTACCTCCTCACTCCCCAAATCTGTCCAACATCTTCAAGTCACAAGGCAGGAATGTGATACATAACTCCCCACTTGCCTGGATTGGTATCGCTCCAAGAACAATCAAGAAGCTCAAAACCGTCCAGGACAAAGCCACCCACTTGAATGGCACCACATCTAAAAACATCCACTCTCTTATCTGAAATCCCGAAATCCGAAAAGCTCCAAAATCCGAAGGCTTCTTCATGAAATCTTTTTCTCATTAACAAGGTTGATTGGCGTCCAAACAGTTAGCCCAACTCCACACCCACTCAATGCACGTCACTCAGATGCAACGTGGGTGGGCGTGGCCAAGCACTTGCAGGCCTCAATTCTGCCTCAGGGCCCATTGTACTCACAGTGCGTCTGCTGCTCGGTAAGACTTTTAAAGATTTTACCGTCAAACTGTCACTTATTCTGAAATTCAAAGAATTCTGAATTCCAAAAGCCAGCTGGCCCTGAGTGTTTCAGATAAACGATTGTGTACCTGTACTATCTATAAGATGCACTGCCTAAATTCATGAAAAATCCTTAAACAGCACCTTCCAAACCCAGAACCTCTTCATCTGGAAGAACAATGGCAGCAGATATATAGGAACACCATGACTTAAATTTCCCCTCCAAGCCATTCACCATCCTGACTTGGAAATGTATTGCCATTCCTTTACTGTCACTGGGTCAAAGTCCTAGAATTCTATCCCTAAATGCATTGTGGGTTAATCTACAGCATGTGGACTATAATGATTTCAAGAAGGCAGCTCACCACGATCTTATCAAGGGCAACTAGGGACAGGCAATAAATGCTGACCCAATCAGTGATAGCAACACTCCATGAGTGAATAAGAAAAAATGCAAAAACCACTCATCTCAGTTTTGCCAGTGTAAAGCTTGGATGGATACTCCTCAATGTACTAAAAGTGATTTACAATGTATCACAGGCCACTAATCCATTAACTGTGAAACAGATCCTGGAGGAGTACAACAAAGTGTTAGAAAGGATAGGATGTTGATATGGACCAGGCCAATCCCCTCAAAACATTTCAAGAAGGTAGCCCAGACCCAAACTTTATGAACTGTTTTAAGCAGTTGTAAAGTGGATATTCCAGGAGAAATGCCACTGGTCAAACCACTTAATTTTAAACAAAACAGAACTTATTTACTGTTTACTGAATGAAACACGAACAACAGAAAAAAGAATACCAAACAATTTAAAGGTCTCCGAAAACCTAACAGATTAATCCTAACTTAATGATGCTGTTCCAAATACTTGCAACAATCCCCATAAACACTCCTTGGCACAAAAAATAAAATCAGTGTGTTACAGGATAGAAGGCAGGGAGAGAGTACCAGTCTCTACTTGCTTCTTTGGGTCCAGCAGCTATTTTCCACACTACTGCTAAAAACCAAACCAAACCAGAGAAAAACTGAGCCTTTCATTGTACAAGTTTTAGTTTAAAAAAATTGAAAGCCTTCTGCCTGAGGCAGTATCTGTTAGCTATTATCAAATTGGCCCAAAAACCCTTCAACCCCAGACTTTTCAGAATCTATGTCATTTATGACCTCTCTGAAAAAAACAGCCAAGGACTGCATAACCTTGTTAAAGGGGCAGCTTCATCACAATGTCCTCCAGGAGAATTTGCTATTGAAGTAGATGACAATACAAAGCCTATTCAGCAGCTACCCAGGAAATCCTCAACTTGCCCCAAAGTCAGCATAGAAGACAGGTTAGAAGAGCTAGCCAAGAAGAAACTAATCAGGAAAGTGAAAGATGCTATGGGATAGATTAGCAGCATGATAGCAGTGAAATAGCCCTGAGAGTGAAGAGAAATAAAAACAAATTACTGGAGAAACACCGGATAAAAGCAAATTACTGCAGATGCTGGAATCTGAAACCAAAAGAGAAAATGCTGGAAAATCTCAGCAGGTCAACTTTGACAAAGGGTCAGTTAGACTCGAAACGTCAGCTCTTTTCTCTCCTTACAGATGCTGCCAGACTTGCTGAGATTTTCCAGCATTTTCTCTTTTGGTTACTGGAGAAACACAGTTGGTTCATATTTCAAAAATGAGGCATTTTGGACTGAAAATATTAACTTTGTTTCACTGTACCCCGATGATTTTCAGATCTGCTAAGTTTCACTGGCAAATGTTTTTATTTTTGATCTTCAGGATCTGCAGTAATTTCCTTTTATTGGAAAGCTGATAGTATGCATCAACCAAAGAATATAAATAAATCTCTGAAGAGATTTCACTAGCCCATGACAATTGAAGGAATCTTATCCAAAACATAATATTCAGCCCAGGCCATCTTGATCCTGAACCCAGAGCCAGCTCGAGCCCACTTTGTTGAACAAAAAAAATTATGACTATGGAACTTCCTTTTGGAGTGCTGGTGGGATAATCTTAATGTTATTCCAGAACTTCGGGCTAATATCCTGGGAATATGGACTTGAATTCAATTAGAGCAAATTTAATTATTCAAACACAAATTCAATTATAGAAAATAGAGTAATTCAAATTGAATAAAAAGGTGTGAATATGTAACCACTATCAATTGATGCACAACCATTTAGTTCATTCATGTCCTCAGATTTTCCTAAATCTGAGGAAGTACATAGAGTCATAGAGATATACAGCTCGGAAACAGGCCCTTCGGTCCAACTTGTCTCTGCTGACCAGATATCCCAATCTAATCTAGTCCCGTTTGCCAAAACTTGGCCATTTCCCCCTAAACCCTTCCTATTTATACACCCATCCAGATGTCTTTTAAATGTTACAGTTGTACCAGCCTCCACCACTTCCTCTGGCAACTCATTCCATACACACACCACCCTTTGCGTGAAAAGGTTGCCCCTTAGGTCTCTTTTATATCTTTCCCTCTCATCCTAAATCTGTGCCCTCTAGTCTTTTCACCCCAGGGAAAAGATTTTTTTTCTCTTTATCCTATCCATGCCCCTCATGATTTTATAAACCTCTATAAGGCTCAGCCTTCGACGCTCCAGGGAAAACAGCCCCAGCCTGTTCAGCCTCTCCCTGTAGCTCAAATCCTCCATCTTTGGCAACATTCTTGTACATCTTTTCTGAACACTTTCAAGTTTCACAACATCCTTCTGATAGGAAGGAGACCAGAATTGCACGTAATATTCCAACAGTGGCCTAACCAACGTCTTGTAAAGCTGCAACATGACCTCCCAACTTCTATACTCGATACTCTGACCAATAAAGGAAAGCATACCAAACACCTTCTTCACTATCCTATCTACCTGAGACTCCACTTTCAAGGAGCTATGAACCTATACTCCAAGGTATCTTTGTTCAGCAACACTCCCTAGGACCTTACCACTAAGTGTGTAAGTCCTGCTAAGATTTGTTTTGTCATTTTGCAGCGCCTCACATTTATCTAAATTAAACTCCATCTGCCACTCCTCAGCCCATTGGCCCATCTGATCAAAATCCCGTTAAAATCTGAGGTAACCTCTTCTAACTTTAAGTCATCTGGCCTATATATGACTCCACACCCACAACAATACGGTTGACTCCTAACTACCGTTTAGACACTTGGGGATAGACAGTAAATATTAGCTTAGCCAATTATCCTCATCACCCATGACCGACCATAAAACAAGAAAGCCACTGCCAAGGGGCATAAATGTGTCCATATGATCCCCATCCAGTATGAATGAAAATCTCTTCCATTTAAATGGCTCATTTATTACTTATATGTTCCAATGTGTGAGCTGCTTGAGAGGAAATGCAAAGAAAATTGAGTTGTTCATCATTCTTTTTCACTAAGCATTCCCTCCAAGTGAGTATTCCCTCTCAGAATGCAGAAAATTCTCTTATATTCAAGTGATTGTTTATTGGCATTTCTCACCTAATTGCAGAGTCTTGTTTTGTGAACAGGCAAAAACCTAAAGAATATATTTAAAAATTGCTGCTCCTAGTATTTGCTACACTACTGTTTGTTATGCAGGGAACAGTGATTTATTATACCTGTCATTGCTCAAATACAACTAACAAATGGACCAGTATGACTGGGCCAAATATTTGTTAATGCGTCAAATGAATATAATGTGTAACATCTCTTGTTAAAACTGATACAGTAGTCTTTTCCTGAAGTGTTATATATGTTCAGATTTACAGTCAGCCAGCTTCCACCCCTTTCCAATAGACTGCAGACAGAGTGTATAAGATCTTTATCTACATATTCAATGTGAGACTTATAGTTGTTCTGGTTCATGGGTCTGTTTATAGCATCAAAAGTGCATGGTGAACTTATTGTCTACAGTGCATTGCTCAACATAACAAATTATCGCATTAACAGCATTTAATGTGCTGTTCTGACAGTTTTGTGACTTTGACCTTGATATTTAATCATTTTATTTAGCAGCCAACAAGAAAACTTAAGGCATTTTTGAATTCCATGAAAACTCAATAGTGCTTATGATACACAAAAACAGAGTTACCATTTCGAATCCAAGATGACTCTTTGGAACTGGGCAGGGCTGCAAAATAATGATCTTTCTATTATTGACAATGGAGATTGAGGAGCAAGTGGAATAAATGGTGAGGCTGCCCAGTGCAAAGGCAAAGGGCATGCTAATGGTAGAAAAGGAGTATTATTGTAGAATAGTTGCTTATGGTATGGTGTTAATAGGAAAAAAAGGTCGGCTTTGCTGACGGCAAACTCATGCAAACAAGACACCCGCCCCTAAGTTACACCTTGCCTTTTATTTTGGGATCCTTCATTATCTGTTGCATTTGCTCTTCCTTCCCCATCTTCCGATAGCACTAAAATCATAATTTTCTAGTCCCCTTTAGTTCTGAAGAAGTTATATTAGACATGAAATGTTAACTTTGTCTTTTCCACAGATGTCGCGTGATCTGTTGAATTTTCCTGCAGTTTTTATTATTTCAGGTTGCCAGCATCTGCAGCATTTTGTTTTTAATGTAATAACTGGTTAATCTTTATTGGGGAATGAGTGTAAGTTAGAATAAGTCACATCATTTGTATAAATACTAGGGTGAGGAATTAGTAACACATATTTCTTTCCCCCCACATGTTTTCAAAATCAGATCCCCTTGAGTCAATGATCACCAAAAAGCACAGGAAATGTAATGAGCCCCAAAAATTAAATGTTAAAAATCTAGAACAGAGAACATGAGAAATCATTTTATGCTATATTGTAAATGCATGACTAGAATTATTGATTGAAGCAGAGATGTCAAAATCTAGGATTGTTGGTGGTAAGAAGTGGGAATAACAAAAAGTGGAAGAAGGTGTGTACATAACTCCAATTTAATTGAAGCTAGAATATTGACATGATTAGGTTGAGCCAATGGTCTTATTTCCAGCATTTCCAACATTATCTCGGCAAACACATTGACCAATAGCAACGATTAGATTTTCTTCATTCAGTTGATACATCTTAACTCTGCATAATATTGCATGGTCTCCCCATTGTTTGCAAAAGGAACAAGTTCGGAGAAATAAATGTGTTTATGACTAGAATACTAATGACTATGAAGTGATGACAGAACTGAAAATAAACACTCTTAGAATAATTTAAAATGCAGTGTAGGAGATAAAAATGAGTTAAGGAAACAGACATATTGTTCATGGCAAACATAAAGCATATGCAAGTCAACTACTGAATTGAAAACTAAGCTAATGGCATTTGATTGATTTTCCTTTTTGCTATTTTTTTTTCACCTTGCTGTACTATTTTGATTGCTATTTAACACAACAAAGCATTGGGATAATCTTCTTTGGGTGAGGCTGATCTCATCTAAACTTTCTTTGGAAACCATCCCATTTTCAAATCATTGCTACTCTAGCTTTCTAAGTTTTGTACTTTGACTAGGATTTGACTATTCCAACTCTTTGGTCAATGAGGTATGGGGATGAAGAGTCAGGACCAAACCAAGCTGCTGAGTAGTATGATTTGTCTTTTTGTCTCCAGTGCATTAAAGAGCCTTGAAACAGACTTACTGTCAACCTATAGGCCTGAAGTGAAGCTGGGCCGCCTCAGGAATGGCACATTAAAAGGCCTAGTTCCATTCAAATACATGAGCCCAAAAGAATTTAAAATTTCAACTAAATAATAAAAATAAATCTGTGCTGAAACTTAAAAGAGTCACAGAGTCAGAGAGTTATACATCACAGAAATAAGTTTTTTGGCCCAATTCATCCATGTTGGCTAGGT
The DNA here is from genome assembly GCF_004010195.1 of Chiloscyllium plagiosum. Lineage (NCBI taxonomy): Eukaryota > Metazoa > Chordata > Chondrichthyes > Orectolobiformes > Hemiscylliidae > Chiloscyllium > Chiloscyllium plagiosum. The sequence continues at coordinate 76,448,737 of NC_057714.1, forward strand.
TTTGAAAACTGAACTAGTCCTATTTGCCTGCATTTAGCCCATATCCCTCTAAACTTTTCCTATTCATGTACCTGTCCAAACCTTATAAATGTATCTCTACTGCTTCCTGTGGCAGTTTCATTCCATACATGTTCATTCCACCTGATGCCTTAAAATCTCTGCAGATATCTCAAATGTATAGTTACTCAGCTTTTAAAATTCTTCCAACTCCATGTACCTGGTATGAAACCTGATTGCTATTGAGCTGTGGCCACCTTACACAAAATCCAAAAGTTTACTGGAGATGGGCTGTGAAAGAGCCTTAATGTGGTGAAACAAATGATCACAAAATTAGCTTCTTCAGAGGTGCAGGACTAATCAGGGCCCATTTCTCTTCAACTGTCAGGGAGTAGAGAGAACTGGGCCTGCAGAAGACATCTCTACTTCAGGCAACTTGATGGACCATGAGTGAAATCTCAGGAAAACTGCAATTGCATTGGTTGGTGAGAAGCTGCTGTTAGAATCACAGAACCCCTTCAGTGTGGAAACAGAGCATTCAGCTCATTGAATCCACACTGACCCTCCGAAGAACATTCTACCCAGACTGACACCCTCTTCTCTATCCCTGTAACCCTGCATTTCCCCTGGCTAGTCCACCTAACCTGAAAATCTTCAGACTGCAGGAGGAAATTGGAGCACCCGAAGGAAACCCATGCAGTCAAAGGAAGAATGTGCACACAGACAGTCGCCTGAGGGTGCAATCAAACCCTGGCATGTGAGGCAGTGACAGAAGAAACTGCAGATGCTGGAATCAAATGTAGACAGCTGTGGGCTGGAAGAACACAGTAAGCTAGGCAGCATCAGGACATGGAGAAGTCAGTGTTTCAGCTATAACCTTTCTTTCGGACTAGATGTGGGGATAGGGGCAACTACAGATAAAGGGAAGGGGTGCTTGGGGAGAGTAGCAGAATGGTGAGGTAGTGATGGGTGAACACAGGTAATGGGTATAACCTGGTTGGTCAATGGGAGGGATGAATCCAGTTGGTGGCCGGAAGGAAGGATTGGTAGATAGAGTGGAAGGGAGGAGGAGGAGCTGGAAAGGGAGCTGGGGGATGAGTAGGAAGATTATTTGAAATTGGAGAACTCAGTGTTAAGTTCTCCGGACTGTAGGTTGTCTAGGTGGAAGATGAGGTATTGTTCCTCCAATGTGCGGTCTAATTCACTGCGGAGGAGGCTGAGGATGGACATGTTGTAGTAGGAATAGGAAGGAGAATTGAAATAGGCAGTGACTGGGAGGTCAGGCTGGCCAATTTGGGCCCGGCAACGATGCTCATCGAAACGGACACCTAGTCTAAACTGGATGTTAATGATGTAGAGAAAACCACATTGGAAGCACCAGGTGGAGTAGGCTTGGTTGGAGGAGATGCAGGGGAACCTCTGTCTCATCTGGAAGGACTGTTTGGGGCCATGGATGGAGGTGAGGGAGGTGATGTATGGGCAGGTATTGCATCTACAGGAATGTGCAGGGTAATACAGGGTTACAGGGGTAGAGTAGGTGAGTGGGTCAGAGTTGGATGCTCTTCGGAGGGTCAGTGTGGACTCAATGGGCCAAATGGCCTGTTTCAACACTGTAGGATTATATGATTCTAATTTGTTTGAGATTTTGAGAATGTTTCTGATAAAACTAATAAAGGGCTTCGATCAGCGTAATGTAGTTGGATTTTCAGTAGGCTTTTGATAAGTTCCACACAGGAGGTTTGTCCTAGCACTGATCCCAGTGGCATTGTATTCATCACTGCCTGCAATTTGGAAAAATACCTGTTTTTACCTGCTCTTTGTTTCCTGTCTGTCAACCAGTTTTCTATCAGTCATAATACACTGACCCCAAACCCATGCATTTTACTTTTACATGCTAACCTCCAATCTGGAACATTGTCAAAAACCTTCTGAAAGTTCAAATAAATCACTTGCTCCCCTCATCAACTCTACTAGTCACATCTTAAAAGAATTCCAGTAGATTTGTCAAGTATGATTTCCTTTCCATAAATCCATGCTCTGTCTGTCCAATCCTACCACAGGTTTCTAAATGATCCACTATTAAATCTTAGCATTTTCCCCCACTATTGATGCAAAGTTGACTAGACTATAATTCCAGGCTTTCCTGTTTTCAACTGTGCTTCTTGTATGAATGCATACCGCCACCACTTGCTGTTTACCCTCCACTTTCAGAATATCCTGTAGCCACTCTGAGACATCCTTAACATTAGCACCAGGGAAGCCACATCCTAGAGTCTCCTTTGTGGCCATAGAAATGCTTGTCTATTGCCCCTACAGTTGAATCCTCAATAACCATTGCATCCCCGCACTTTTTACTCCTTCCCTGTGCAGCACAGCCAACCACAGTACAACACATTCAGCTGTTGCTACTTTCTTGAGAGCATATTCCCCTCAGCAGTACCCAACATGCTTGAGTATTTGAGGATGTTACGAACAAAATTAATAAAGGGTATTGAAGGACATAGTATCATTGAATTTTTAGGAGGCTTTTGATTAGTTTCCAACAAGAAGTTGGTTTGAAATATTAAATTAATGGGATGGGAGATAATCTCCCGGTACGAATTAATGATCGCCTAACAGTCAGAAAACTGAGAGCAGGAATAAATTGGTCATTTTCACATTGGCAGATTGTGAATATGTGATTATGCTGTGGTTATAAGAGGTTATTTTGTCTTTTTTTTAAAGGGAGATTGAATAAGAGTGGATGATGCTGTCTGTGAGAAAGTCAACAGCTTGTGAGGCCTTGGGTTTTTTATAAGTTGAAACAATGGAAGCAGCCTGGCTGGGCGTGGCCAGCTCTCATAGCCAAGGCTTTCTGGTTTTATTTTTAGCTTTTAGGTTTAAGTAATTGCTGTGTGGACTTGAAGAAGTAGAATTTTTTTTTACAGCTAGAACTGAGGTTTCTGTCTGATGCTGGGTGACCTGTAAGATAAATCTATTTTTCTGAGTTTTCCTTTTTGCCAAGGGATATGCTTATGGGATGTTACTATATTGGAACAGTTAATTAGTAATAGTTATTGCAATTATTATTCTGTTAAGTTTTCTAATACAGTTAAGTTATTCAAAATTCCTCTTTCTGTGGTTGTATTTTAACTCTAGTGTTTCAATAAATTGTGTTTTGCCTAACATCGAGTAGCTTGACCAGTCATATTGTATCTGGAACATGGTATTTTAAAATAAGAAAACATTAGGGTCTAGGCTACCTTTTAAAAATGTTTTGAGGGGGTCTGGTCTGCTCCATAACAACTATTGGAGTACCTCAAGGATCAGTAGCTTGGCCCCATCTGTTCACAATATATGTCAACGATTGGGAGGTCAGGCCAAATGCTATATTTCCAAAGTTGCAGATAATGCTAAACAAGCAAGAATACATGCTGTGAGGAAGATATAAACATTTTCAGAAGGATTTGGACAGGATTTGTGATTGGGTAAGAACACAGCAGCTAGAATATAATGTGGAAAATGTGAGTGCAGATGTGCAGAATATTTCCTAGATGTGCACAGGGACTTGGGTATCCTTATCGATCGGTGAAGGCAAGCATGCAGGCGCAGCAAGCTATTAAGAAGACTACTGGAAAGTTAGCATTTATCGCAAGGGGATTTGAGTGCAGTGCCAGTGTAATCTTGTTTCAATTGCATAGGGCCTTGGTTAGATTTTGGGTGTAATTTCAAAATTTGCAGATTACAAGAAAATTGGAAAGGTGTTAAACAATGAGTAGGATGATAGTTGACTTCAGGAGGGCATAGCCAGACTGGTGTTATACACTGAAACCTGGCAGATTTAATTCAACATAGAGAATTATGTGGTTTACACACATTTTGGTGGGAACAATGAAGAGAGATGGTAGAAAATAAATGGTATCATTATGAAGGCACACTGCAGTTGTACCTACACAAATCATCAAAAGTGGCAGCTCAAGAGCCAGAGGTAATATGGTGAAAACAATAAACAGTGAATTGTTGTGATCTGGATTTCACTGCTACAGAAGTTAGTAACTTACAAAAAGGAAGTCAATGAAAACTGGAAGAATAAAGGGTCATGGGAAATATAGCAGGGCGGGGGTGGGAGGGGCGGTGTGGTGGTGGTTCCCTTTTTGTAAGAGCATTCTATGAATGTCATTAGTATTAATTGTTATAATGATTATCTTTCCAAAAATTAAATAAGAAAACTGGATTATCATATAAAGGTACGTATATTAGTAAAGAAATTTGTGAGAGTGTGGAAAAAAATTGATAACATCAATGAGAGTTGGTAACCCTGTCAGACTGGGTTTGCAAGACTATGGTGTACAGCAGAATTTAAACCATTAGGTCAAATGTAAACAGGTCCTTCCAATGTTTACTGCATGTTATGTCTCAATTTACTCATTATATTCCAAAGCATTATCTTCTGAAATAAATCAATCTAATCTACATTTTACTGAATTAAGACAAGCTGTTTCTGCATTCTCCCAAGGGAATGTGTTCCACAGACTGACAACTGACTCACTGAAATAGTGGACTTGTATTTTCCCTGGGCCAGAATCAGAATCTTTCAGCCAGCCTCCAAGTTTCCATATGACAGGGATTTGTTTTAAATGATGGATTGTGGCAGGCTGAGTGAGGTGGCTGTGCAGGTGGAGAGTGTTTGGAAGTTGGGGACAGTTGTGATGAGAATAGCTGTCAGTGCTTCAGGCAGGCCTAAAGGCCTTCCTCATCTTCCTGGAATGTACAGCAGCTGCAAACCATTCTGTAAAGAAGTCACCCCAGTTTCATCTGTCAAACTGTTATATAGTCATAGGGACATACAGCACGGAAACAGACTCTTCGGTCCAACTCATCCACGCTGAACAGATATCCAAACTTAACTGAGTCCCATTTGCCTGCACCTGGCCCATATCCTACTAAACACTTCCCATTCATATAACCATCCAGATGCCTTTTAAATGTTGCAATTGTACCAGCCTCCACCAGTTCCTCTGGCAGCTCATTCCATACATGCACCCCCGTTTATGTGAAAAAGTTGCCCTCAGGACCCTCTTAAATCTTTTCCGTCTCATCATAAACTTATGCCCTCTAGTTCTGAACCCCCTTCCCCCCTCCTCCACCACAGGGAAAAGACCTTGTCTCTTTATTCTATCCATGCCCCTCATTATTTTATAAACCTCTATAAGGTCACCCCTCAGCCTCCAAAGCTCCAGGGAACACAGCCCTAGTCTATCCAGCCTCTCCCCATAGTTAAAATCCTCAAACTCTGGCAACATCCTTCTGAGTCTTTTCTGAACCCTTTCAAGTTTCACAGCATCCTTCCAATAGAAAGGAGACCAGAATTGCACACAATATTCCAAAAGTGTTCTCACCAATGTCCCGTATAGCTGCAACATGACCTCCCACCTCTGATACTCAATGTTCTGTCCAATAAAGGAAAGCATGTCAAACGCCTTCTCCTCTATCCTATCTACCTGCGACTACACTTTCAAGAAACTATGAACCTACACTCCAAGGTCTTTTTGTTCTGCAATACACCCCAGGATTTTACCATTAAGTGTAAATGTCCTGCTGTGATTTGCATTTGCAAAATGCAACACATCGTATTTAACTAAATTAAACTCCATCTGCCACTTCTCAGCCCATTGATCAAGATCCCATTGTATTCTGAGGTAACCTTCTTTGTTGTCCACTACACTTTCAATATTGGGTTCATCAGCAGACTCACTAATTATACCTCCTATGTTCATATCCAAATCATTTATATAAAAGATAGAAAGCAGTGGACACAGTAGTGTTTCTTTTGGCACTCCACTGGTCACAGACCTGCAGTCTGAAAAGCAACCCTCCACCACCACCCTCTATCTTCTACCTTTGAACCAGTTCTATATTCAAATGGCTAGTTCTCCCAGTGTTCCATGAGATCTAACCTTACTAACCAGTCTACCATGAGAACCTTGTCGAATGAGAACCTTACTGAAGTCCATATAGATAACGTCCACCACTCTGCCCTCATCAATCCTCTTCATTATTTCTTCAAAAAGCTCAATCAAGTTAGTGCGACAAGTTAGTGCACAAAGCCATGTTAAATATCCCTAATCAGCCTTTCCAAATCTATGTACATTCTGTCCCTTAGGATTTCCTCCAACAATTTGCTCACCACTACCACAGACTCACCGGTCTATAGTTCCCTAACTTTTCCTTACCACCTTTCTTAAATTGTTGCAACACATTAGCCAACTTCCAGTCTTCCAACACCTCACCTGTGACTATCAATGATCCAAATATCTCAGCAAGGGGACCAGCAAACACTTCCCTAGCTTTCCACAGAGTTATAGGGTACACCTGATTGGATCCTGTAGCTTTATCCACCTTTATGCGTTTCAAGACATCTAGCACTTCCTCCTCTGTAATATGGACATTTTTCAAGATGTCACCATCTATTTCCCCACATTCTGTATCTTCCATGTCCTTCTCCACTGTAAACACTGACGCCAAATACTTGTTTAGTAATTCCCCCATCTCCAGCAGTTCCACACATAGGCTGCCTTGCTGATCTTTGAAGTGTCCGAATCTCTCTCTCGTTACCCTTTTGTCCTTAATGTATTTATAAATTCTCTTTTGATTCTCCCTAACCCTATTTGCCAAGGCTATCTCATGAGCCCTTTCTGCCCTCCTGATTTCCTTCTTTAGTATACTCCTACTGCCTTTAGACTCTAAGGATTCACTCGATCTTTGCTGTCTATATCTGACATATGCTTCCTTCTTTTTCTTTACCAAAACTACAGTTTCTTTAGTTGTCCAGTATTCTGTACACATACCAGCCTTTCCTTTCACCCTAACATGAGCATACTATCTCTGGATTTTCGTTATCTCATTTCTGAGGGCTTCCCATTTTCCAGCCGTCCCTTTACCTGTGAACGTCAGCGCCCAATCAGCTTTTGAAAGTTCTTGCCTAATACTGTTAAAATTGGCCTTCCTCCAATTTAGAACTTCAACTGTTAGACGGTGCCTATCCTTTCCCATCACTATTTAAAAAATAATAGAATTATGGTCTCTGTCCCCAAAGTGCTCCTCCACTGCCACTTGCCCTGACTTATTTTCTCATACGTATATTCATATAATGAAGAAAAAAGTTTTCTTGTACACAAATTTGTCTCCATCTAAATCTTTAACACTATGGCAATCCCAATCTATGTTTGGAAAGTTAAAATCCCCTACCATTACCACCCTATTATTCTTACAGATAACTGAGATCCCCTTACAAATTTGTTTCTCACTTTCCCATTGACTACTGGGGGGAACTATGGTAAAATCCCAATAAGGTAATCTTCCTTTTCTTATTTCTCAGCTCCACTCAAATAACTTCCCTGGATGTATTCTCAGGAACATCCTCCCTGAGGACAGCCATAACGTTATCCCTTATGAAAAACGCCACTCCCCCTCCTCTCTTCCCCCCGCTTTCTGTCCTTCGTATAGCAGTTGTATCCTGGAACATTAAGCTGCCAGTCCTGTCCATCCCTGAGCCACGTTTCTGTAATTGCTATGGATATCTCAACCATGCCCTGAATTCACCTGCCTTCCCTGTTAGGCCTCTTGCCTTGAAATAAATGCATTCTCTACCTCATTCTCTGCTTTGTTCCTGACTGCCCTGACTGTTTGACCTGTTCTTTTTCCCAATTGTACCTGTCTCAGAGTGATCTCTTTCCTCATTATTTCACTGGGTTCACCCCTCAACCCCCATCCCCCTCACCCCCACCTGACTGGTTTAAATCCTCCAAGTAGCTCTTGCAAATCTTCTTGCCAGTATATTTGTCTCCTTCCAATTCAAGTGCAATCCATCCTTTTTACCAGACCACTTCTACCTCTGAAGAGATTCCAATGATCCAAAAATGTGAACTCTTCTCCCCTGCACCAGCTCCTCAGCCACATATTAATCCGCTCTATCTTCATTTTCCTACCCTCACTAGCTCCTAGCACCGGGAGTAATCCAGATATTACTATCCTCGAGGACCTTCTTTTAAAATTCATGCCTAACTTCCTATATTCTCCCATCAAAATCATATCCTTTTATCATCCTATATCATTACTTCCTTTGTGTACAACCACCTCCTGCAGGTCCCACTCCCCTTTGAGAATATTCTGCACGCTCTCTGAGAAATCTTTGATCCTGGCACCTGGGAAGCAACACACTTTTCTGATTTCTCGCTATTGGCCATAGAAACGTCTGTCAGTGCCTCAGACTAGAGAGTCCCCTATCACAATCGATCACTTGGAACCTGACCTACCTCTCATTTCATTAGAGCCAGTCTCGGTACTAGAAACCTGGCTGTTCGTACTATATTCCCCTGAAAGTCCATCAGTCCTTACATTTTCCAAATCAGCATTCTTGTTTGAGCTGGGGATAACCACAGGAGACTCCTGCACTACCTGCCTCCCTCTTTTACACTCTCACTGTAGACATAATCATCAGTAACATGGAAACTCTCCCTAATCTCCCATATCCGACTGGAAGAGCACATCACTCTACTAAAGGCCATCTTTGCACTTTAACAATCTAGAGACCCAGAAAATAGCACAGTCACATGGTCCTAAAAACACTGATCCAAGCTGACTGAGTACCTATGTTTTATATTTTAAATTTTAATCAAGAAATGAATCTCAATAAAAAACATAACCAAAAAGAACCCACTCTCCTCATTATTAAAAAAAATAACAAGGTTACACTTAAAAACCATGCACTTATCTGCTCCTGTGCTGTGAGCTCTCCCACACAGATTCCTCTAAGATTAGCTGTGAATATTGCTGTTTGGTAGTTTTTGTTAAACGCACTCTGATGTCCAGAAATACTTGAACTCAAACAGCAAAGACAGAAGCTGCACAGATTCACTGCTGTGTCACTGTCTCTCTCTCTCTCTCACTGACCATGTCATCTCTATTTTTCTTTCTCTACCTCCTTTTAAAAGTGCCATTGTTTTGAATTTTTTTTCCCCGAAAAGATCCAAAACAATGCAATGGCTTTTAAAACAGTAATTACTGCTCCTGGAATTCGTGGAAATCAGCCCCAATACCTAAATTACCTCAAGAAAGGAGCAGCTGTTACAGCCACAATTCTTTCCCCGCCTCCACCTTGGACTACCCAGAATTTTTCTCTTGTCTGAAAAGGTATTTTTAAATTTACACTATAAAATGTCAAAGGGAGAGGCGCATCAATCTTGATATACCCAGCCCCTCACTTGTCCCCCACCACAGTCTTAGCTCTTTTCAAGCTAGGAAACCTTTGATTCAGTTTCGAGAGCCCTGTTTGCCACCTTTACTCAGACAGGAGGCCCACCCTTTAGGCTTTGCTAGCCTTCCAAGTAAAATCACAAGGAGTGGCTATTTCTCATATAATGCAGATTTCTTTTTTCACAGGCCTTCAGAAGTTCACAGGGAAATTTATGCATATTGTCCCTAATTTTTAAACCTACCCTCCACCTTCCCTATCATGGTTCCAGGCATAGACTATAAAGCTGGTTTGACATTTTTGGACAAGGATTGCAGAATGGAATTTGTCTTGTTGTTAAACATTCTTTTGTAGAACTGTGCGCAAATTATTCAATATTTAAAGGATGAGTTCCAATGAAGAGTCAAAACATTAATGCCGGTTTTCACTCCACAGATTCTGCCAGAACTGCTGAGGCTCTCTCACGCTTTCCATTTTTGTATCAAATCCTTACTGTCTGTCCCAGCTTAAAGTTGTAGAGTATTAGTCATTATTTAAAATCTCAAACTCATTGTGTACAAAACATCTTGGGTTGACGATGCCATTGATTTCTCTTTCAGATTATCTTCTATTACTACATGGGGGGAGATATTTTTGGATCGTTAACAGTTTACCAAATAACTCTCTCCCATTATCAAACATTACTTTTTAATTTGACTGGGGACCAAGGCCATTACTGGCAGCGAGCTGAAATCAACCTTAGTGCTGACGAGGACTTTGAGATCATGTTAGAAGGATGGGTCGGAAAGGGGTCAAAAGGAGTCATAGCACTCGATGACATCACTTTTACAAAGGAGTGCATCAGTTCTCCCTTTGCATTTCATCCCGAACCAACTCTGCTTCCTCCATCAGGTATGTAACAGCCAATTAATTAAACTGTGTAACCAGATTTCCACATTATTTAACGCAAGCCATTAAAACTTTGAATGTAGCTGCCAGAATTAAAGGGCTTTTGGTAATTTTACAAGCTTTAAGGAGTAATTGTAATTTTTAAATTTCTCATTAGATATGAGTGTTAATGTTCTTGATATTTAAGTAACATTTTCTCTTTAACTCTTATATGTAACAGTCAATGTTTCTTTTTGGCTTAGACAAGAAAGTTCTTGATTGAGAGTGGCACGGTGGCTCAGCGGCTAGCACTGCTGCCTCACAGTGCCATGGACCTGGGTTCATTTCTACCCTCAGGTGACTGTCTGTGTGGAGTTTGCACATTCTCCCCATGTCTGTGTGCGTTTCCTCTGGGTGCTCTGGTTTCCCCTCACAGTCTAAAGCTGTGCAGGTTAGGTGGAGTGTCCAAAAATGTGCAGTCTAGATGGGTTAGCCATAGGAAATGCAAGGTTATAGGGATAGGGTAGTGGAGTGGGTTCGGGTGGGATGCTCTTCACACCGATAGGCCTGCTTCCACACTGTAGGGATTCTATGCTGATTCTACTGTTTGAGAGAGGTTGTAGTTTATTCATCAATGGGATGTGGGTGGTGCTGGCTGGAACAGCATTTATTGCCCTCCCCTAATTGCCACTGAAATTATTGCCTGCTGGGTAATTTCAGAGGACAATTAAGAATCAGTCACATTATTGTGATTCTGGAGTCATAGGTAGGCCAAACCAGATAAGGATGACAGGTTCCCTTCTCTGAATGAAAATGTAGTTAGTTAAATAGCTAACTCAGACTTGTACAAAAGCAGAACAGAACCGACTTATCTAAATCACAAGCAACAGGGTTTGCAGAGCACAGCCAGAATAGAGTGGCATGTTTGGGGAGTTTGATAGTGTGGGAGATCAGTGAAGTAGGGAGATGAACACATACTTTTACTTTCCCTTTCCTAATGCTTTCGGATCACACCACGTCATCTGCAGACAGCTAGATTCTTAAAAAGTACAACAGAAGTGAAAATTACAAATATAATTTCACTGTTCAAGAAGGGAAGCAGGCAGAAAACAGGAAACTATCGGCTATTTGCTTGACAGCATTGTGGTGAATGTGTTAGAATTCATCATTAAGGAGTTTACATTTGGGCTATAGAAAATTCAGGGTAATCAGGAAGAAAGAGGATGGTTTTGAGAAAGGTAAAGCATATTTTACCAATTTATTCTTTGAACTCCATGCACTGTGAATAAAAGCAAGCCTATTGCCAGAGTCAGACAGTCATACAATACAGAAATGGACCCTCCGGTCCAATTCCTCCCATGCTGACCATATTCCGAAAGTAAAGTAGTCCCACTTGTCTGTATTTGGCCCATATCCCTCTAAACATTTCCTATTTGTGTATCTGTCCTAATATCTTTTAAATGTTATAACTGTACCTGCATCTACCACTCCCTCTGGCAGCTCATTTCCTACATACACCACCATCTGTGTGAAAAGATTGCCCCTTGGGTCCCTTTTAAATCTTTCCCCTCTCACCTTAAACTTATGTTGTCTAGTTTTGAACTCCCGAACCAGAGGAATAAGACCTTGGCTATTCGCTCTATCCATGCCCCTCATGATTTTATAAACCTCTATAAGCCCCAGCCTATTCATCCTCTCTCTAGAGCTCAAGCCCTGCAATCCCAGTAACATCCTTGTAAATCTTATCTGCACCCTTTCAAGTTAAACAACATCTTTCCTCTATAGCAAGGAGACCAGAACTGAATACAGTATTCTAAAAGTTGCCTTACCAATTTCCTGTACAGCTGCATAATGATGTCCCAATTCTTATACTCAATGAATTGGCCAATGAAGGCAAGTATGCCAAACACTTTCTTCACCACCCTGTCTACCTGCGATTCTACTCTCAAGCAACTTCTTCACTGTCCACTATACCACCAATCCTGGTGTCACCTACAAATTTACTAACCATATTTCCTATATTCACATCCAGATCATTTATATAAATGACAAAAAAGTGGACTTAGCACCGATCCTTGCAGCACATCGTTGGTCACAGGCCTCTAGTCTGAAAAACAATCCTCTACCACCACCCTCTGTCTCCTACAATCAATTTTGTATCTAATTGACTAGTTCCACCTCGATTCCATGTGATCTAAAACTTGCTAACCAGACTACCATGTCCGCGTAAACCAAATCACCCGCCGACATTTCCGCCATCTCCAAAAAGACCCCACCACCAGGGATATATTTCCCTCCCCACCCCTTTCCGCCTTCCGCAAAGACCGTTCCCTCCGTGACTACCTGGTCATGTCCACGCCCCCTATGACCAACCCTCCCATCCTGGCACTTTCCCCTGCTACCGCAGGAACTGTAAAACCTGTGCCCACACCTCCTCCCTCACCTCTATCCAAGGCCCTAAAGGAGCCCTCCACATCCATCAAAGTTTTACCTGCACATCCACCAATATCAT
>NC_057714.1:76461525-76472104 GCF_004010195.1 Chiloscyllium plagiosum
AGTCGCCTGAGGCGGGAATTGAACCCGGGTCTCTGGCGCTGTGAGGCAGCAGTGCTAACCACTGTGCCACCGTGCCGCCCACTAATCTAGCTTATCTCTCCACGCTTCAGGCTCTCTGCCTTTATTCCTGATGAAGGGCTTTTGCCCGAAACGTTGATTTCGAAGCTCCTTGGATGCTGCCTGAACTGCTGTGCTCTTCCAGCACCACTAATCCAGAATCTGGTTTCCAGCATCTGCAGTCATTGTTTTTACCACGTGGAACCATTTTTGACTCGCCTTGCTGAAGTCCATATAGACAGCATCCAACAATCTGTTTTTTTATCGATCTTCTTTGTCACCTCTTCAAAAAACTCAAGTTAGTGAGACCCGATTTCTCACGCACAGTTTTGGGGAATTTGGCCCAATGGTGTTTATCTTGAGGTTGTTGAGTCTTGTCTTATACTTTGCAAAACAAAGGAAAGGGTGAATGATGTATATACTATTTAGGTTCTACAAGATTTATAAACCCAGATTAAAATAATAAACAGGAACAGTAAAAGCCCTGCTGAATCATAGATTAGTAACAAAATGGCAACAGCAAAGAAAGACAATATGCAGTCTTCTATATTTGTGAAGGGCCTGATTAAGATTGGCAATGACCATGTAAAGTCATGAGTCAGGTCTGATAAGTCAAATGCTTTCATGAACAAACTATTAAAAGTCTGCTGCTGAGAAGAGCAGTCAGTTCAAAGAATGAAACATGCTATAGGCTACTTAACAGCAGCATTTTCATCTTCCAAAGACAGCTGGTAATTTTAGGACATAGTATGGAGGCAGTTCTGGTAAGATGTGTAGCTTTCTCTTGTTCAGTTGTAGTGTCAGCTAGAAAGAAATGTAAAAACAACAAAAAATGTTGTAAATATTAAAGGACAACTAACATGCCTTCAATTACAGTAGAGGAGTTTCATATTCTAATAATGCCAATGGCACGCTATAGGTAACAGAATCAAAGTGAAAGTGGAATGAATCATTGTTATACAAACGACATCCTTTAAAGGATTAGAAAGATTGACGTTCTTACAGAAGCTTCTAGATCACACTTAATGCTCAAGCATTGGTTTGTGGGGATATCAAAATCACATTGAAAAGCAATTTGATACTTATTCATGTAGCTAATGGAAAATGCACAAACCTGATCATCTCTAAGTTTGTAAATTTTGTGACTGGTGTTGTGAGTAGAATATCCAATAGCAGCTAAAATTGCTAAATCTATTTTTTAACAAATTATAACTGAATTTAGATCATTGTTTTCAGCATAATCTCCTTGGTAAATGGAAATATGGGATTAGAAAAGTAGATACCATTACAAATTTATTTAAACTTGTGCAGAAAATAGAAGACATATTTATGTTTTTGTTTAATTTACAATGCATTAGGGCATTGTACACTTTTACTAATGAGGCAGTTGGGAAAATGAGACTATTAAATTACCTGTTATACATGATAAACTTTTGAAAGGCCAAAATATTGAAATGTTCCAGAATATTAAATTAAATGTATTTTTATTTTTAAAATGTACTTAATACGGAAAAGTATCTTCTTTGACATAGAAAGGAGAAGGGAACTATTATTAAAAAACCTCACGCTAGAACTAACCATTTAAAGAGCACTCTTTTCTCCTGCAATATAAGTTGTTGTGTTCTTTTGAATTTGGCAATTTTATGTTTCCCCTGATGAGTACGACACACAAAACCTTTGATAACATGGCTCTCTTTTCAACAAAACATACTTGTGTATACATATATGACACTGTTAACACAAAGATGAGGGATGTTCCAGTTGTTTGAGATGGGATGTGTGTTCAGTTAGTTGATTTCAGCTGGTGTGTGACTGTTGAGACGATATAATTAGCCTTTGTGCCCCAAGGCTGAAAACTGTTAAAATTAATTAAGGGCCCAGACTTGCTCAATGAAGATTAATGCCTCCTGGAATATGCTGGCAATAGCTGAGGACTGGACCAGGTTTAGCTCTTTTTATACTGTAGTCAAATTGCCTAACAATGCATACTGCTGACCAAAATCAATGACATCGGTGAAGTATCAGAAATCTGATATGAAATATTCAACTCATCCATACTCACTGTTGTGGTAAAGTGGGGGAGGATCCTATGGAGGACTGTCTGGTTATATTGCAAATTTGTGAGTGGCAAGCAGCTTTTCCTGTAGTTGCTCTCTCTTTAAATTAAGTAAAATCAAAAATTAGGCAAGATTGTTTAATAGAAATTATTCATTTTAACATTTCAGAACAAACTTAAATCATTGAGTTGGTAATTTAGAATAATACTTTGTTAAATCCCGTTTCATTTGCTGTGTTTGGTAAGTCATCACAATGAAGAATATATTGATCTAAGAAGTTTTAAACGAAATAAATAACTCTAAGGTGGTAATAAATGTACTAACAGAATTAACTACTATTGAAAGACATAAGGATCAATATCTATTGACTGCAAATGACACTTCAGTGATTCCTTCATAAGCCATTTAAACTGATTCACAGGAATTCTTTCCTCGTTTGCAGGACTCTGTCCACAAGGTTATTTGGAGTGCCAGAATGGAAATTGTTACCAACCAGATCAGAGATGTGATTTTGTGAATGATTGCAGTGACAATACAGATGAGAGAGAATGTGGAACATCCTGCACCTTTGAGACTGGACAATGCGGTTGGAAAAATTCCCTGGCAGATAACTTTGACTGGATCTTGGGGCAGGGTTCATTTCAGAGTCTTCGGCCGGTGAACGATCAGAGCCTAGGAAATGAGAATGGTAATTTATTAATTTGTGTTGCATTCTAATATACTATAATGGAACTTAAAGGAAGTAAATAATTGTGTGAACGTACCATTATTGAATTGGTTTGGCAAATCCTTTGTAATTGTTTGCCAGATGCCTGACGTGATGACACAATAATAGAAGAGCCATTTGTGTGGAATATTAATAATCCATACAAACGACAATGATTAACTGTTCTTCCTCAAAATATGGACAATAGTTCTTTGATTATTCATCTGCAGACGTTATAGTAGATTTAACTATAAAAGTGCATGTTGGTTTCCTGTTTTTAATATTCATTGACAGGATGACGGCATTGCTGGCAGGCCAGTATGTGTTGCCCATTCCCAATTGCCCGGAGGTAGTTAAGAGTGAACCACATTGCTGTTGGTCTGGAGTCACATGTAGGCCAGACCAAGTAAGGATGACAGATTTTTTTCTGAAAGGACATCAGTGAACCAGTTGAATTTTTTCCAATAATCGACAATGGATCTATGGTCATCATTAGACCTTTATTTCCAGATTTAAAAAAAATAATAATTTCAAATTAGATGCCCAGAACATTACCAGAGTGTCTGGATTAACAGTCCAGCAATAAACCCACTAGGCCATCACATCCTCTATCTCTTTTCACATAGAGATTAACATAACATTATCATAATGATAACTGGTAATAGGAATTGCAAATCAACAGTGTACTGAAGGATATTTTCTTGACAATTGCCTCAAGTAGCAAGCAAATTTTTTTTTAAATCCATGTTCAGAATGAATTGGTACTGAAAACCCAAAATTGAAATTATTTCGATTTCATTGTGGCCAAACCAATTGTCACCTGACAACATATTCACTGAAATTTGATAGCACCATCCGTGGTTTTCAGACATTAAACAAATCCTTTACACTTCAACATTTGAGGAGGGAGACTTTATTTCATATAATATCGGATTGTGTCATCTGCCCTGCTGGTGTAGAGCAGGAAAGGAACATAAGAGCAAACACTTTTATTCCTCTGCTGTATCCAAGAATTGTACCTGGGTACATGTACCTAAGATGTCACCATAAGAAAGCATACATTGGAAAAGCTTTTCGTTGTACTCCTACAATTTTGAACAACATTCTGGAATCAGTGAGGGGAGCAAGGACAATCTGCAACTCCATGACCTGGCATATCTCCCACTCTGCCATTACCATCACACCATGGGAGAATGCCGGTACACCAATGAGAGCATGTCAGGATCAGCCCAGGAATACTAAACAAAAGGTGTAAAACTGGTGAGACTACAATATAGCATTGTTTGCATGCCAAAACAGCATTAACAGCAAGCAATAGGCAGAGCCATGCAGTTATGTAACCAACAGATCATATCTTAGCTTTGCAATCTTTCCATATTTAGTTATAAATGGTGGTGGATAACTAAATAGCTCACTGGTCGAGCAGGCTCCACAAAAGTCCATGACCAGTGTGGTGGGGTGGGGAGTGCCCAGTACTTCAGTCTAATCATCAACCAGAAGTGCCAAGTGGAAGATCCATCTCAGCCTCCTCCCGAGATCGGCAGCATCACTAATACCTGTCTTCAGCAAATTCGATTCACTCCACGTGATATCAAGAAATGGTTGGATGCACTAAACACTGCAAATGTTCAGGGCCCCAACAACATTCTGGCAATAGTACTGAAGATACATGCTCCATAACTTGCCACCCTTCAAAGCAAGCTGTTCTAGGGCAGCGGCAAAACTAATGTGGAAATTCCCAGGTTCGTCCTACACATAACATAGGACAAATTCAATACATCTAATTACTGCCCTATTAGTCTACTTTAGGTCATCAGTAAAATGATTGAATAGGTCATCAACAATACTATCAAGCAGCACTAGCTCAGCAACAACCTACTCATTTGACACTCAGTTTAAGTTCCACAAGGCCATTCACATCGCGACCTCATTACAGCTTTTATTAGTCACAGCCTGTGCAATAACAACCCATTATTCCAAATCTGCTTTTCTGCCTATTAGTGAATCATTATTCCATGCTCAGTACATTCCCTCTATCCTATTTGCTTTATGTGCCCAAGTTACAGATATAGATACAGGTCGTTCTGCTATAAAACAGTTGTGTTCTTCTGCAATCTCGCACTGTAGAAAAGTGCACCAAGGAAAACTGCTATCGAAAATCACACTTTAGAAGTCAGTCGAAAGTTTGCGTTATCCAACCAGTGTCCACAATCAATCACATTATAGCCAATTCTCACTGATGAAACGCACATTATAACGGAATGACCTGTAGATGCCATGGTCCATGCCTGAAACAAGCATTAGGTTTATTTTTATCTGCCATTTACAAATAAGGGAGCCTAACACCTCTGCCATATTAGTTTGCTCTGAATTAGGGTCTTCTGGTCCTCGTCAAAGAAACATTTGGGGAAAGATCTTTTTGCATGGTGCCAATGCTAGTGGCAGTAAGCAGCACATGTCGTATTCAGAGAGTACAGCAAACAGATGCAATTGTGAAAAATGTGGAGCTGGGACTTGCAGCAGTACTCCACCTCTTTTCATTCATTCACAGGATAAGAGTGTCACTGGCTCGGCCCACACTTATTGTCCAGTTAAGAGTTGATCACCTTGTTGTGGATCTGGAATCAGACCAGATTAAGGATGGCACATTGAAGGAACAGCACCTTATCTTCTACCTGGGCAGCTTACAGCCAAGAGGACTCAACGTTGATTTCTCCAATTTCAAATAAACTCCCTCTCCATCCCCCGACTCCCCTCCCAGCTCCACCCCATCCCTTCCACTGCTCCCTGCCACCAACCGGATTCATTCCTTCCATTGCCCAACCAGGTCGTACCTTCTACCCGTCTTCATCTATCCCTACTTCACCACCCTTCCCCACCCAATCCTTTATCTGCGGCTCCCCCTATGCCCACACCCAGTCTTGAAGAAGGGTTACACCCGAAACGTCGACTTCTCCACCTCCTGATACTGCCTGGCCTGCTGTGATGTGCTAACATGGCAGGCAATTAATACATAGCAATTTCCCAACAGTATGCTAATTATCAGAAAATTATGATGTTGGTTCAAGAGTAAAACTTATTCAGGAAACAGGGGATAGCTCTCCTGTTTCTCTCCAAAATAGTGCCATTTGGATTTTTTTCCACCTGAAAGAATCTTAGATTCAACACCTCATACAATCTCCAACAGTACTGTAATGGAGTGTGATTTTTATACTCAAATCCAGTGTTGATGTTTGAACCCTGAATATTTTGATTCAGAGGTGACTGCCTCCAACTGAGCCTCCAATCTGCCCATTTTGGGCATGGGCATTTGTCTCTCCATGTGTGATACCAAAATAGATTATTTATTTTGATGACTACAGTAAGCCTCAGCAATATGTGCCTCTCATAACCTCTGCCAAATGAACAGTGAGCAATTTAGCAACATGTTGAATTCTAGACCTGCTCCTTCAGATGCAATATAAAGAATTTATATCAAGGTGAGTCTTCCACAGGGGCTATATGGAACTATGGAAAGTACAGGAGACTATGGAGCCCATCATGTCTGCACTAACTCTCTGAGTATTTAAACTTGGTTCTAATCATATGCTATTTTCCCACAAACCTGCATTCTGTTTCAATTTAAACAATCATCTAAGTACCTCTGGAATGCTTCAATTCAACCTACCTTCATCACATTACCAGGCAGTGCATTCTAGACCCTAACTGCTTGCTGATGAAGGGCTTATGCCTGAAACGTCAATTTTCCTGCTCCTCGGATGCTGTCTGACTTGCTGTGCTTTTTCAGCACCACACTCTCGACTCATCTGCATGATTCATGTTAAGAATGTATCAGCATTATTACGATGATATGGTGCTCAAAACTGTACACAATTCTCCAGCTGAGTTCTAACTCGTATCTTATATAAGTTTAGCTCATGTAATTTTAGCATAATCTCCCTGCTTTTGTATTCCATATCCCTATAAACAAAGCCTAGAAAAATGTATGCTGCACTAAAAGCTTTTCTGCCACCTTTCGTATCTTATGTACACTCTGGAGTCCCTGCTCCTGCACATCCTTTAAAATAGTAAGTTTTAATGTCTCTCCATATTCCTTGTATCAAAATGTAGTGCCTCACACTTCTGTACATTGAACTTCATCAGGCAACTATCTGCCCATGCCCCCATATCATTGTTCTTTTGAAGTTCCACACTGTTTTCCTCACAATGTTTAATTTCCCAAATTTTGTTTCATCCACAAACTTTGAAATTGTCCCCTGCACATAATGTTTTCGATTAGTTAAAAATATCAAAACTCAAGGGTCTCTCGGGAACTCCACTACAAACCTTCTTCCATTAATCATTTCCCATTCCTAAATATTTCCTGTCCCTCTTCTGAATCAATCAATGTTTTTCATTTACTATTAATGCTATCCAAATAGGTTTTTCTCGAAGATTCCCCATCGCTAAAGTTAATCTCATTATTCTGTAATTGCTAGGCTAATGGTCACAATATTTTTGAACAAGTGCATAATGTTTGCAATTCTCTAATCCTCTGACACTACCCCAAATCCAAAGTAGATTGAAAGATAAGTTCCAATGCCTCTCTAATTTCCACTCTTAATTCCTTCAGTATTCTTGGGGTATATCTTATCTTGGCTCAGTGTCTTACAACTGTCGAGTACCGACAACTTGTGTAATACCTCCCCCTTGTCAGTTTTTATCACTTCTAGTGACTGAATTTCCTCTTTTTTCACCATGGTCTGGGCAAACTCATCATGCCCTAGGCAGCTTGTGCCTTGTAGGTAAAGACCAATGCATAGTATTAATTTAACACCCCATCCATGATTTTACCTCTAAGTGTAAAACCGTTTTTTTGCCTCCTTTTATCACCCTTTTACTACTTGTGTGTTTATTGAACACATAGAGATTTCCTTCTGTGTTGGCTGCCAGTCTTTTCTCATAATCCCTTCTTGCTTCTCATGTTTGTAACTTCACCTCTTTTCTGAACCTTCTGTATTCAGGTTGGCTCTCAACTGTTTTTACTACCTGACACCTGTCATAAGAACACTTTATCTTCTTTAACTTGATTTCTCACTCCATTATAAAACAGATCTTTGGGGTATCCTTTTGTGGTTATGTTAATTAAAATTAAAAAAAAATGTTTTACCAAAGGCAGATCATAGGCTCCTGATATGGTCGCAAGTGGTATATTAGAGTATTAGTGAGAAAACTGCATGCTGATGCAAGAGCAAGTTTCAATGAACAGATCACTGGCTGTTTCAGCAAGCAATGTGTTAGTTAGATGCCGAGTCAAGCGTCTGCTGAAGCTATTAGAGCTCCAACTCTTAGAGATCACTCATCGATGAAATATAGCATGTATCATGATCTGGTCAAGTGTATGGCAACAGCTGTTTGAGCAGATCCTTGAAGACTACTGATCCCTAATAATGCATAATGTCTGAGTATTTAGGGGAATCATGATTTCTGTGCAAAGGCAGAGATGGAGGTTGGTTAGCTCAGTTTAGCTGGGTGGCTGAGTTGCAATGTAGCATGGTGCTAATAGCATTGATTCCATTCCCATGGTAACCGACTAAAGTTACCATGAAGTATTTACCTTCTCATACTCTCCCTTCACCTGAGATGGTTTAACCTGCACCAGCAATATGATCTGGCTGGACTATGGCAACTTTACCTTTTACTCTGCAAAGAGGAACTTATTTTTAAAGATTCTTTAAGATGTTATTGCATTCTACATATAGCGGACTTGCTTCTAACCAAAGCAAAGTATCAAATTATACAAATTAAATGGTTTCTTACCAACAGCATGATTTTAAAAGCATTAAAAAGTCAACAGGTACAACCATCATCTACCTGCTTTGAGCCCTGAGGCAAGAGTAGTTTGTGTGCTGAATGTAAAGATAATCCATCACTGTGCTAGCTGTTTAGTAAACAGAACACTCAACAGCACAGCACGAGAGCAAACTGTAACCTAGAGCTGGTGAAAGTATTGAGATGGTCAACATGGGGTTTTTGGCTCCCATCAGCACAATCATTTTTCACAATTTAAATTTATTGACATCTGATTTGAAACAACATGGCAGCAGAATGCTTCAGTTAAGCAGCTTGTCTAACAAATGCCCAGTCATTGTAAAAGCAGCCAAACATTACAATACTTTCTGCCATTCCCATTTTGTCCGGCGTTTTGAATGACTAGATCACTGGGGCAGATGGAGAGCTCACTCTGAGATCTCTACTGATCCACAGTGGACCTGCATGGCAGAAAAATCCAAGATGAATTTATGTCCTTTTGCTATGTGGTAACATCTAGTTTGACTGATTTTTGATGATTCCCAGGTCCAAAATATTGCAATGCCTTTGTAAGATTTTATGAGTTTGTAAATTGGGTGATGATTTTTCTGATGTAAAATATAACTGAATGAATTAATTTACAAAATATGTGTGTCTTCCTAAGGTTAACAATCTCTAGATTATTGCCTTAGCCACATGTAAATTGGTATAGAGACACAGATTGAAAGAGTTAATAAATGACTGAAGGATCAGACTGGGAAAGCGGGGTTCCTCTTCACAGGAAATTGCACTCAGTCTAGTAGTGAAAGAGCTGTACTAATGATGCTGGCTGCTTCTGAACCAGAATGGGACCAATGCTCTCACAGAATTAATTAATTAGGACGGTGGGAATAGATTTAAACAAGTGTAGTCAGTGGTGAGGTGTCCTGGGGAAAGGGATCTACAAGAAATGAAATAAGCCAAAATACATATGAAGCAGGAGGTTTGGCCAGAATACAGATCATGGGTGGACATAACTGGCCAGGATCTATGACGAGACAAGGCTGTCAGAAAAGAGAAGATGTCAATATTAGGGTGAACCAGATGGGAGGGTGCAATGATGAGAAGCATTGGAAGAAAAACAGGCAACTGACAGGAAGAAGTGAAGGCACTTAATCAACCTGAGCTGTGGGGAACTTCAGGTAAAATGGAATAAGCTGAAAGTAGAAGATATATGACTGGGGGACACCTAGAATTACAAAACATGAGTAAGAATAAAATGACAGGAACTGCTTTAATCATCGCACAGAATTACATAAATTATCCACAAACAGGCCATTCCGTCCAATCAGGCCAATATTCTTCTCATCTTTCCTTGTCAGAATCTATCACGTACAGTCCTCAATTTTTGCTCCCCTCTTTTGATTATCTGCCTTCCCTTAAAGTGCACCCAAACCCCTTAGCCAGTATGTGTGATCACAGGTTGTAAAGTTTCAGTACACTTTGGGTAATGAAGTTTCTTTTGAATTTTCTATTTACTTTCTTGGCATCTATTTCTGGCCTCCAGCTTTCCCTGAAGTAAAAGTATTCTCCTTGTGTTTAATCTTGCAAAACCTTTCATATCTTTAAAGAGCTTTATTAAGTGAAGCTTCAGCCTTGTCGTTTCCAGAAAATAGAAACCCAGTCTATTTCATCCTTTATGGTTGATGTAATCTCACAATTCTAATACTATTGTAACAAAACCTTCAGGCTTCTATTGGTATTTTCATAAAATAGTGACCAGAATAGTGCAGCCTATCCGAGGATTATTTCTATTCCAATAGAAATAGGTCCAACTTCTGGGGTTCCATTTTTTTAAGGGACTATGAACGTGAGAACCATCTTTAACTGTTTGTGTACTTGAACCCTCCATTCCTCAAACTTGTTTAGACACTTGTTTTACAAGATATGGAGGAACCTGTGTTGGACTGGGGTGGACAAAGTTAAAAAT
>NC_057714.1:76472604-76475775 GCF_004010195.1 Chiloscyllium plagiosum
CAGATATTTCATCCCCTGTCTAGGTGACGTCATCAGTGCTTTGGAGCCTCCTGTGACGTGCTGCTGTACTGTGTCTTCTGGAATTTATTTGGTTCCGTTCCTGCTGCTTCCAGTTGCCAGTTCCGGTTGTTCAGGATAGTGGCCGGTATATTGGGTCCATGTCAATGTGCTTGTTGATGGAGTCCATGGTTGAGTGCCATGCTTCTAGAAATTCTCTGGCTGTTCTCTGTTTGGTTTGTCCAATGATGGTTGTGTTGTTCCAGTCAAATTTATGGTCCGTGTCATCTATGTGCATGGCTACAAGGGAAAGCTAGTCATGGCGTTTAGTGGCTAGTTGGTGTTCATGGATGCAGATTGCTAGTTATCGGCCTGTTTGCCCTATATAGAGTTTTGTGCAGTCTTTGCACGGAATCCTGTAAATTACTTTCATCTTGCACATGATGGGTATCGACTCTTGTCCTGGTGAATTTGTGTCTGAGCAGGGCTGTCGGTTTATGGGCTGTCATGAATCCCAGTGGTTGGAGAAGTCTGGCTGTCAGTTCAGAGATGTCTTTTATGTAAGGTAGCATGGTTAGTGAGTTAGGTCTTTGTATGTTCTCATCACATTGCTTGTCTATTAGGCAACTGCGGATGAAGTTGCGGGGATTCCCGTTCTGGGTGAATACTCTGTAGAGATGCTCTTCTTCTTCCCTTCATAGGTCGGGAGTGTTGCACTGTGTTGTAGCCCTTTTGAACAGGGTCCTAATGCAGCTTCTCTCACAAATCCAACCCAAACTCTGGATTAGATATGTGGACAACACTTTTGTTATCATTAAGAGAACAGAAATCGAGAACACACACCAGATTATTAACACCATGCTCACAGGGATCAGATTTACAAGAGAGGAGGAATCCAACAATCAATTCCCATTCCTGGATGTACCTGACAGCCAGGACTACGCATTCGAGTGGGATAACACAACGATGATAGGACCAGCCAAACAGAGGACTGCCAGAGAATTCCTAGAAGCATGGCAATCATCCACAGACTCCATCAACAAGCACATAGACCTAGACCCTAAATACCAGCCACTACAACAAACAACTGGAACTGGCAACTGGAAGCAGCAGAAATGGAGCCAAATAAATTCCAGAAGACACAGTACAGCAGCGCTTCACAGGAGGCTCCAAAGCACTGAAGATGTTACCTAGACAGGGAACGAAACATCTGTAAATCAACTTCCCAGCTTAGTGAACAAACCCACAACTATGACTTGCCTAACTATCTTGCTGATGTTTCTTAAAGAGGTAACAGAAAATATTGATGAGAGGAAGCTTGTTAGTGTGATGTACATCGACTTATAAAAGGTGTTCAATAGAGTGCTGCACAATAGACTTGTGCACAAAGTTACAGGTCATGAAGTAAAAGGGACAGTAACAATATGAATTCAAAATTGTCCGACGGACACAGAGTCATTTTGGTTAGCCTCAAGAAAGTTTGTAGGTGAATTCCCCAGGATTGGTATTGGGACCAAAACCAGAAATTGTTGTAGAAATTAAGCAGGTCTGGCAGCATCTGTAGAAAGAAAGCAGAGGTAATGTTTTGAATCAATGAGCCATTATTCAGAACTGATGGTCATTAGAAAAAGCGGTATCTATGTGGAAGACAGGGGGATGATGGTGGTATGTGATGGTCAGGTGGGACTGCAGTGGGGGGTGCAGAGTAGGTATGAGAGGATAGGTGGAGATGGAACTCAAAGAGAGAAAACAACAGGTGGGAGAGATAAGGATGGATAATCGTATAGAGAAAGAAAAGCTCGTAATGGGGACAAGTGCCAGGAACCTGGGGTCAGTCCCACCCTCAGGTGACTGTGAGGAGTTTGCTCATTCTTCCCAAGTCTGATTTGGCTTCCTCCAGGTGCTCTGGTTTTCTCCCACAGTCCAATGATGTGCAGGTTAAGGTGGATTGGCCATACTAAATTCTCCATAGTGTCCATGGATGTGAGGTCTAGATGGATTCGCCATGAGAAATAGAGGTTATGGAGGTGGGGTGGCTTACAATGGGGAGTGGCAGCAGGTGCTCTTCAGAGGGTCGGTGCAGACTCTATGGAATTAATAGCCTCTTTCCACACTAGACATTCAATGTTCTATCCTCTCATTCATTTCTCTGCACCTCCACCACCACCACTTCACCTTCAGCATAAATGCCACTTTATCCTAGCTGCTATCAATTCTGAAAAGAGTCATAAGACTTGAAACTTTAGTTCTGCTTTCTCTCCACAGATGCTGAGATTCTCCGGAAATTTGTTTCATTTCAGACTTTCAGCATCTGTTGTTTTCTGTTTTAATTTAGTTATGGGATCCTTGCTTTCCCTAACATATATAAATGATCAAAATTGTGGTGTTACATGGTCAATTTCAAAGTTTGCAGTCATTCAAGAGCTCAGGGAATTAGGCTGGAAGCTAAAAGCTAGGACAGACAGAGTCGTCATCTCTGGGTTGTTGCCGGTGCCACGTGACAGTGAGGCAAGGAATAGGGAGAGAGTGCAGTTGAACACGTGGCTGCAAGGATGGTGTAGAAGGGAGGGCTTCAGGTATTTGGACAATTGGACTGCATTCTGGGGAAGTGGGGACCTGTACAAACAGGACGGGTTGCACCTGAACCAGAAGGGAATCAATATCCTGGGGGGTAGGTTTGCTAGCACTCTGCAGGGGGGTTTAAACTAATTTGGCAGAGGGATGGGATCCGGACTTATAGTCCAGCAAGTAGGCCAGCTGTTTGTCAGGATGTCCAAGAATATAGGGAGGCTGTAATGAAGGTAGCACTGACAGGGAATACTTACGGACACAGAGATGGGTTCAAGTGTGTATACTTCAACGCAAGGAGTATCAGAAATAAGGTGGGTGAACTTAAGGCGTGGATCGGTACCTGGGACTACGATGTTGTGGCCATCACGGAAACGTGGATAGATGTGGGACAGGAATGGCTGTTGGAGGTTCCTGGTTACAGGTGTTTCAGTAAGATTAGGGAGGGTGGGAAAAAAGCAGGGGGGGTGGCATTGCTAATTAGAAATGGTATAACGGCTGCAGAAAGGAAGTTTGAGGGGGATCTGCCTCTGGAGGTAGTATGGGCTGAAGTCAGAAATAGGAAAGGTGCAGTCACCTTGTTGGGTGTTTACTATAGGCCCCCAA
>NC_057714.1:76477668-76489048 GCF_004010195.1 Chiloscyllium plagiosum
CTTGGTTACATGGAATAGGTTCAAGCGCCTGATTGGGCTCTGCCTGCTCCTATTTAACAGCTCGATGTGCTGACCAGACCCAACCTCTTCCTTGGAACAGGCAGGAGAATTGAATGTGTTGTCCCTCTTCTTGATCAGTAATTTCGATGGGCTGAATAGCTTCCAAATATCAGTGCGTAACAAGCTTGAGATGCTGAATGAGCTTCTCTTTTAACTGTGGAAATGTACAGTATCTGTCCGTGCTGTTGTATGAATGTCACAGGCACTTTAACAGCACATGACTGAATTTTGTCCAGGTTTTGCTGCACATGGACACAGATTGGTTCAGGAGCTGAGGGGGTGAGGGGCACATTGTTCTGAACATTGTGTGATCTTCAGTAACCCTCCCAACTTCTGATCTTGTGATGGCGAAAGACATTGATGAAACAGCTGAAGGTGTTTGTGCTAAGGAACTAACCTAAGGATCTCCTGAAGAAATGTCCGGGGACTGAGAAGACTGTCGACCATTGATCTCAAGCATCTTTCTTTGTACTCTGAAAGACCCCAACGAGTCGGGAGGTTACACCTAATTCCCATTCAGCTCAAATATATAGGTTGTCCCGATGACACCCTCAGTCAAATATTGCCTTTATATCGTGGCCATTCACTCTTCCCTGAGCCCCTATGTTCAACTCTTGTTCATATCAATAGGTGACGGTGCATTTCTTCTCACAGAGGATAATAGCTTTAAATTAAGGTTGTGTAGGTATAGGACAGATGTTAGGGGTAGGTTCTTTACTCAGAGAGTGGTGGGGGCATGGAATGCGCTGCCTGTGGGAGTGGTAGAGTCAGAGTCTTTGGTGACCTTTAAGCGGCAATTGGATAGGTACATGGATGGGTGCTTAAGCTAGGACAAATGTTCGGCACAACATCGTGGGCCGAAGGGCCTGTTCTGTGCTGTATTGTTCTATGTTCTATGACACAGAACTGCACAAGGACATTGACACTTTGGTAGAGTGGACAGATAGGTAGCAGATGAAGTTCATTGTTATGTTTGGTATAAAGAACAAGGAAAGACAGTTTAAAATATCAGGTACAATTCAAAAGGGTGTTCAGCAACACTGAGACCTGGGTATATATGTAAAAGGTAATGTTCTCACTAGAGTGAGACAAGGGATGGTAGTTTAACCTGAAGGTCCCCATGCCTCAGGTGAGGAGCAAGCTTAAGAAGAAGATTCATTCAAGATAACCTCAGCCAGTGGTGGATATTGAACCCAAACTGATGCCATTACCTTGCGTCACAAACTGGGTATCCAGCCAACTGCACTAACCAATCTCAATGACATGCCACTGTCTATAACTCCTTCTAAAAGCTTAATCCTAAATTCTTTAGGTAGCTAATGAGATTATCTACTATCTCTACTATTTTGGTGTGAATTTTCCAACCTTTGTTAGATTCTGAAATGTTCCTACAGACTGGAAAATAGCAAATGTAATCCTTCAGTTCGTAAGGGAAGGAGTCAGAAAACAACTTTCGGCAGTCACCTTTACATCTGTTGTGGGGCTGGTGTTAAAATTAACTGTTAAGCAAGTTATAATTAGGCATTTAGTGAACCTCAACATAATCGTGAAGAGCCTGCATTGGTTTTGTGAAAGAGAAAGTCTTTAACCAATTTATGGAAATTCCAAGAAGGAGTAACATTTGTTACGAATAAAGAGGCATTTATTGACAGACTCTACTTGGATTTCCAGAAGGTATTTGACAAGGTTTCATTTAATAGATTCAAAGTTTGTGAGAAGATTTGTAGCTCAGGTGCTCGTTGCTGTGGTTCTGTTCGCCGAACTGGAAGTTTTTGTTGCAAACGTTTCGTCCCCTGTCTAGGTGACATCCTCAGTGCTTGGGAGCCTCCTGTGAAGCGCTTCTGTGGTGTTTCCTCCGGCATTTATAGTGGCCTGTCCCTGCCGCTTCCGGTTGCATGGGATTTTGTACACTACATTAGTTTTGCTCTTGCTGGGCAACAACTCACCAGAACGAAGGACCCGATACCCAGCATGAGCAAAACTAATGTAGTGTACAAAATCCCATGCAAGGACTGCACAAAACACTATATAGGACAAACAGGAAGACAGCTAACGATCCGCATCCACGAACATCAACTAGCCACGAAACGACACGACCAGCTATCCCTAGTAGCCACACACGCAGACGACAAGCAACATGAATTTGACTGGGACAACACTACCATTATCAGGCAAGCGAAACAAAGAACAGCCAGGGAATTCCTAGAAGCTTGGCACTCATCCACAAACTCCATCAACAAACACATTGACCTGGACCCAATACACCGACCACTACAGCGGACAGCTGAAACTGGCAACTGGAAGCGGCAGGGACAGGCCACTATAAATGCCGGAGGAAACACCACAGAAGCGCTTCACAGGAGGCTCCCAAGCACTGAGGATGTCACCTAGACAGGGGACGAAACATTTGCAACAAAAACTTCCAGCTCGGCGAACAGAACCACAGCATTTAATAGATTATTGCATAGAGGAGAAGGTCATGGTGTATAGGGTAATATATAGGGATTGAAAATTGGCTGGCTTGCAGAAAACAGAGAGCATGCATAAATGTTTATTTATTCAGATTGGCAGGATATGATGAATGAGGTTTTTTTAGACAACTGATGTACCCCTCAACCTTTTATAATTTTTATCAGTGGTTTATATAATTGATTGAAGGTATGGTGGCAACTTTGAGGAAGATCCGAAGATATATAGGAAACCATACTAAAAGCAAATAGCTGCAAATACTGCAAATCCAAAATAATAGTAGAAAGTGCTGGAGAAGCTCAGCAAGTCTGGAAACAACCTTAGAGAGAAAAACAGAGTTGATGTTTTGAGTCCAGTATGACTCCTCTTTGGACTCAAATTATTAACTCTATTGTTCTGTCTTACCAAAACTGCCAGACCACCTGCATTTCTCCATTACTCTCAGATGTCATTATAGTTAGGAACGTATGTTGTGAGGGTGACATAACAAGGATGCAGATAGATTAACTGAGTCAGCAAAAATTTGTCAGTTTGAGTACAGTACAGAAAAATGTGAAGTTGTTCACATTGATGGGAAGAACATAAAAGCAACATATTATGTAATGTTGCGTATCGTGCTATCACCACCAGTAGGTGGCACAAAGGGCACTCTGGGTTGAATTTTAAGTTTTTTTTGGCTAAGTCTGAGTTACTTTACGTTTTATGGAGAATTTTCACCATGTGGCCTAATGAGCTGTATCTGACCAAACCACTTCATTATTTACCTACCCTGCCCCTGCACATGCACATGCAATTTCCATCCCACATGCTATTCCCACAAGAGCTCACTGTGCAATGGAGATCTTGAATTTCAGTGCCATTATTTGTGCCCGCGCCATATTTAAAAGATCATGGTCTGCCCAGACAAGCACTGCCATTCTGGTACTGCCCTGCATGGATCCCGACATTTTCCCCAGATATGACAGGCAGAGGAAAATTGGCGCTTCACTTTGAAAGGAGGGTGCTGGAACGCCTGAGTTGGTGGACAGTGGGACTTTGGCTTCCCCTCGATCAGGAGTAGAGGCCATGACACCAGGCCATGCCTACCTGCTTTGAAGTTGCCTGTAAGGTTCAATTACTCCGAGCTGTACTGTCGGAAGAATGTCAATGTCCTGCTCCACTCCACCAGGGTAAGTTCCACTATCTTCTCTCCGATATTTCTCACAGTCAGTCTATCTCTGCTACTGTACCCATCTTCCACCAAACCTCACTCACTACCACTCTCACAATTACCTGCAACATCTCCCCTCATTCGCTGTTACTCACTCCAAATTCCAGAACCCTCCTCTGTCTGTCCTCCATGCTGCCTACTCACTCACTCATGATATTCCCACCTGCACCAGCAGTTAAAGTTGTGCCAGCCACTTCCATCTCCTGTAATATCAGCCTTGCTCTCATTCCAGCCCACAATAGGTCTGGAATGGTCAAGATGGGTGGTGTTTTCCTGTCATTCAACTCCTCACCCCTTTGAGCAGAGGACCCTAACTCTGATTACCCCAAGTGGGCTCTCTTTTGCCCGAAACGTCGATTTTGCTGCTCCTTGGATGCTGCCTGAACTGCTGTGCTCTTTCAGCACCACTAATCCAGAATCTGGACTGGTACAGAAGACAGCCCTTCACATACTGTGCCAGGAATTGCTAGCAATGGCTATCCCCCCTTGATTTAACAGAGACCTGCTGACAGCTGTCACAAGCTTTCTGGCTTTGTGATGGTGCTGAATGGCACAGCAAGACAGACGTGATGTGAATCTGATATCTCTGGCTGAGAGAGCAAAATGCAACATGGCAATTCAAAGCAGAGATGCTGTGAGATAGACTTGGAGTGAGTGCCCGCATTAATAGCAAGCAAATCGACCGAGAGCCATAGCCTGGTTGTCTCCATGAGCTGAGTGTGTGTCCCTGAACAGTGTCATTGCAGCAACATTGCTGTGATAGCTACTGGTGCAGCATGACATGCAGTGTGAGTGTAAATGCATCCTGTAAAGGGATTGGAGATGTACTGTAGAGATTGTAAGAGTCCCAGTCTCTTCACAAAGGACTTAAAATTGCCGGAATGTATAAGGAATTTGTCTCCTACCTGATTACTGAATGTCTTTATTTTATTGTTTTAAGTTTCAGTGCCACAACTTCAATATGATTACTCCAAAAGGAAACAATTTGGAATTCTGTTCCCCTTGCCCAGTGTTGTCTCCTTACAACCTTCACCCTACCTCACCTCAATACCAAGGAAGGCTCTACCAAGGAGAAGAGGGGGTCGATGGAAAATCACAGGCCAGAGTGGATGCAGCTCCTGCTCCCCTCTGTCTCCTGCTGCTGGCCCTCGCCAACACCTCATCCAGGTTCCACAGATTCCAGCCATCAGCAGTGACCCCAAGCTCCCTGCTCCACGGGCAGAAGAGACCTAGTTCACCATTATCTCACACCATCCCTCCAGCCCCGACCTCCACAGCCCCCTGCTCTCATGCACCCTCAGTGGGCTCAGCTGTGCATGCACTGCTGACACCTCAGTGGACAGAATTGGTGTGCAGCCCGCTGCAGCAATTCTCTGCCATTACTGCTCCATGGATAATCTGTGTTCAGCACACAAGTTTGTGTGCACTAACAGTTAGAGTCATAGAGATGTACAGCATGGAAACAGACCCTTTGGTCCAACCCGTCCATGCCGACCAGATATCCCAACCCAATCTAGTTCCACCTGCCAGCACCCGGCCCATATCCCTCCAAATCTTTCCTATTCATATACCCATCCAAATGCCTCTTAAATGTTGCAATTGTACCAGCCTCCACCACATCCTCTGGCAGCTAACTCCATACATGTACCACCCTCTGTGTGAAAAGATTGCCCCTTAGGGCTCTTTTATATCTTTCCCCTCTCACCCTAAACCTATGCCTTCTATTTCTGGACTCCCCGACCCCAGGGAAAAGACTTTGTCTATTTATCCTATCCATGCCCCTCATAATTTTTTAAACCTCTATAAGGTCATCCCTCAGCCTCCAACACACCAGGGAAAACTTCACCAGCCTGTTCAACCTCTCCCTATACCTCAAATCCTCCAACCCTGGCAACATCTTTGTAAATCTTTTCTGAACCCTTTCAAGTTTCACAACATCTTTCTGATAGGAAGGAGGCCAGAATTGCACGCAATATTCCAACAGTGGCCTAACCAATGTCCTGTACAGCCGCAACATGACCTCCCAACTCCTGTACTCAATACTCTGACCAATAAAAGAAAGCATACCAAACGCCTTCTTCACTCTCCTATGTTGACAAAGGTCCATATTTACCTCTGAAAACTTTAATGGTGATACAGCTATGTGTATAAATTGTTGAAGGAGACTTTGAGTTAATGCTATACCCTTTTTCCATTATTAAACATTTTTTTCTTCTGCAATTAAAAGTTACAAGATAATTGAAGGAAACAAGTTTTTGTCATGTTGATCTGTGCAAAAGACAGAAGATTTCTGTATTTGTGGCAACACCCTGTTAATGTATTTACTTGTAGCAGGCAATCTGTAGAAATTTCAACAATGCACTATACTTGCAGTTTAGCAGCAATGTCAAGGACAACACATTGGATATGGCAGCTTTTTCACTATTATCTTATATCCAATTAATAAAATGTAATATGTTTGAGCCAAAAACCACAAAAACCAAAGGCTTCTACGTTCCTCCTCCCTTGTTTATTTTTTATGCTAAACATAGTTCTGTTATTTGGCCAAAGAACAAGATGATTTATGAAGGGAAACAAAA
This sequence comes from Chiloscyllium plagiosum, assembly GCF_004010195.1. NCBI lineage: Eukaryota > Metazoa > Chordata > Chondrichthyes > Orectolobiformes > Hemiscylliidae > Chiloscyllium > Chiloscyllium plagiosum. The sequence goes on from NC_057714.1 coordinate 76,483,987, forward strand.
AGCATTGAAAGCCATTTGAAAAGTCTCTGGTAGTTCCTTTTTAATGACCACATAAAATCACAACCAGGAACAGTTTTTATAGTGATTGCAGCATTATGAAAGTAATCACATCCTTTTCATTAATGAAGTAGTCGAACTACAGACAATTGCAGCCATGTGGTGCAGTAGTACTAATACAGCATTGATGTCAATGTCAAGAGTGCATCCAATAAAATCACAACATAGCCACTGCTCAGGGTGTAATAATGAAGACCAGCTCCAAGGAAGTTCTATAATGAGTGCGCTACTAATACAGGACACATTTTTCAATTATTTAATCACTGTTATGTGATCGCTTTTTGAAATAGCTAAATGGTTCTCTATTTCAATATAAAAAACACAAAATGTAAGTTTAAAGTTAAGCCAGTTAACTGCTTTTAGTGCAGACAATTGTGTGCCTGAATTCCAAGTGATGATTTTGATGGGCAGCATGCCTTACCAGGAACATCCCTTTAAAATGGGCAAGATGTGTGGCTGCTGTTATGTTGACTTCTTGGCTTAATTCCAAGTGAATGTGCCAGCAAATTATTTGTGATCTTTGTTGCCAACTTCCCATTATCCAATGTAACTCTAGGATTTTCCACCAGGCATGAAAGGAGATCAACAATGCCTCCATTCAAATACGGCGGTAATTCTATAATGTTATGCAAATGATGAGAATAAATTTGCCAGTACATTTTATGTTGTTTGAACCATAGTGGTGCTGGTTGCTTTGAAAGGATGTGCATTCCATGTTTGCTACGGTGATGGAAAGAATTTTTAAATTACTGTCTGCCTCAGTGTATAAGCACATAGACAAAGACAGGGAGAGCTGATCCTTTGTCTAGGGTACATAAGGATTGGGAAGGCATGAATGGGGCTGTTTCTGGCTTTGCCAACCCAAACCTGACTCCCAGAGATATGAGTGGGCAAGGATTGATTTGGAAACCCTCCCTCCGCTGCCCTGAACAGAGTCAGAGAAGTGGGAATGCTAAGGCAGGCTGCTGGGAAGTCTGCAATCAGGGGGCTCACCCAAATCTCCATATTATTTCTTTGTCCCCTAAACTTAACCTTCATCCTCTTCCATTGCCAGTTGTCCCTCATGCCCCCATTATATCACACCAGTACCACCATTTCCAATGGTCCCTCTATACTTATGCATATCTCATGCCCCTAGTTATATTGGGACACTCCTCCTAACCCAGATGAATTTGAGTTCATCGCATTTGAACAGCACACTCCTTCCCCAATACTGCCAATGCCCCAGGAAGAAAATCTTTACCACTCATTAAGCCCCTTGTATAATTGTTCCAGACTATGCTAATTCATGCCTAATTTTGAGGTTCTGAGTTTTAATTTGGACCCGAACTCCTCTGACTCTTTCAGCAGATCATTCTTTCTATTCTAGGATAGGATGGGGGAATTTCAAGACTAATGGGCATATTTTTAAGATGAGAGAAGAGAGATTTAAAAAAGAGATGGGGGGCAAATTTTCTTACACTGAGAGCCGTTCTTGTGTGGAATGAACTTCCCGAGGAAGTAGTGGAGGTGGCAGGTGTGGCTAGTTTAGTTTGGGATTATAGTCAGCGTGGACTGATTGGGCCAAAGTCATAGTGTCATAGAGATGTACAGCACGGAAACAAATCCTTCGGTCCAACTTGTCCATGGCGACCAAATATCCTAAGTTGATCTAGTTCCAGTTGTCAGCATTCAGCCCATATTCATTTAAACCCTTCTTACTCATGTAACTCAAGATGCCTTCTAAATGTTTAATTGTATCACCCTCTACCACTTCCTCTGGCAGCTCATTCCATACATGCACTGCCCTCTGGATGAAAAAGTTGACCTTTAGGTTGCTTTTAAATCTATCTCCTCTCACCTTAAACCTATACCCTCTAGCTTTGGACTCCCCCACCTGAGAAAAAGACCTTGACTATTCACCCTATCCATGCCCCTCATGATTTTTTCAACCTCGCTAAGGTCAGTCTTCCACCTCTGACAGTCCAGTGGAAAACAGCCCCAGCCTAGTCAGCTTCTCTCCATAGCTCAAACTCTCCAATCCTGGCAACATCCTTGACAATCCTTTCTGAACCCTTTCACATTTAACAACATCTTTCCTATAGCAGGGAGACCAGAACTGAACACTGTATTCCAAAAATGGCCTCATCAATGTCTTGTACAACCACATCAAACATCCCATCTCCTATACTTAATGTTCTAGCCAATGAAGACATGTGTGCCAAATGCCTTCTTCACCACCCTACATGCGACTCTTTCAAGGAACTACATATCTGCACTCCCATGTCTCTTTGTTCAGCAACACACCCCAAAGCCCTTATATGAAAGTGTTACAAAAGTAATCATTTGTTTCAAATGACACACAGACTTAAATAGTATGACATCCTGAGTAACCTTGTGAGGTTTGTAACGTTTATACTGAGGATGGAGCTTAACACAATTGTGACAGTATATTGATTTACAGTGACTTTTTCATCATTATTGCTAGAAACTGGTTCAATGAGTTAAATGGTCAGATTTTCTCATCCATAATTTTTACTTATTTTTTTTGTATGATACAGATTCTCAGATATGGGAAATTAATGTTGCATTCCTAGGATCCAGTGTTTTATCTGGTAGTTCCTTTATCGTTCACTTCACTTCCACACCACCGATTAATAAAGGCAACAGTATGTACCACTGAGAAGACACCTCATTTCAATGCCAACACCTTCCAAACCCACCACTTTAACCACCTAGAAGGATGAGGGCAGCTGGCACATGGGAACTTGAAAGCTCCCCCTTCAAACTACCCATTATCCTCACTTGAATATATCTCAACATTTCTTCAGTGTCACTGGGACAAAATCCTGAGGCTCCCACTCTAACAGCACTGTGGGTATGCTTATGCCCCAAGGATTGCAACAGTTAGAGATATCAGCTCACCAGTACCTTCTTAAAGACAATTACTCTTAAGTAATAAGTGCTGGCCATACCAGCAATACCTACATACCCTGAATAAATAAAAGAAAGTTCCTTACTCTTAACCAAGTTACTAAAATTAGGTGCAAAATAGAAGTTGGTTTATTCATTACTGCAGCAAGGTAAAGCTTTGGTTTGAGTGTCCAACAGGCATTCTCACTCACCAGGTATAAAAATGTGATAGTTAAAGTTCCATCTTATGGAAATCTGAGTTTAGTTTTCTCACTGCCTTCAGGAACCATACTCTAAATCAGAGTCAAAATGGTCTTGAAATGTTAACTCTGTTTCTGTCTCCAAAGACCCTGCCAGAAATGCTTCAATTTCCCAGTACTTTCGGCTTTTATTTCAGATTTCCAGCAGTATTTCACTTTTATTCTCCCAGGTGTCTTTTGGGTCTAGAAATCTTAAATTGTGTCAAAAGATGACAAAAATGGAGAAGGGGCAGAAAAGTGAATTGTAAAACTGCATTGAATTTTTTGTGTTAGATATCACAGTGATGTTACTGGAAGGCAATGGAGTTGTGATATTTTACTTTTACTGACCAGCAAATCCTAACATTCTTCTGTTGTTAAAAATACCTTCTTGGCAGGTCACTTCATGTATCTTGAAGCTAGACCGGGAGGTTTGAAAGGTGACAAAGCCCATCTGAGAAGTTCAATATGGAAGGAATCAAGTGCCAAGTGCAAACTGTCATTCTGGTATTATCTGTCACAAAAGGCTACAGGTCTTATAAGAATTCTTATTAAGGTAAGACCTTGGCCATAGCAACATACAGCGATTGCTGATGTAAGAATTTGATAAATACCCTTCAAATCGTAGTGTTGCATTATAGTGAGCTTTGCACCGAATAATGTTTTATTTCAACCCTGCAATCGTCAGTCCTCTCAGTACAATTTGCAGTTCATTGCCATGTCAGCAGTCAGAATTCCAAAGAGGGCTCCTCGTTTATGAAGGAATAAGGAGTTTTCTAAGCATCCAATATGAAATATGGAACTAATTTCATTCTGCAAGTGCACTGCCCTCACATTTTAAAAACTCAAAGAAAAGCGGCAGAGGGGTTTCAAGAAGCAGGCTCTCCATATCTTCATTAAGAATCCTTACACATGTTTAAGGCCCCACTGTAAAATTGACTATCTAAACACTGTCGGCTCCAGAGCTTACAGAGACTGCTCCAAGTAAGATTTAAAAACAAAATTATCTGAGTGTAAAGCTGTGAAATATAGGAGTTGATATCCTGTTTCCATATTAAAATCAAAGGCTATTGACAGCCAACATTCATCCTCTACTCCAGCCCGCACCCTTTCTACCTTAATTGCTGCTCTCCTGTTGCCCAATTCTGTTTCTCAATCACCATCTCACTCCCTCCCATGATCACAGCTTCAGTACCTCTCCACGTTACTGCCTCACTCCTTTTCCATCACTCCATCGTACTCTCTCCTGATCACCATTTCAGAACTAATTCTCTCAGTCGATGCCTCATTTCCTCAGTCATCACCCTACTTCCTCTCAGTCACTGTCTCACTCCCTCTCAGTCGCTACCTTACTCCCTCGCAGTCACTGCCACACTCCCTTTGTGGGTGGCACAGTGGCACAGTGGTAAGCACTGCTGCCTCACAGCGCCAGAGACCAAGGTTCAATTTCCGCCACCGGCGACTCTCCATGTGGAGCTTGCACATTCTCCCTGTGTCTGCGTGGGTTTCCTTCAGGTGCTCCGGTTTCCTCCCACAGTCGAAAAATGTGCAGGTTAAGTGAATTAGCCAAGTTAAATTGCCCGTAGTGTTAGATGAAGGGGTAAATGTAGGGGAATAGGTCTGGGTGGGTTGCGCTTTGGCGTGTTGGTGTGGACTTGTTGGGCCGAAGGGCCTGTTTCCACACTGTAAGTAATCTAATCTAATCTTTTGCCTCGACATGGTGCATATCCCTCTATCCCCTGCCTATTCATATATTTGTCAAGATGCCTCTTAAACATTGCTATTGTATCTGTTCCTAATACCTGCTCTGGCAGCACATTCCAGGCACTTATTACCCCTCTGTGTAAGCAACTTGCCCCTCCCATCTCCTTTAT